>NW_026526821.1:24166298-24468798 GCF_024362965.1 Panthera pardus | reverse complement strand
TAAGTTCCTAAAAGATAATTTTTCTTAAAAACAACAAGATAAAAGACTATAAAGATATATACATGTTGATTTCATGTGGAAGGTTACTTACCATAAATACCAATTCAGCATAGTCAATCAGGAAATGAAAGAGGTATATTATTAATGGAGTCTGTAGGAGAAAAACAAACAAACAAATTAACTTAAATCTTACTATTATCAGTTTCAAGAGTAGTAAAGGTATGAGGTAAACTTTAATTCTAAGGCATACAGAATAGCCAAGGGGAACTCCACAGTGGACCAAGATTGCTGAACTCATAAAATAAACTGGGAAATGTTTTCCCTTCTTCTGTCTTCTGAGATGTTTTATATCTCATTGATCTCTCTTTTTTTTTTTTCTGTTTTCTATCCTTTTCTCTCCAAGCTTTAGTCTAGATATTTTCTACAGATCTATCTTCCAGATCATGAGTCATCTTTTTTTCTCAAAGATTTATTTTTTTATTTTTTGTTTATTTATTTTTGAGAGAGCAAGAGTAAGCATGCATGCATGGGGGAGGGGCAGAGAGAGAGGGAGACAGAGAATCCCAAGCAGGCCTCGAACTCATGAACAGTGAGATCATGACGTGAGCCGAAATCAAGAGTCGGGCACCTAACCACCCAAATGTCCCAAGATTTTATTTATTTTTCAAGTAAACTCTACACCCAATGTGGGGCTGGAACACACAACCCTAAGATCACGAGTCACATGCTTTACTGACTGAGCCAGTCAGGTGCCCCATGAATCTTTAGCTTTGTGTAATTGGCTGTTAACTGTGCCTATTGCATTCTTAATTTGCTATTATGTTTTCCAGTTCTAGAATTTCCATTTGATTCATTATTATATATTCCAGTTCCCTGGAGAAATTCTCTACCTCGTCACTTATTTTTTGTGCATATTAATCACTGACCACAGTTATCTTACAGTCTAAGTTTGACAGCTCCAATATCTGAATCGCCTGTGAATCCGTAGTGTCTATTTATTTTTCTCTTTTATTGTGCTTGGTAACTTTTGGTTGAATGATGGATATTATAGATATGAAAAATTTTAGAGGTTCTGGACAAGGCTATTTTCTTCCAGAAGGGATTTCTTTAAATTTCTGGCAAGCAATTAGAATAGAATAGCATCACCTTAATCTAATTAGTTTAGCTAATTAAGCTAGATGTGTGTGTGTGTGTGTGTGTGTGTGTGTGTGTGTGTGTGTGTGTGTGTGTCTGTGTGAGAGAGTGAGAGAGAGAGACAGAGAGCATGCACAACTGGGAAAAAGGGGCAGAGGGAGGCTCCACTCTCAGCATGGAGCCCTATGCAGGGCTCAATCCCACAACCCTGAAATCACGGCCCAAGCCGAAAACAGGAGTCGGATGCTTAACGGACTGAGCCACCCAGCGCCCCTTTATTTTTTTGTAATATCTATATGTCATTTACCCTTATTCCTTCCTTCAGTGTAGTCCTTCGGAGGACCCAACTGGAAGCGAAGATGTTTACCAGAGCCCTGCCACCTTGGTTGGCCATGCATTTGATTTTGTTATTTCTCCAGCACTGTGAGACTTCCAATAGCTCTACTTAGCTCCTTAGCCTCTTAACAGCCAATTTCTGTTCTCTTTCTCTGCCCTCAGCCTATGCCACTTACAAATTGATAAATACATCAAAGAGAAAGCAGCTCAGACTGTCAGTCTCACATTTTGTATTTTCCTCTCTGGGATCTCAGCCCCTCAATAATCCTGGCTATCTTGATACTTTCCAATACCATCAAAGAGATATTTTTTTCTATTCATCCTCCTTTCCTAGTTTTTCTTTGCAGGAGGGTTGATCTGCTACTATAAGCCAGTTCACCAATCCACCAGAACCAGAAAGATAGTGCATGACTTGGTTTTAGTGAGTTTTTGCTGGTGACTCAGGAGCACCTCTTTCCAACTCCCAATCACTTGCAAAAATATATCCTGTAATATTGCAAAGGTCACTAACAGGCTTTTTAGCTAGTGTAGTAGAAAGAACAAGGCTTTGGGGTCAAACTCAGGTTTAAATCCAGGTTCCACCTGTGTACTTTTCCCTTCCAAGCCTTAGTTTCCTCAGCTATAAAATAAGAATAGCCACCTATTTCAGGGTACCTGGGTGGCTCAGACGGTTAAGTGTCCAACTTTGGCTCAGGTCATGATCTCGCAGTTTGTGGGTTCGAGGCCCACGTCAGGCTCTGTGCTAACAGCTCAGAGCCTGGAGCCTGCTTTGGATTCTGTGTCTCTTTCTCTCTCAAAAATAAACATAAAAAAAAAGAAGAAGAATAGTGACCTTTCACAGGGTTCTTGGGAGGAGTAACTGGTAATGGGCACAAGTGCTTAGCACAGTGCCTAACATACAGTAAAACCTCAATATGTTAGCTACCTGAGATCAACTTTTTACCTCCTTTTGAAAACAAGGGCATCAACTTTGCCTTCCAAAGTTCTAAAAGAACCAAACGTTTTACAACTGTCTACTAATGGATTCTTTTTTGCATTTATCTTTGTCAGTAAGAAGTAGTAACTTGATATTTATATTACCAATAGCCTGCTTTCAAAGTGCTTTGATGCTTTAGATAGTTTAGAGTGGCACTAAGTAGGTCTCAGAAATGACAGAACAAATAGTTCTCAAAAAGCCTATCAGCAAATGGGCTGGTTTCCATAATGAACTAACATGTCCACAGTAGTTTAACTGTATATCATATTATTATAGAGAAGTATACAGTGAATATAATTTGTCTTCATGCTACATTTCCATGTGAGTGACCATTCCCAGTCAGGGTAGGGTAAATTTTGAATGAACTCACAATTTTATGATCATTACTTGGCTAAACACAAAATAGAAACATTTGTTGAAGGTAGTCATAAAATCTAATGTGGTTGCCACAATTCTCTTTTTCTCTCCTGTGCAGATTTTTCTTCTCCCCTTTAACATATTCTTACTTTTCCCTAAGAACTAGATGGTAAAATCAGCTGAAGATTAAAAAAAAAAAAAAAAAAAGGCAAAGGAATGATGAACTTTCTCTTCCAAAGTACTCTTTTCACTTGGCTTGATATAATTTTTTTCTTTTTCTTTTATTTCGGAGAGAGAGAAAGAGCACAAGTGGGGGAGAGGGGCAGATTGAGAGAGAGAGAGAGAGAGAGAGAGAGAGAGAGAGAGAGAGAGAGAGAGAGAATCTTAAACAGGCTCCACACTCAGCACAGAGCCCAATGCAGGCTCAACCCCATGACCCTGGGATCATGACCTGAGTCAAAATCAAGTTGGATGCTCAACCGACTAAGCTACCCAGGCACCCTTAATTTTTTTTTTTTTATGTTTATTTATTTTTGAGACAGAGAGAGACAGAGTGTGAACAGGGTAGGGGCAGAGAGAGAGGGAGACAGAATCCAAAACAGGCTCCAGGCTCTGAGCTGTAAGCACAGAGCCTGACGCGGGGCTCAAACTCACAGACCGTGAGATCATGACCTGAGCCGAAGTCAGCCGCTTAACCGACTGAGCCACCCAGGCGCCCCCAGGCACCCTCAATTTTATTTCTTTATGCTTTATTATTTAAAGAAACTATATTGAAACACAGGTAGCTCTTGATTTAAGAACATTGAGCTTACAAGCAAATTAACCCATATTCAGGAAAGAGGAGCAAGGGACTCCGAGTTTGAGGTCATCCCCACTACGTTTGGGGGAAGCAACTGTTCACTCCCCAAGAGGTTATCTTACACAAGTATAGAGAGTTAACATGGCTTCTTATAGCAGGAAATTACTATCTCATGCCATTATCCCCTTTTACTTATATGCGTGCGCGCTGCGCGCACACACACACACACACACACACACACACACACACACACCCCAGTAAGGAGTAAGAATATGTTCTAGACTCCCTCACTATAGCTAAGAACGCATTTTCCCAGAGAAACATTTTAAATAATGGTTAAATGGCTAGATACAGCTCTTCCATTCATTCATTTGACATATTCTTTCTGACAGGACTATTTCACATCTTCCCCTGTCCTCAACCTCCAACTTCCCTCCCCACTCCTCACTGTCATCTGACAACTTCATTTCTTATTTCACTGAGAAAAGAAACAATTAAATGAGAACCACCTTATTTTCCCACTACCCACTGACCAACATCCTTTATCTATACCTATATTCTCTCTTATTAACAAAAGATGAACTTCCTTTCTTCTTACCTAAAGTCAAATTCTCCCCTTATGAACTGCATCCCATTCCTTCCTGCCTCCTCAAAGACAATGCTCATTCAATTATTCTCTTCCCTACATCACCAACTTCTCTATCCACAGGATTATTCCCATCAGCAACCATATACACAGATTCTCAATTTTTTTTTGCTATTTTATTATTTTATTTTAGTAAGTTTTGAGAGTTTTTACATGTTTTTTTAAAACAGATTCTACACCCAGTGTGGGGCTTGAACTCCCAACCCTGAGATTAAGAGTCACATGCTCTACTGACTGAGCCACATGTTTCTTTTTTTTTTTTTCACTGAAGTATAGTTGACACACAATGCTACATTAGTTTCAGGTGTACAACATGGTGATTCAACAAGTTTATATACCATGTTATGCACCCCACAAGTGTGGCTATCATCTGTCACCATACAATGCTATTATGATACCTCTGACTACATGCCCTATGCTGTCCCTTTTATTCCATAATTGAAAGCCTGTATCACTCCTCTTCACCCATTTTGCCCATCTCCCCCACCCCACTCCACTCCACTCTGGCAACCATCAGTTTGCTCTGTATATTTATGGGTCTGTTTCTGCTTTTTGTTAGTTTATTCATTTGTTTGGGTTTTTTAGACTCCACATGTAAGTGAAATCATATGGTATTTGTCTTTGTCTGACTTATTTCACTTAGCACAATACCCTCTAGGTCCAACCGTGTTGCTGCAAATGCCAAGATCCCATTCTTTTTTATGGCTAAATAATATTCCAATGTGTGTGTGTGTGTGTGTGTGTGTGCGCGCGCGTGCGCACATGCATGCACGCGTGCTTCCACATCTTGGCCATTGTAAACAGTGCCACAATAAATATAGGGCAGATTCTTTAAAACTTCATGAGGTATCTGCCTTCAGCGGATATCTGCCATACCATTTGTCTGCCCTCCTTTAGAGCAAATTCCTTAACAAGATTGTCTATTGTCTATCTTCTCAAAAGAAAGCCCAAGATGTAAGCCACAGTGTCTTTTATAACCTAATTTAGGAAGTGACATACCATTATTTCTGCATATTTTTTTTTTCAGTCATACAAGCCAACTCTGGTATGATGTGGGAGAGGACCACAAGTGTGAATACCAGAGGTAGAAATCTTTGGGGGTCATCATGGAGGCTGGCTATCACACAAGGTGATTACATCAAGTTCCATGTTTGTTTTTTCAGTTGTTAGTTTCTTTCGTAATGTGAAATTTATTGTCAAATTGGTTTCCAAGTCCCATGTTTTCAAATATCATCTGTAGGCTGACAGATCCCAATTTTAAACCTCCAGTCAGAACCTCTCTTCTTGAGTTTCACATTTGTATAGCCTGTTGCCTTACCATTGTCATTTGGATGTCTTCAAACTTAATATGGTGAAATCTGAACTCTTACTTCTTACCCTCCTAAAAATGCTCCTCCCTCAGTATGCCTCATCTCATTAAATAACCTCAGTTATTCAGTTGCTCAGGACAAAAAACCTGCTATTCTTGAATCATATCCTTGAATCTTCTCTTGCCTTCGTATCTCATATCAAATCTATTAACAAGTCTACTTCTAAAAGTATAACCAGAATTTAATTACTTTTTTAAAGAATCTAATCACTTTTCACCATCTTCATTGTTACTACACTAGTCCCAAGCCACCATCATCCTGCTTAGACTACTGCATAGGCATCCTTCCTAATCATTTTCCTGCTTCACCTCTTATCCCTAGAGTCAATTCCCCTTACAGTATCTACAGCAATATTTATCAAATGTAAAATAAATATGATCACTCCTCTCCTGGCTTAAAAGTCTCCATGTCTTCCCAGCATAGTAAAAACAAAATCTAGTTGCTACCGTGGGCCACCAAGATTAGTGAAGGATCTCAAGATGGCTGGGCAAAAACTTTCTCTAATAGGCATTTACTGAGTAGCCCTTGGAAAGATCATACCCTGAGACCAAAAGACCACTGTTAATTCCCTAAAGTCTTGGAATGAGACCCTTATAACCACACTGGCTACTCTACCTAAGAATCCACCTGCTATCAACTGGGCTTATACAAGGCCAATGTGGTAAAGGCTGACTTGGCAAATGACTTTGAGAAGTTTAATGCCCTGAAGGCTCGTGTGCCAGGATGCTAACAAAAAAGATGTGAAAAGTTGTGCTGAGTTTTTACCTCTCTCCAAGGCCAGGATTGAGGAATACGAGAGAGCTAGAGAAGATGAAGAACATAATTCCATTTGAGCAAATGACCACTGAGGACTTGAATGAATTCTTCCTAGAAACCACATTAGATAAGAAGTATCTCAATTTATAAGAATTTATAAATTTGAGTCTAGGAGGAAGCTCTGGTCTTCATATTATAAATTTTGGACATTAAAAATAATTACACTAAAAAAATAATAACACTAAAGATAGATAGGTAGGTAGAGAGAGAGAGCGAGAGGGAGAGAGAGAGAAGAACCAAACTCCTAACCATGTGTATAAAAAGTGCTACATAATCTGATTCCTAACTTTGCATAATTTGTCTCTATTATTCTCCTCTTTGTTCATTCTGCCTTAACACTTGCCTTCTTTATCCACTCACAAATGCCAAGTGCATTCCCAAATCAGGGCCATCATAGATGCTATGATATGCTGGCTTCATTTAGATCTCTTACTCAAATTTCACTTCTTCAGAGTGCCTTCCCTGAACACACTATCTAAAATAGTGACACATACATGTCTTTCACTCTCTTTTTTTTAACATTTATTTTTGAGAGACAGAGAGAGACTGAGTGTGAACAGGGGAGGGGCAGAGAGAGAGAGGGAGACACAAAATCCGAAGTAGGCTCCAGGTTCTGAGCTGTCAACCCACGAACCACAAGATGATGACCTAAGCCCAAGTCAGACACTTGACTGACTTAGCCACCCAGGCGCCCCAACTGTCACTCTTTTTTTTATTATTGAGTTTATTTTGAAAGAGTGAGTGAGTGCAGGAGAGGGGCAGAGAGAGAGGGAGAGAGAGAATCCCAAACAGTTTCTATTGTGTCAGCATGGAGCCTGATGTGGAGCTTGATCTCACAAACCATGACATCATGAACTGAGCTGAAACCAAGAGTCAGACACTTAACCAACTGAGCCACCCAGGCAGCCCTGACTGTCACTCTTTATCCCTGTACCCAGTTTTATTTTTCTACATGTACTTACTTACCATTTAACTGAAATCTCACTTTTTTTTTTAACTTTAGTTTTATGGAAATATAATTAGTATAAAATAAACTATATATATTTAAAGTATACTTTTTTAATGTTTATTTATGTTTTGAGAGACAGAGAATGTGAGCAGGGGAGGAGCAGAGAGAGAGTGAGACAGAGGACATGAAGTGGGCTCTGTGCTGACAGCGCAGAGCCCAACATGGGGCTCAAACTCACAAACCATGAGATCATGACCTGAGCTGAAGTCAGACGTTTAACCAACTGAGCCACCCAGGAGCCCCTAAAGTATACAATTTGATAAGTTTTGGCCTATGTATACACCCATGAAACCATTACCACAACCAAGATATTGAATATATCCCAATTCCCAAAAGTTTATCAATTTGACTGTTCATCCCAAAGAACCAACTTTGTTTCAGTGATTTTCAATATTGTTTTCCTCTTTCATTTGTTTTCACTTAGATCTTATTTCTTTTATTCTGCTTACTTTGAGGTTAATTTATCTTCTTTTCCTAATTTATTTTTTTTTAAGAACAAGGCAATTTTATTTTTTTAATTTTAATGTCATTTTTAAAATTTATATCCAAATTAGTTAGCATATAATGTAACAATGATTTCAGAAGTAGACTCCTTAATGCCCCTTACCCATTTAGCCCATCCCCCCTCCCACACCCCCTCCAGGAACCCTGTTTGTTCTCCATATTTATGAGTCTCTTACGTTTTGTCCCCCTCCCTGTTTTTATATTATTTTTGCTTCCCTTCCCTTGTGTTCATCTGTTCTGTGTCTTAAAGTCATCATATGAGTGAAGTCATATGATATTTGTCTTTCTCTGACTAATTTCACTTAGCATAATACCCTCTAGTTCCATCCACGCAGTTGCAAATGGCAAGATTTCATTCTGTTTGATTGCTGAGTAATACTCCATTGTCTATATATACCACATCTTCTTTATCCATTCATCCATCAATGGACATTTGGGCTCTTTCCATACTTTGGCTATTGTTGATAGTGCTGCTATAAACATGGGGGTGCATGTGCCCCTTCGAAACAGCATACCTATATCCTTTGGATAAATACCTAGTAGTGCAATTGCTGGGTCGTAGGGTAGTTCTATTTTTAGTCTTTTGAGGAACCTCCATACTATTTTCCAGAGTGGCTGCACCAGCTTGCATTCTCACCAACAATGCGAAAGAGATCCTCTTTCTCCGCATCCTCACCACCATCTGTTGTTGCCTGAGTTGTTAATGTTAGCCATTCTAACAGGTGTGAGGTGGTATCTCATGGTGGTTTTGATTTGTATTTCCCTGATGATGAGTGATGTTGAGCATTTTTCCATGTGTCGGTTGGCCATTTGGATGTCTTCTTTGGAGAAGTGTCTATTCACGTCTTTTGCCCATTTCTTCACTGGATTATTTGGTTTTTGGGTGTTGCATTTGATAAGCTCTTTCTAGATTTTGGATACTAACCTTTTATCTGATATGTCATTTGCAAATATCTTCTCCCATTCTGTCAGTTGCCTTTTAGTTTTGCTGATTGTTTCCTGAGCTGTGCAGAAGCTTTTTATTTTGATGAGGTCCCAGTAGTTCATTTTTGCTTTTGTGTCCCTTGACTCCAGAGACATGTTGAGGAAGAAGTTGCTGTGGCCAAGGTCAAAGAGGTTGTTGCCTGCTTTCTCCTCAAGGATTTTGATGGTTTCTTGTCTTACATTTAGGTCTTTCATCCATTTTGAGTTTATTTTTGTGTATGGTGTAAGAAAGTAGTCCAGGTTCATTCTTCTGATTGTTGCTGTCCAGTTTTCCCAGCACCACTTGCTGAAGAGACTGTCTTTATTCCATTGGATATTCTTTCCTGCTTTGTCAGAGATTAGTTGGCCATACGTTTGTGGGTCCATTTCTGGGTTCTCTATTCTGTTCCATTGATCTGTCTTTGTGCCCATCTTTTCCTAGTTTCTTAAGGTAGAAACAGAGGTCATCAGTTTGAGACCTTTCTTCTTTTCCAATATAGGCATTTAGCACTATATATTTCCCCCGAGTACTGCTTACTGACATCCCACATATTTCAATAGGTTGTGCTTTCATTTTCATTCAGTTCTAATACTTTCTAATTTCCCTTCTGATTTCTTCTTTGATCCATGGGTTATTGAGGAGAATACTTAGTTTCCAAATATTTGGGGACTTTCCAGACATCTTTCTGGTATTAGTTTTTTATTTAATTCTATTGTGGTCAAAGAATATACTTTCTATGACTTCATTCCTTTTAAATTCATTAAGACTTGTTTTATGACCCAGAATATGGTCTATCTTGCAGATGTTCCATGTACACTTGAAAAGATTATGTGTTTTGCTGTTGTTGGACAGAATGTTCTATAAATGTCAATGAGGTCAAGTTGGTTGACATGCTATTCAAGGCTTCTACAGCCTTGTTGATTTTGTCTGCTTGTCCTATGAATCCCTGAGAGAAGGATATTGAAACCTCTGACTATAATTGTGGATTTGTCTATTTCTCCTTGCAGTTCTGTCAGTTTCCATGTATTTTGAAACTCTGTTATTAGGTGCATACACATTAGGATTGTTATGTTCTCTTGAGAATTGGCCCCCTTATCATTATGCAATAAACTTCTTTACTTCTGGTAATATTCTTTGCTCTGAAATCTGTTTTCTTTTTACTAACTTTTTTTTTTCTTTGTGCTCTCAGAAATAAGTACCATGAGGCCAAGGACCGTGTCTTGTTTCGTATCCCTAACACCTACCAGGGTAGCTGGCATTTGGTATGTACTTAACAAATCTTTATTAAAAGACAGAAGGAAGGGAGGGATTGGAATACATCTGTAGATACAGGACTAGGTACTAGGAATACTTAATGAAAAGGTGCCAGTACCTGTTCTGAGGAACATATATCATACTAGGTAAAACAAGTAGAGAGGCAATTTCAAGAGTATGACATGAGCCATTAAAAGTATAAGCACAAGATGCTTTGGAAGATGTTCAGGAAGAACGGTTTCTAGAAGGAGGTAAACTCTAAGCTAATACCTAAATAGTAAAGCTAATCACAAAAAGAGGGAAGAATAGCCTTCCATAAGGAGACAAGAGCATGAGCAAAGAAACACAGGTAAGAGAGAATACAGTGCTGGAGCATTATGAATGTATGTGAGAACTCTCTCAGGGAGTTCCTATTCTGTCTAGAAAACATACTGCCCAAGGCCTCCTCCACACTGGGCCCTTGTGGCTAGTGGGCTATGCTTTTATATGCCCACACATATCTGTTCCCAATAACTGAATTGTGTGCTTATTAAGAGTCTTAAATTGTCCCTGTTTCTGCTAGCTGCTCTTATTATTGTGGCTCAGTTAGACAGTAATACAAGCTAACTAATATGAATGCAAAAGCCTGTTGTTATTTCCATGAGAACCAAGCTGAATGCTTTCAAAATACTAGACAGAAAAAACAAACAAACAAACAAACAAATTTGTTCTCAAAGTATGTATGAGGGAAACAACTGTAAAACTGAGGGGTTAAAATTTCAAATTAGAAGACTTGTACTTGAAAACGATGTAACCAATAATAATGGGGAGGTGAGAGTGGAAAGAAATGTGGTTAATGTGGTAAGCAGGGCCCACAGGGCTTTGTATACTCCCTAAGGTGTTTGGATTTTATCCTGAGTTCAGTGGTGAGCTGACAAAATCAGATTCACATTTCAGAAAGATGACTCTGACTGCAGAATTAAAAGTAAAGGAGCAAGACCGAATGGAGCAAGACTCGTCAGGAAGCTGTTGCAGGAGCCCACGCAAGGATGATGGTGACCTAACAATGACTTTAGCATTCTTAAGAACTAATTTTATGGGTTAAACAGGCTTTTGTGACTTTCTAAGAAACCAGCATTGCTAACACAGTTTTCATGGAAAAGCATGTTTCAAAGAACCAATTACAGGCCAATTAGCATACAACTTATTTGTGCACTGGGAACCGTTTACGATTTATTTGCCAATAGAAATGGTAACTTCTACAAAAGTCTCATCTGCTTCCACAAATCACAATCTTGATCTGGATCATTTCCACTGCAATTGTGAAACCTCCTTCTTATGCAGAGGACATCTAAAAAAGGTCTGTTTCTAAATATGATTTTCAAAAATAGATTTTTTCAAATGTTTGTACAAAATGGAGGTTAGGCTTTGGTATTTGTGACTATAAACTACTCTTAATACCCAGAAAAGAAAACAAGAACACTTACTTCATGAAATACTGCTCCAGAATACGGAGACACTCCCAAGTCCAACAGTGAAAGGCCTTCAACCACTGAAAAGTAAGACATCCAAGTTCACTTAACTTCATCCAAGTTCAGAGACATATGCAGATGGCCAGAGACCAATGTATTAGATACTCCCAGGAACAAGAAGGGCCTCACAGTTTGTCCAACCCCCTTTACCTCAATCCCAGCAAGTGGCTTTAAATCTTGATTTGAACATTTCAGATGACATGAAACTTTTTTCCATACAGAGCATCTATTTTCACTGTGGGGCAGCTCTCAGGAGAAAATTTTGTTAAACTATGAGCTTTCTTTGATCTCACTGTAATTTCCACCCACTCTAAAAAGTGTTTCCTTTATGTATATTTTGCCACATTCCCCAAAATAATAAGACAACATATTAGAAGTTGAGAAATGTTGTCCCTAGTGTGGGGAAATGGGCACTTTCATATGTTGCTTGAGTGACATTTGTATTAAATTTTCTACAGGGAAATATGTACTTTTTAAGTACTTTTGACACTGAAATGATTGTTCTTAGGGCAATTTATCTAAGGGAAATAACTGTATGTTCATTATGGTGCTCAGAGCATTAAAAAAATAAAAATAATTCCTTGGGACGCCTGGGTAGCTCAGTCAGTTAAGCGGACAACTTTGCCTCAGGTCATGACCAGCCCCACATTCAGCTCCGTGCTAACAGTGGAGAGCCTGCTTGGGATCCTCTCTGTTCTCTCTCTCTCTCTCTCTCTCTCTCTCAATCTCTCTCTGCCCCTCCCCCACTTGTGCATTAGCTCTCTTTCTCAAAATAAAAAAACTTAAAAAAATAATCCCAGGGGTGCCTGGGTGGCTCAACTGGTTAAGCATCTGACTTTGGCTCAGGTCATGATCTTGCTGTTAGTGAGTTCGAGCCCAGCCCACCTCGGGCCCTGTGCTGACAGCTCAGAGCCTGGAGCCTGCTTCGGATTCTGTGTCTCCCTCTCTCTCTGCCCCTCTCCACTCTCACTCTGTCTCTCTCTCAAAAATAAGTAAATATTAAAATAATAATCATCATCTCAATGTCCATTAATAGAGATTTATCTAAATAAATTATGATATGTATATATGTGGATGTGTGGATAGATACATAGAAACATTTCATAGTTAAAAATCATACTATGATATAAATGAATATAAATAAGTGGATGAGCAAAGAAAGCTCTTCCTTACAGAGAACTATAAGTATCAAATGTAGAAGGAAAGATGGAAATAGAAAATCACCATTTGGGAGACCTCACAGTAATAATTGTGAAAGGCAAGATCATCAAGGGATACTAAAATCAGGGAGAAAAAATATGATGAGAAGCCATATTTGCAAGGGGGGAAATAATTTTATATGGACAAACTTGGCACTACCTTAATTGTGTGACCAAAGTTAACATCAGCAGTAATAACGTTGGGACAGTTCACACTATCAACATCAAGTACCTCCTGAAATGATTCACTGAGATGGGGATAAACACTTCTGTAGTCCGTATGCCAAAAATGTGGTACCCTTGCCAAAAATGTGGTACCCTGGCCAAAAAAGCATAATTTCAATCTAATCATGAGAAAACATCAGGAAAACCCAAATTGAGAGACAAAATAGCCGGCCAGTGCACTTCAAAAATGTTAAGACTGAGGGGCGCCTGGGTGGCGCAGTCGGTTAAGCGTCCGACTTCAGCCAGGTCACGATCTCACGGTCCTTGAGTTCGAGCCCCGCATCAGGCTCTGGGCTGATGGCTCAGAGCCTGGAGCCTGTTTCAGATTCTGTGTCTCCCTCTCTCTCTGCCCCTCCCCCGTTCATGCTCTGTCTCTCTCTGTCCCAAAAATAAATAAACGTTGAAAAAAAAAAAAAATTAAAAAAAAAAAAAATGTTAAGACTGAGGGGTGCCCTGGGGGCGCAGTCAGCTAAGCATCTGACTCTTGATTTCCGCTCAGGTCATGATCTCATGGTTCATGAGATTTGAGCCCCATGTCAGGATCTGCACTGACAGCTCAGAGCCTGCTTGGGATTCTCTGTCTCCCTCTCTCTCTCAAAATAAATAAACTTAAAAAAAATTAAGACTGAGGAAGTGTCCCAGATTGGAAGAGACTAAGGATACATAATAACTGAATGCAGTGTGGGATTGTGGACTGAATCTTGGACCATAAAAATGACATTACTGGTATAATTGATAAAATTCTAATAACAGATTAGTTATTAGTATTGTATGAATAATAATTTTCTGGGCTAGGTCAGTGTACTATGGTTATGAAGGATGTTAACATTAGAAGAAGTTGAGTACCGGGTAAACAGGAATTCTGTACCATTTTTGCAACTTTTTGAAATCTAAAATTATTTCAAAATTAAGAGTTAAAATAAAAAAGCACATTACAGATATGCATTTACTAAAAGAAAGATGGCCATGAAATACTCTTAAATGAAAAGCAGGTCATAACACAGTATGTCAGTATGATCAAATTTTATTTTAAATACTTATTTTAAATATTTATTTTAAATAAATATTTTAAATATTTATTTTAAATATTTATTTAAAATAAATATTTAAAATATTTATTTAAAATAAATATTTTAAATATTTATTTTAAATAAATATTTAAAATATTTATTTAAAATATTTATTTAAAATAAATATTTAAAATATTTATTTTAAATATTTATTTTAAATAAATATTTTAAATATTTATAAGCCTTGATCCATTTAATTATTTGAGAGAAAATGAATATGTATTCAATGAGAAATGCCTCAAATTAAACATAAACCTTAGGCATTAAACAAAATAAATAAAAATTTAAAATACAGCAACCATCTCTGCTGATAAGATTACAGAAGATGTTTAGTTTCTTTTACCTTTTCTTCATTTTCTGAATCTTTAGCAATGAGCACTATTTCATAATTATTAGAAAGAAACAGGAAATTTAATTTTAAAAGAATGAGTGAAGGATAAGAAAAAACATAAACGGACACACAAAAAACTATAAAAGGTATGAGCTTATATATGCCTAAAATCTCAGAAGTACATGTAAGAAACTGATATACGTAAGAATCTGGTCCCTCCAGGGAACACAAGTGGGTGGTTATAGGAAAGTGGTATGGAAAGGTGCCTTTTAATCATATAGCCTTTTGCACCACTGGTTTCTGAATCCTGTGATAGAATTACCTATTCAAAGATAAATAAAACAAAATCAAAGTTACAAAGCCTGTTCCAAAAATATATATTTATAATGAGTGGGCCTTAAATGGACCCACCCTAGAAGGAAACTTAATCAGTTACAGAGTTCATACTGGCTGTTAAAATAAAAAAAGCTATTGCTCAAGACAGCTATAACTGGTCCTTATACTAGGACCAGAAAGAAATTTGCCCCACGGAGCCACATAAAGAGGTTGCTGTGTAACACAACTATTCAACCCTTCACTAACAGCTTAACTGGAGACCCCAGGAGATGATTCATCAGGCCACTTCACAGGGCAACTCCCCACCTAAGTCAATGGCATCCTACCACAGAGCAGTAAAAGCAATTCAACAGACGACCAGTAAGATGCTGTCCATAGACATCACTCTCCACTGGTTTAATCCAGAGGGAGATTGCATACTTTTTAGGCAATTGTCTAAAATGTAATTTCTCTCAGATATGCTTTTGCTAGGATATTGTACACCTCAAAATTTGTTAATGTGTTTTCTGGCAAGTGCTTAGAATGTGGCACTGCTATCATGATGATTAAATATGACCTCATATTACTTAATAAATAATTGATCTAAGGAAAGAGTTAACCTCATGGAAACATTAAAAAACAAACAATCATTTACTCCCACCATCTATAACATTAAAAAGTGTAGGAAGAGCATCAACTCAAAATATTTTTACTTGAATACATTGATATTTATGATGAACTTATAATGTCATTACTCTGGTGCACATGACTGAAAACTTTGGCATGGTCTGCAGTACATTTGGGAACATCTGAATTACAGAGTAACAAAATCCTCTAGAATGTGATGGTGAATTTACTCCATGTATAAAAGAAAAACCAGGGCCCCAAATTCTAACATATATAACTATGTTCCAATAATATTTTGCTGGGAACATTTTAACATAGGTTTCGTAAAATGTCTGTTTGGGGAGAAAAACAAAATACTCAAAACAATACAAAGAACTCATAGCTTTAAGCCATTCTTTTTCCTAGAGTACCCCCCAAAATAACACCTGTAAAAAGTACACCAGATAAATTGAATAAAATTTCAGCTTCATGGGATTATTATCCAACAACTAATGCTTCAGAATAGTTGACCATAAAAACTAATTAATTATTGCTGACTATTCTAAAATACAAGGGTTTTTTTTATAGGGTCTCAACTCTTTTTTTTTTTAAGATTTTATTTTTAAGTAATGTCTATACCCAACATGAGACTTGAACTTACAACCCCAAGATCAAGAGACATACTCTACCAACTGAGCCAGCCAGGCACCCCAATAAAGTATCTCAACTCTTTTTTTTTTTAATGTGTATTTATTTTTGAAGGAGAGAGAGACAGAGCATGAGCGGGGGAAGAGCAGAGAGAGAGGGAGACACAGAATCTGAAGCAGACTCCAGGCTCTGAGCTGTCAGCACAGACCCCAACGTGGGGCTTGAACTCACAAACTGCGAGATCATGACCTGAGCTGAAGTAGGACGCTTAACCAAATAAGCCACCCAGGTACCCCAAGTGTCTCAACTCTTAACTGATAAATCCCATGAAGTAAAAATTCTTATTTAGTTACCTTTACATATTTTTCTTATGGGTGATAATAAAAACATATTATGTAGCATAAGACAAACATTGTCTGGGGCGCCTGTCGGTTAAGCTTCTGACTTCAGCTCCGGTCATGATCTCGGGGTTCATGCGTTTGAGCCTTGTGTCGGGCTCTGTGCTGACAGCTCAGTGCCTGAAGTCCGTATCACATTCTGTGTCTCCCTCTCTCTCTATGCCCCTCCCCCACTCACGCTCACTCACTCGCGCTTTCTCTCTCTCAAAAATAATTAAAAAAAAAAAAAAAAGGCAAACATGGTCTTTGAGCTTCCCATATCAAGAAGGGCATGCATTAAGCTTGTTCAAAATAAGTAGTATCTATATTTCTAGCCCAGAAGGCCCAAGAGACAGTGTCATTCCCATAGCAATGAACACACCTAGCATCCAGAACTTGCTTTCTAAATAACTTTTTTCAATAAAAGAAACCAGGATTCCTTGGAGAAGTGGTCAATTCCAGGGCTAGACCAAGAGAAAAATAAGGTAAGACTAAAGCATCTTGTGGTTCCAGAAAGTAATGAAGTATTAAAAACACCAGAACAAAACAAAACAAACAAACAAACAAAATAGTGAGGAAAGTATGTCCAAGGACAAAGGAGTCAACCTGAAAGAGGTTGCAATGGACAAAGATTTTGAGCATCAAAATAAAGATAATATGGATTATAATCCAGAGAATAAAATAAATACCTATAAGTCCATACAAATATTAAATAAATAAGGAAGAAGGGACAACTCTTCCTTACAGAAGATTCCAATTCATAATGAAGAAGGAATGAGGGCAATAGAAAAGTCATCATTAGAACACCATAGTAATGACTGCTGCAGGCAAGATCATCAACCCATAAGTGCAAAAAGTAGTGAGTAAAAACTTTAGAGAGACACAAGATATATACAGAGCCCCTACATATATCCCCCCAAATGTTTATAAATTAAAAAGGGAAAATAGTAACTTTACAGTGGAGAAACCAGGCAGATACTATCATAACCAAGGGATTAAGGTTAACACCATCAGTAATAAGCCATTTCAATATGAGGTACCTCGATCCAATACATTGAGAAGATCACATCATTTCAGTGGGACTTTTCCCCAAAATCCACGATCTCAATCTTACTATGAGAAACATTAGACAAACCCAAATTGGGAGACATTGTTTGTACAATACTTGACCAGTATGTTTCAAAAGTGTCACAGTCATAAAAGACAAGGCAAAGCTGAGGAACTCTCACCAATAGAAAAAGAATGAGGGCCCACCACCAAATGCAATATATGATCCTAAATCAGATGCTGGAACAGGAAAAGAATAGTGGGAAAATGGTAAACTCTGAGCAACTACAATTTGTTTAATGGTATTATATGGACATTATTGTCTTAGTAGTGTCTTAGTTCTGACCAATGTACTCTAATTATGCAGGATGTAAACATGAAGGGAAGCTGGATGAAGGGTATACATGGCATCTCTGTACTATCTTTGCAAATGTTTTATAAATATAAAATTATTTCAAGTAAAAAGCTAAAAAACAAAAAAAGTAGTGGTATCCAGTCTCTGGATCCCACTGCCAATTTGCAGGAAACACAATGAACACACAAATATGTTAAACTGAACCATGAATATACAATCAGTAAAGTCCAAACTATGGGAAACACTAGAGGTCAAATGGTCTGGGTTCTTCAACAGATAAGAAAAGGATGGTATGGATGGGGACCTTAAAGATTAGGGGAGACTTAAACCACATATAAAAACATTTAAGGGCAACACTAAGCTATAGCAACTAGGGACACTCATTAGAGCAATAAAACAAAGAGGGTGTAAAAATGTCATAAGTATAGGGATGCCTGGATGGTTCAGATGGTTAAGCATCCAACTCCTGATTTCAGCTCAGGTCATGATCTCATGGTTCATGAGTTCAAGTCCCATGTCGGGGGCTGTGCTGACAGTGTGGAGCCTGCTTGGGATTCTCACACTCTCCTTCTCTCTACCCCTCCCCGGCTTGTTCTCTCTCTCTCTCTCTAAACAAACAAACAAACAAACAAACAAACAAACAAACTTAAAAAAAAAAAAAAAAGATGTCATGGGGGCACCTGGGTGGCTCAATCAAACATCTGACTCTTGGTTTCAGCTCAGGTTATGATCTCACAGTTTCATAAATTCAAGCCCCACGTCAGGCTCCAAGCAGACAGTACAGAGCCTGCTTGGGATTCTCTGTCTCCCTCTCTCTCTGTACCTCCCCAACTTGCACTGTCTCTGTCTCTCTCAAAATAAATAAATTAAAAAAAAAAAAAAAGATGTCATGACTATAAAAGTCAGGATAATGGTTATTTAATGAAGGCGCTGAGGGGGTGTGCCTAAAATGGGGCATACATAAGGGCTTCTGGAATAAGTGACAAAGTTCTGATTCTTGATTTGGATGATGCCTACAAATGTGTTTTGCTTATAATAATTCACTGTGCAATACATTGTTATGTGTGGTTTATTAATTCTCCATTTTGTTTAACAATAAAAGTTCTGGTTTTTTTAAAGTAGTGCTATCAGAAGTGTTCTTCCTGACCCTGACCCTCATAGCTGCATTGGAGGTGGGTTTCTAAATAAGCACTTATAGCTTGGGCTCTACCCTAAACTCAAGAAGCTAAGCCCATATTGATTCCTAATCATTAGAGCAAAGGCTGAGGAATATATATGATTAAAAAATATATATGATATATTTGATTAAAATATATGATTAAAAAATATATGATTAAAAAAAAAAGTTCCAAAATTATTTCTGACAGATTTCTATGCAAGATGGTATAGAGTGCACTCTGGCGGAACAGCAACGCCTAAAGACTGCCAGCTATTCACACAAAACATTATGTATGTGACTTAATCTCTCTGTGCTTCCATTTTCTCATCTATAAAATGGGGTATTTACACATAAAACTATTTACATCTTAGGGCCATTGTGGTGATTAAATTAGTTCTTAGACATATCTAAAATGTTTAGAACAGTGCCTGTCATATAGAAAGCACTATATTAGTGTTAGTTACTGTCTGAGAAGCACATGCTTGCATTTTTGTCAAGTAGAGTATTTATATAAATTTTAGTTGGACTACCAAATAAACTGATGGGTCTGTAGAAATGAATGACATAGAAAAAATGTCTTTCCTATTATAATGGGTATCCGTTATTTTCACCTACGCAGGATCAATTTCCCCCTCTTCTGGTAATAGCACTCTGGTCTTCCTATAGGATGCCCCCTCTTCCATAGTTTGGAAGGTTGTCCCCTCTCCAAAGATGTAGATAGATAGATATTATTTTTAAGGTTTTATTAAGTAATCTCTACACCCAACATGGAGCACAAACCCACAATCCCAAGATCCAGAGTCACACGCTCCACCAACTGAGCCAGCCAGTAGGATACATATAATATGTATATGGATACATGACTTAGGCTGACCACAGTAATTGGCTTAAGAATTGGCATATAACCCAAATAAGTTCAATGTGACTCAATTCCAAGGCTTTCGTTATGTTTGTTGAAGAACAGTCACTCTCCTTCCACTGGACCTGACACTGTGAGGATATAAAAGTCAGAGACTATTGGGGCCAATCTTACCAATACCCAAGAAGAGCCCTCCTGAATGCAGTCAATGCCAAGACAGAGAAAGAGTTAGTCATGATGAGATCATTGAGTCTCTGTATCTAGCTAGATTTGAAGTCACCATCTACCCTGCCTGAATTGTTCTGTTATGTAGGCCGTTAAGTTCACTTTTTATTATAATTTGCGCAGTTTGAGTTTGGATTCTGTCATCTGCACATGAAAGAACTGACAACATGCCAAGTTAAAACCCTTCAGATATTTGAAGACAAGAATCATCTCCTCCAAGTTTACAACTTCTCATTTATTCCCATTAAAAATCACTCTATGGTTACAGTCAAGCAAAATCTATTTGGATTCACAGTCCTTCACCCAAACAACTGGTCACTCAAAAAACTCATGTGGAATGAATGAATGTCATGTGAAACCAGAGGGGCTCCTACTTCAATATTTTTAAATGCCTGCCTTTTAGGGTTAAATACAATCACTTGCTTTTTAAAATATCCCGTCTTAAAGTATACTCTGAAGACAAGTGATACAGATGTACCAACCCCGCTTAAAACAGGACAAATAATTATCCTGACCCCATCAGATTCAGATAGGTGATTAGCAAATCTCCCTCTAGCTCTGACACTGGCCCCAAGCTCCAGACCTAAACCTCTGAATATCATACTATCACCCTATACATACATCAAACACTTAACTGCTATCCTTTCTAACTCACCTATTTTAGCCAATATCACAATTGTTCTCCTGATTATTTAGATTCAAAATCCTAGAATTAGCTGTTTTGACTTTCATTATTGTGCTAAGAGCTTAAACATGGATTATCTCATTTAATGGGGTACATATTATAACTTCCTATTTTACAGATGAGAAAAATTATGTTGGAGATCATACAGATATATGTAGAGAAGCAAAAGAAGACTCAAACCCTTTTAAAGATCCCAGACCCTGTGCTCTTAATCATCATATTATATTGCCTCATCTTAGGATCCTTCACCCTGCCCTTCCTATATGTAACCAGATCTTATGTTTTCTTTTCTTCAACATTTATTTAATAGTAACAATGTAACTAATTACTCTATGCAAGGCACAAAGGATTCAGTAATGAGTAAAACAGTTTTGGCCTCCAAGGAACTCATAGTACAATGGAGAAACCAGATATAAACAAATAATTATAATAAAAAGTGAGACATACTCTTAATAGAAGTATGTATAAAGTGCTAAGAGAACAGAGGAAGGAGGGCCTAATACTGCCTTGGGGCTTTTGGTAGCCAGAAGAAAGCAGGAACCAAGTGGCTTCAACCCAAACAATTCAGTTTGTTCAACAAATAACTATATGCAAATATTATATGCAAGGATTATCAAGTGTAAGCTCTCACCATCACACATAAGAATTACTACTACCTTTATCACCATTTGTCAACTGGGAAACCTGGGCATATTACTTAACTTCTCTAAATTTTGGTTTCCTCATCTGTAAAATGGGGGAAATAACACCATCTAACACACGGAATAACTTGGGGATCAGAGGCTTACCATAGTCTTTCATATATAGTATTTTTAGAAACCTAAGCTTGAATTATTCATAAAACAACCATTCATTATGCCATTCCCCATTCCAGAATGTCTATGGGATAACATCAAAACTCTAGCATTTAAAGTTCAGGGACACAAAGAGAACTTCTGGGGTGCTGTTACTCCTGTAATGTTTTGTTTTATGATCTGGGTGCTGGCTAGGGGTGCTGGCTACATGTGTATACAGTTTATAAAAATTCACTGAGTTCAACACTTATTATACGTGCATTGATGTACACTGTACTTAAAGTAAAGAAAGTTTTTTTATAAGTCTTAAATTCTGGCCCTAACCTAACCCCTACCCCATTTCTCCTTCACTTTGTACATTTTGCACCCTTCAACATTTTCTTGGTCCTGTTTACCTTCTGCTACCAGGAATTCTTTCTCTAATCTCCCTTTCCAAATTCTACATCCCTCAACAGTTAGCTCACAGCCCACATCCTTAGGAAACTGGAAAAAGAGAGGACACTTCCTTCAGGGTTGAAACTCCAAGAAAGGAACTGGATGTACACGGAAAGAACATTTTCCAAAAAGGATTATAACTGTCTCTCCCAGTAGCCTGTGGATCCTTCAGCACAAATTCTGTCTCACTGTAGGCACTGGTATAAAATAGTGGATGAAGAATTTAAGAAACAGTAGGAAATGCTGTAGTACAAGTCCCAGACCGAGAACACGCGTCTAAGCACACCCACTCACTCTACTGGCTTAGGCAAGATAGGTCCCCTCACTCAGGGAACCCCTCACACACTATCCCATACCCCAGGGAGCACCACCTACAATCCCTCACCAAAACCGAATCACCTCTGCAAATCCCAATCCACCCAGCACGCCCTTTTCTTATATCTATCCTTTCTCAGGCCACGCCCCTCTGCTCAGGACCCGAGGGGGACACACCCCCTCAGGTCCCCAAGCCTCAGGTGAGTAGGCCCCTGGGGCCCAAACCTGGCCCCACAGTCCTACGCCCCCTCCCCTCGGCAGCCCCGCCCTCAGGCTCCGCCCTCCCACCCTCCCCGAGGGCGCCAGAGCGGGTCAATTCCCTCAGAATCTCGTGCTTGAGGCCACTGCCCCCGCCTCCCATTCACTGAGGCCAGGAGAGCACAGGCGGGGCCTGGCCACCTACTCCAGCCAGTGGCCTCACCTCTCTTCCAAGAACTCAGTGGGGACACCACCTCCACCCGTTCGGAAATGAATTCAGCCAGACTGGAGCGGAACAAGGCCGCCCGCACGGTCACGGCCACTACCAGCACCAGAGCCAAGGGAGCCGCCATGATAGCTGGGGTGGGCGCGCAGGCGGGGAGGGAAACGTGAGGCGGAAAAGCCTCGCGACCTGTGCGCCACCCTCTGTAGTTCCGCGGCCAGGCGCGCCTTGCTGCTGCCACCGGAGCACCCATACTGGGGACTACCACTCCCAGGAAGCCTTGCGGTGAGATGGGGCGGGGCGACGTAGAGCGGGGCTTCTCAAGCTTGTAGTAAAGGGTTGGGCGACGTCTCTTAAGAGAGCAGGTGTTTCGTAAAAGCGCTCGGCGCTGCTAAGTAAGCAAGTGAAGGCATGTCTTACTAGAATAATGAGCAAGTTTTGAGGAGTTGTTAATTTCACTCTTTTGTGTACGTTTTAAATGTTAGGATGTTTCCCTTTTATGTTTTAAAAATAATATTAAATATGTACTCATTTATGTATTCTGCAATTGTTTATTGAACACCAAGTATACGCCAGGCACTATATTGGGTTCTGAGGACACTTTTTGGAGTGCTCTGTTTGCTCTGCAGCCTTGAACAAGTTGCTTAATCTTTCTGTGCCTCAGGTACCTCATGTGGAAAATAACGCTGCATGTTAGCCGGTCCTTATGAGCTAGCCAGAAAGGATTGAGGAATGTTTAGAAATTTTGCTGGTCGCTTTTATTTTATTTTTTATTTTTATTTATTTTTATTTTTTTTTCAACGTTTTTTATTTATTTTTGGGACAGAGAGAGACAGAGCATGAACAGGGGAGGGGCAGAGAGAGAGGGAGACACAGAATCGGAAACAGGCTCCAGGCTCCGAGCCATCAGCCCAGAGCCTGATGCGGGGCTCGAACTCACGGACCGTGAGATCGTGACCTGGCTGAAGTCGGACGCTTAACCGACTGCGCCACCCAGGCGCCCCGCTGGTCGCTTTTAAAACACAGCCATTATCAAAAATTAAATTATATAAACTTACAATTAAATAAGTTATATTAAAACAAGTTAATAAATACTCAAAACTTATTACTTACTTTTTTACTACACTTTTGTTTTATCTGTGCTTTTTTTTAATTTAAATTTTGTTTTAATTTACATCCAAATTAGTTAGCATATAGTGCAACAATAATTTCAGGGGTAGATTCCTTAGTGCGCCTTACCCATTTAGCCCATCCCTGTTTTTATATTATTTTTGTTTCCTTTCCCTTATGTTCATCTGTTTTGTCTCTTAAGGTCATCATATGAGTGAAGTCATATGATATTTGTCTTTCTCTGACTGACGAATTTCACCTAGCATGATACCCTCCAGTTCCATCCATGTAGTTGCAAATGACAAGATTTCATTCTGTTTGCTGAGTAATACTCCATTGTATATATATATACCACATCTTCTTTATCCATTCATCCATCGATGGACATTTGGGCTCTTTCCATACTTTGGCTATTGTTGATAGTGCTGCTATAAACACTGGGGTGCACGTGCCCCTTCGAAACAGCATACCTATATCCTTTGGGTAAATACCTAGTAGTGCAATTGCTGGGTGGTAAGGTAGTTCTATTTTTAGTCTTTTGAGGAACCTCCATACTGTTTTCCAGAGTGGCTGCACCAGCTTGCATTCCCACCAACAATGCAAAAGAGATCCTCTTTCTCCGCATCCTTGCCACCATCTGTTGTTGCCTGAGTTGTTAATGTTAGCCATTCTGACAGGTGTAAGGTAGTATCTCATGGTGGTTTTGATTTGTATTTCCCTGATGATGAGTGATGTTGAGCATTTTTCCATGTGTTGTTTGGACATTTGGATGTCTTCTTTGGAGAAATGTCTATTCATGTCTTTTGCCCATTTCTTCACTGGATTATTTGTTTTTTGGGTGTTGCATTTGATAAGTTCTTTCTAGATTTTGGATACTAACCTTTTATCTGATATGTCATTTGCAAATATCTTCTCCCATTCTGTCAGTTGCCTTTTAGTTTTGCTGATTGTTTCCTGAGCTGTGCAGAAGCTTTTTATTTTGATGAGGTCCCAGTAGTTCATTTTTGCTTTTGTTTCCCTTGACTCCAGAGACATGTTGAGTAAGAAGTTGCTGTGGCCAAGGTCAAAAAGGTTGTTGCCTGCTTTCTCCTCGAGGATTTTGACGATTTCTTGTCTTACATTTAGGTCTTTCATCCATTTTGAGTTTATTTTTGTGTATGGTGTAAGAAAGTGGTCCAGGTTCATTCTTCTGATTGTTGCTGTCCAGTTTTCCCAGCACCACTTGCTGAAGAGACTGTCTTTATTCCATTGGCTATTCTTTCCTGCTTTGTCAGAGATTAGTTGGCCATACATTTGTGGGTCCATTTCTGGGTTCTCTATTCTGTTCCACTGATCTGAGTGTCTGTCCTTGTGCCAGTACCATACTGTCTTGATGATTACAGCTTTGTAGTATAGCTTGAAGTCCAGGATTGTGATGCCTCCTGCTTTGGCTTTCTTTTTCAAGATTGCTTTGGCTATTCGGAGTCTTTTCTGGTTCCATACAAATTTTAGGATTATTTGTTCTAGCTCTGTGAAGAATGCTGGTGTTATTTTGACAGGGATTGCATTGAATATATAGATTGCTTTGGGTAGTATCAACATTTTAACAATATTTGTTCTTCCTATCCAGGAGCATGGAATCTTTTCCCATTTTTTTGTGTCTTCTTCAATTTCTTTCATAAGCTTTCTGTAGCTTTCAGTGTGTAGATTTTTCACTTCTTTGGTTAGATTTATTCCTAGATATTTTATGGTTTTTTGGTGCAATTGTAAATGGGATCGATTCCTTGATTTCTCTTTCTGTTACTTCATTGTTGGTGTATAGGAATGCAACTGATTTCTGTGCATTGATTTTTATATCCTGCAACTTTGCTGAATTCATGAATAAGTTCTAGCAGTTTTTTGGTGGAATCTTTAGAGTTTTCCATATAGAGTATCATGTCATCTGCGAAGAGTGAAAGTTTGACCTCCTCCTGGATGATTTGGATGTCTTTTATTTCTTTGTGCTGTCTGAATTCAGAGGCTAATGTTTCCAATACTATGTTGAATAACAGTGGCAAGAGTGGACATCCCTGTCTTGTTCCTGACCTTAGGGGAAAAGCTCTCAGTTTTTCCCCATTGAGGATGATATTAGCATTGGGTCATTCATATATGGCTTTTATGATCTTGAGGTATGCTCCTTCTATCCCTACTTTCTTGAGGGTTTTTATCAAGAAAGGATGCTGTATTTTGTCAAATGCTTTCTCTGCATCTATTGAGAGGATCATACGGTTCTTGTTTTTGAGGTTATTTATCACTACTGTATCACTATGGCAAATATCGTATAATGGCGTGCCACTGCCCATCAATTCCTATACTGGTGTTTTCAGGTTAGTATCTTGAAATCCCTCCCAATGAGCGTGTTTACACACAGAAATCAGCAGGCACTACAAATCAGAGTTTTGGACTTTGGAGAACCCATTGATAAGCATTAAGTAGCACACTACTTCGTTAATTAATGTATGAAAAGTGCTTATTTGAGTGCTTAAATGTTAACTACAATAATTAATATTAAATAAATACATAAGAAAATTTCAGGGCTGTAGATAAGATGAAACAGCTGGTATGATCAAGAATAACTTGGTGGGGGAAAAAAGAATAACTTGGTGGAAGTGTGGTGGTAGCACTGGACAGGGCAGTCAGGGAAGTCTCTGGGAAGAGGTGACATTTGAGCTGACACATAAAGGATGAGAAACTAATCAGAGCTGACAAGTGGAGGAAACAGACTCTGAGTCAGGAAACAGTAAATGTGTTTGAGAGAGAAAACAAGTGTGTTCCAAGTGGAGAGAGTAATAGAAGGTACGGGGGAGAGGCAGACAGTGGCCAATTAGGTAGGGACTTGTTTGCCATAGTTGGGAATTTGGGAATTTATTCAAAGGGTAATCCATGCGCCATTGGAGGATTTTAGACCAAAAAGTGATGTAGTCAGGTGTATATATATTTTTAATTTTTTTCTTTCTTTATTTTGAGAGAGAGAGAGATTGAGCAGGGGAGGGGCTGAGAGAGAAAGAGAGAGAATCCCAAGCAGGCTCCACACTGACAGTATGGAGCCCAATGCAGGGCTCCAACTCACAAACCATGAGATCGTGGTCTGAGCTGAAATCAAGAGTTGGTCTCTTAACCAACTGAGCCACCCAGGTGCCCCAGTCAGCTATATATTTTTAAAAGATCACTATATCCCCAGGCTCTATACGGGGTATTGGGGAATATTCCAGTGGCAAAATTGCACCTTCTGCCTTTTTGGAAGTTGGAGAGTAGCTGAAGAGATGTGATAATCTTAAGAGTAACACAAAAGTAAAATCACAAATCATAATGAGTAAAGGGAGAAAACAGAGCAGGATGCTAGGAGAATACAAAAATCAGCCCTGGAGCTGATAGCTTTCTTGACCAATGGGAGGGGTAGGTCTTCAGTGGGAGAGGCAATTAGAAAGGAATAGAAAGAGGCATTCTCATCCTTTGAGCCCTGTTCTGCCAAGCACTGTGCCATACTTTTAACACAAATGAGCTTATTTAATCTGTATAACCTCCCTTCCTGAAGATACAAGTGTTGGTATCCTCTTTGACATAAAAGGAGGAGATATATGTATTACATCATCATAGAGTGAAGTGTATTACATCATGAAAAGTGGAGGTGATTATAACACAAACCTCATGGTGAAGATTGAACAAGATTATGTAATGTAAAATGGTTAGTCCATACCATTTGCTTGGTATATATTAGTTAGCTGTTTTATTTTTGTTTACATCATCCTACAGATGACTTAAAAGTTCTTCTTAGGGTGAGGATTGTCTTTGGGAAAAAACATTTTAGGTGGACCCAAACTAGTGGTTCTTAAACATGAGTTTGCATGGATCATAGACCTAAATATTAGAACTAGAACTGTAAGACACCTAGAAGAAAACATAGGAGTAAACCTTCATGACCTTGAGTTAGGCAATGGTTTTTTAGATACCAAAAGCACAGGCAACAAAAGAAGAAATAAATAAATTGAATTTCACAAAATTAAAAACTTGTGCCTCAAAGGGAACTATCAAGAAATAAAAAGACAACTCACAGAATGGAAGAAGATATCTGCAAATCATATATCTGATTAGGGACTTTTATTCAGAATATATGAAGAACTCTCATAACTCAATAATGGAAAATAAATAACCCAATTAAAAATGGGCAAGGATGGGGTACCTGGCTGGCTCAGTTGGTGGAGCATGTGACTCTTGATCTTGGAATTGTAAATTTGAGCCCCAGGTTGGGTGTAGAGATTACTTAAAATCTGTAAAAAAAAAAAAAAAAATGGGCAACGGATTGGACTAGACATATCTCCAAAAGAGACGCAAATGGCCAATAAGCATGTGAAAAGATGCTCAACATCATTAGTTACTAGGGAAATACAAGTCAAAGCCTCAATGAGATATTACCTCTCACCGATGAAGGTGGCTACAATAAAAGGCAGATAATAACAAGTATTGGCAAGGAAGTGGAGAAATTGGAACCCTCATGTATTGGTGGTGGGAATATAAAATGCTGCCCCCACTTTGGAAAACAGTTTGGCAGTTCCTCAAAATGTTAAACATAGAATTGCCATATGAACTAAAAATTAAACTCCTAGCTAATATCGAAGAGAAATGAAACATATCCATACAAAAATTGTACATGAATGTTCACAGCTTGTTCATAGTTATTATTCATAATACCCAAAAAGTGGAAACAAGGAAAATATTCATTTTGTTTGTTATGAATGGATGAACAAAATGTGGTATATCTATCCAATAGACTATCATTGAGTAAAAAAAAAAGGTACTGATACATGCTACATAGATGAACATAGATGAACCTTGACAACATGCTAAGTAAAATAAGCCAAACACAAAAGACCACATATTGTATATAATTCCATTTATGTGAAATGTCCAGAATAGGCAAATCTATAGAGATCGAACACAGATTAGTGGTTGTCTAAAGGTGGTAGAAAGGTGGTTGGCGGGGTAGAGAATAGGAAATGACTGCTAATGAGTACAGGATTTCTTTTGGGAATGATAAAAATGTTCTAAAATCAGATTGTGGTGATGGTTGTACAACTCTGTGAATATACCAAAACCACCGAGCTATATACTTTAAATGGGTGAATTTTAGGGGCACCTGGGTGGCTCAGTCAGTTAAGTGGCCGATTTTAGCTCAGGTCAGGATCTCACGGTACGTGAGTTTGAGCCCCGCATCGGGCTCTGTGCTGATAGCTCAGAGCCTGGAACCTGCCTCACATTTGTCTTCCTCTCTCTCTACCCCTCCCCTGCTTGTGCTCTGTCTGTCTGTCTGTCTCTCTCTCTCTCTCAAAAATGAATAAACATTAAAAAATTTTTAATGGGTGAATTTATTGCATGTATGTTATGTCTCTATATCTTTTAAAAAATGAGCAATCAGGGGCGCCTGGGTGGTTCAGTCGGTTGAGCGTCCGACTTCGGCTCGGGTCATGATCTCACGGTCCGTGAGTTCGAGCTCCGCGTCGGGCTCTGTGCTGACAGCTCAGAGCCTGGAGCCTGCTTCAGATTCTGTGTCTCCCTCTCTCTCTGACCCTCCCCCATTCATCCTCTGTCTCTCTCTGTCTCAAAAATAAATAAACATTAAAAAAATTTTTTTAATAAAAAATAAAAAATGAACAATCATTTGGGAGATATATTTTTCAAATGTAAATTTCCTAGCTCTGCCCTAGAAACTGTGATTCACTAGGTCTGGGAAGGAACCCAGGAACCTGCACTCTTAATCTCTCCAGTTTATTCTGATATTGGTGGTTCAGGTGCCATACTTTGAAGAACATTACCCTGAAGGTGTAGGTATCCAGTTTCTTATGCAACAAAAAGATGAAAATAGTAATAATAGCTATCATTATTGAGTGCTTACTATGTGTTAAGCATTATTTTAAGTGCTTCACATGTTTTATCTCAGTATATATGTATATAATATATATATGTATCTGTAGTATATACTATTATTTATTATATATATTCTATATTACTATATATTATATATTATATATATGATATATATTCTATATTACTCTTATATATCAGCATATGTATTATATACTATTACAACTACTATAATTTCCCTATCACCACCTGCGCATGAGGAAACTGAAGAACAAAGAAGTTTAGTAATTTGTTTAAGGTCACACAACTTGTAAACAGCATAACCAGGATCTGAATGTTAGGTCCAGACATTGTGGTTAAGCTGCTCTTCCTGAGAAAATGAGAGGAATTTGGGTTGAGTTGGGTTAAGTTGTTTTGTAGCTGAGAAGGGAGGGTAGAGAACTGAAAGAAGGGAGATAATAAAGGAGGAAGCAAGACGATTTCTGTCCTGAGAAACCAGAGATCCCAGATGGTATGTGGGTTGCCCAGGAGGAAGAAATTGAGGCTCTAAGATATTAAGTAACCAGCTTTAGGCCATACACCTGGCTAATTGTTCCTTTAGCATTTATTGGACACCTACCTTTGCTGAGGCCTATGCTAGTCTGTAGAGATACAATCTATCTAGTACATTTCTTGTATTCCAAACAGCAAACTGATTCTGGCCACCTTTAACATAAAGGAAGTTGACTAGGAGGTGGTGCGGGAGTTCACAGGGCTAAAGGGAAGACTGAGTAAACCAGACTTGGAACAATCAGGGCCCAAATAAACAATACAGGGCCTGGGAAGCAGGAGGCACCTGCCGCATCAACTAGGCACCGCCAGTGGAATGAGTGAACATTAACCAGTTTTTCATGGCCTTGTATCTTGTCTTTCAAGATCCAAGGTTCTTGGAAAGAGCATGAGATTGATTGAGATTAGGTCCCATGCCTGCCTCATGGCTGTGTGAAAACAGCAAGAGAAAAGAATTTGTGAGAAGTCAGATGATGAATTTACTATTTGTCTTAGGACAGCACACCCTGAAGGCAGCTGGGTGAAATCATATGAGTGAAGGCAAGGGGTGATTGGACACTGGGAAGAAAAAGGCAAATATCCACTAATAACGGTGGTGAGAAAGATAGACACAGTCCCTCTCATATTGGAGTTTATAGTCTAGCAGGGAGTCATACAAAATGGAAGTAATCAGACAAAATAATTAGAGTTTATGATTAGACCTGTGAGGGCAACAGACCAGGAGCAATGACAATGAATGACAGAGGACCTACTATTGACTAGATTGGGTAGTCAATGGAAGCCTGTTTGAGGAAGTGATATTTAAGCTGATACCTAAAGATTGAGAGGGAACCATGGATGTAAAGAATTGGCAATGGTCAATGGGGTGTGTGGGGAGGAAGGCATTGAGTTTGCAATGAGGGAGGCCAATGTGGGGTGAAATGAGCAAGAGGTGAGACTGGAGGAATTATCCTTGTCTTCAACTTTGAACCCACTTTAGCAATGGCCAAACAGACTTTGATAAAATTTACAATTCCTTGGATTATGCAAAGAGAAATTAATCCACACATAGACTTGCAAGATATGACCTGGATGAGAAAGAATGAACTCAAGAAAATCAGCAAAAGACACATAAGAATAGAGTGGGGGGAAGAAAACAGGGTTGTTATAAAAACAAAAGAAGAATTAAAGATACAGCATTGGCTTGATCTATGTGTAGCTTTTTCATCAAAAAACAAACTGTATAAAAACTTAAAAATTAACAGTAACAACTCAATAAATAGGATGAGAGGAAGGCAATGGCATGTAGGGAAAAATCATTGAAGGCATCCTTAAGACTGATAAGGTAGGAAAGACCTGATCTAGTTCATGGTACAGATTAGGAAACTAAGTCTCAGAGAAACCAGGATTCTCCAGAAACCAGGATTCTCGCCGTCTGTCTCCTATACTAGCTGCCTCTTTTTCCTGGGTTGGGTGTCTGGTGAGACCAAGTAGGAGACCCACACCAGCTCCCTCCTCAACCCTTGCACCCAAGTGTTGTAAGGGCCCAAAAGGAAACAGAAACCTGGCCTTACGTAATGCCCTGAAGACAGATTTCTGGGACTCTATGCCTCCAGCCCTCTCAATTTTCTTCCTGTCTCCTACCCACAAATGCTCACCATTGCAAAAGCCATTCTGTTAGGAAAACAAGACCAAGATATAAACTAGAACTACAACCTGAAAAGACTGGCTTCCTGTAGCTCAGCCTCCTGTCTCTGAACCCCTCTCCTCAGGAACCATACCCTCCACAAACTATGCATTCAGACCCTTCATGCCCTTTCCCCCAATACACACAGACTTCCCTGCTCTGGAAAAAGAGACAGGTACAGTGGGCTTTGCTTGTTGCTTCCTAGCATCCATTCCACCTTTCCCTTCCCTTTTCCAAATAGGACCCTGAATTCTCAGCTATGTAATTTGAGTGGGATTGACCTCAACCCATTTCCAGGAATGGGCCTAAATAGCTTAAACTAACCAACACACTCCAAATCCCTGCCACAGTGATTAGTTCAGGAATAAGCATATGACCCAAATCAGGTCAACAGAGCTAAAACCAAACCAAAACAAAACAAAACACCTCAATTCTGGAATTTTGGATTGAGCCATTTGGGGAAATGGGTCTTTTCTTTTCTGCTGGGTTTGAATTTGGAAGCACCAGACCTAGAAGCAGCTGGCAATTTATATGTACAAGACAAGATAAGGCAAGGCCAAGGCCAAAGCCTAATTCAACTGGTAAAGGTACAATGAGCCATGTTCAATGTAAGCAGTTTATTACTTACATACACAACAAGAATAAGCCAGCTCCCTGTGATCCTTGTACCCCACACCAAAAAGGATGACACTGAAACAAAAAGGGCTGGGCAATTGCAACATGAGTTGTAGGCACCTTGTTGCTAAGGAGCCAATTCTAGGCTGCAGTTAACAGGTTTTCTATTCTGTAGCTCCATTCTCAGTAGGATGGGGTAGAAAGTCCCATTAGCTCCTCAGAACCTGGGAAGAAGTAAGAAAACTCTCATTACAACTTCCCAGGGGAGATAGGGAGGCCCGGAGAACATGGCATCAGAGTCTTACAAGCCTCCCATCCTCTCATGTTCTGGGAGGGTCATGAGGCAGTCTGCCAAGACTCAGATTAAGTTTTTCAAACCTTTGCCCATGTGGCTTATATGAATGAAAACGTGTAAGGTCACCAGGTGAAAAGGCAGAGCCATTCCCCTACACTAGCATGTGGTCACAAAGAGACTCTGTCAAGAATTAAGCCAACTTCTAGGAAGTGTTTTGGAAAAATTAGAAAAGACTGGATCTTAGTTCCATTATTTGAGACACTGGATCAAACCTTGCCTGAGGGCAATTAGTGCTAAACATTTCAACCAAATTTCTTTTCTACTTTAATCCCGTCTGAGTTGGGTCTTTAGCCACCTGCTACCAAAATTTCCTAACCAATACAACAGGAGATGGAAATCAGCCTCTGGATTTCTTCCCTGGCTTTAATTACCATTTATATTTTGGTGATTCTCATATCTTTATTTCCAGCCCAGGTTTCACTTATTGATATTCAGACATGTGTATCAAACTAAACATTGACACTTTAAATTCCAAATATCTAAATTTTTTAATGTTTATTTATTTTTGAGGGGGGATGGGGAAGAGAGAGAGGGAGACACAGAATCTGAAGCAGGCTCCAGGCTCTGAGCTGTCAGCACAGAGTTGACATGAGGCTCTCAAAGCCATGAACTGTGAAATCATGACCTGAGCCGAAGTTGGGCGCTTAACTGACTGAGTCACCCAGACGCCCCTAAATTCCAAATATCTAAAACCGAGCTCATGATCTTCCTTTCAACAACTCACTCTTCCTCCTTAATTCCTTATCTCTGTGAATGGCACCACCAGTCTTTCAGTTGTTCAACTAAAAACCTGAGAATTAGCCTTGACCTCTCCCAATGGCCATCCTTGTACATAATCCACCTTCAAGCTTTGGCCTAAAGATTAGTCAAATCAACCTACTCCTCTCCATCTTCACTGCCACTGCCCTGGTCTAAGCCACTAGCATTCCTCCCCTACATGTCTACTATACTCTCCTAACAGGTCTCCTGTTGCCATTCTCCATCCTACAACCACTTTTTATGTTTGATACCCATTGGTTGAATGAATGAATAAACGAACAAATGAGTATCATTAACCCTTCACCTAAAACCCTTCACTTAAAACTCTTCACTGGCTTTCCTTTGCACTTAGTTTAAGAATTGAAGTCCTTTAGGATGGCTCACAAGGGCCATCATGATCTACCCCCCCTACCTACCTCCCTTGACTCATCCCCCACTTTTGTGCCCTATTTGCACCTGAGAAAATAAACTATGAATTGTCATTTCTTTGGTACATTCTACTGTGTACATCCCACTGGCTATCCAACAGCACTTGTCCTCACTTGGCAAAGTCCTACTTATCTTTCAAGGCACATTCTTCAAGTTTCCATCTCTATGAAGACTTTGGTTCCACCTGAGAGTTGGTTCTTTCTCCATACTCCGAAAGAAAGCACTAAGCAGCTGTCTCTAAACAGCACTTGGTAATCACTATCTGATAATTCTAGTATCTGAAGTTTTTGGCAGTCTGATTCCTTGTGTCTACTGAATCTTGCTCATGGTGGATTGTTTCCTTGTGTATTTCATCAATTGTTTGCTTGTGGATTATTAAATAATGTTTGGAAGGGCTTTATACATAGGAATTCTGCATAGCCTGAAACTGGGGTGGAGGACATCCAGAGAAGATTTGCATTTGTTTCTCCTAGGCATCTGAGAGTTAGTTTGGGAGTACATCTCCTTTTGTGTGAATTTCTCAGCCTTGAAGTTTACCAGCCATTCAGGTGATATAAATTTGAACTCCAGACTCATCGAGGACAGGAGTGTGGTTTCAGATTCTCAGATCATTTCTTTCCCGCACCCAAATGCCAGGTCAAGATGGACATATATCCTTTTTGTTTCCTTTGCTAGTAGTCAGAAGTTTGTTTTCTTCTAATCTATCACTGTGGGTATAGCTCTTCAAGGGTCTCAGTTCGAATCCCAAACTTCATGTAAACCCAAGTCTTCATCTCCCCAAACATCTGTTAAAAACCCCAAACTGTTGAAGGTTCAGTTGTGCATTTAAAGGATGTTTGAGGGCACCTGGGTGGCTTAGTCGGCTAAGCTTCCAACTCTCTCTTTTCTTTTTTTTTTTTTTTAGAGATTGAGAGAGAGAGAGAGAGAGAGAGAGAGAGAATCTTAAGCAGGCTCCACACTCAGCATGGAGCCCGATGTGGGGTGAGATCCCATGATTATCAAGCTCTGGGAGGGCAGGAAATGGATATGACACATTTCTGAGTCAAGACACCGAGCCCAAGATCTGGCACCGAGCACATGCTGAGAACATTTGTTGATACCAAACTTCCATTCAGACACTTCTAGTGATGGGGAGCTCACTCTTTCCCAAAGTAGCCTTGCCTTTTCTTTGGAGAGGGCTATGTTACCTAGGTGACCATCTGCCTAATGGGGGACAGACTATCCCTAGCCTATGCTCCTCCTTCCCAACACTCAGCTTGTCCACTCACATTCTGCAGAGAGAGGCTCAGGGCCTAGATGATCCCAGTGATAACTGGGACTTTGAGCTTTGATTCTGGGTGAAACACATAGGCTGCTTCTAGATGTAAACCTAAAGCTTTCATGCACCATTGGTGGAAGTCTAACCTGGCACATTTTGGGAGAGCATTTTTTGAAATTTAAAATATAGGGGCCCCAGGGTGGCTCAGTTGGTTACACATCCGACTTCGGCTCAGGTCATGACCTCACGGTTGGTGAGTTCGGTCCCCCTGTCGGGCTCTGTGCTGACAGCTCAGAGCCTGGAGCCTGCTTCACATTCTGTGTCTCCCTCTGTCTCTGCCCCTCCCCCACTCACACTCTGTTTCTCTCTCTCAAAAATAAATAAACATTAAAAAAATTTAAAAAAAGAAATTTAAAATATGTATACCTATCAGTCTTGTAAGTGATTTCTCTGAATCTATTCTATTCACACAAAAATAGTAATTGTAGTGTTGTTTGTGGCAGCAAAAAATTGAAAACTACCCAAATGTCCCTCAATAAACTATCTACAGTTAAATAGGCTATCTACAGCCACACAATGGGAAACTGGAAGGCAGTTTTTTTATGAGGTAGGTAGGTCTATGTGTCTATGTGTATTGACATAGGTCGAACTCAAGTCATATTGCTGAGTGGAAAATGTGAGTGTTCAGGACAGAGTATATAATATGATATATTTATGTAAAAACAAACTTATAAGCAGTAAAAATCGGTACATCCTAAAGCCTATTTGGTAATATCAATCAACATTTAAAATGCTATTTAAACTTTTCACATAACCTCACCTGACTAATCCCCACTAATAAATGTTCATCTTATGAATAAATATGCAAAGTAATGGATGCAAATATTAATTGCAGCATTATCTGTAATAATAAAATATTGAGAACAACCTTTCTTTCCACAGGGGAATTGACACACATTGTGCATAAATACAATGGGATACTATGCACGTGTAAGAAAAAAGTGAGGCTACTGATAAGGAAAGGTCTGCAAAATACACTGTAAAGTGAAAAAAAAAAACTAGGTGCAGAACAGTGTCTCTATTTGTGTGAAAAATACATATAAGTATATATGCACTGGATTTTAACTGCCTAGAATACTTCTGGAAGGAATAACAGGAAACTAGAATTAGTGTTTGCCTCCAGGGAGGAGACTGGATGGTGGGAACAGGGGAGGGAGGGGCACCTGGCTTTTACTATATTCCCTATTGAACCATTGGAATTCTGAACTATGTCCCTGTAATTAAGTAAATAAAAAAATGTAAAGCATAATTCTAAAACTAGAAGCAAAAGCAAAACAAGCCTAATGAAACAAAACACTCCATACACACACACACACACACACACACATGTATATTTATATAGTAGAAAAAGGGAAGGAGGGGCACATGAGTGGCTCAATTGGTTGAGCATCTGACTCTTGATTTCGGCTCAGGTCATGATCCCGGAGTTGCGGGATCAAGCCCCACATCAGGATCTGCACTCAGTGCAGAGCCTGCTTAAGTGAGCCTGGGTGGCTCAGTCAATTAAGCATCTGACTCCTGGTTTCAGCTCAGGTTGTGATCTCATGGTTTGTGGGTTCAAGCCCCACATTAAGCCCCACATCAAGCCCCACATCGAGCCCTGCATTGAGCTCCGTGCTGGCAGTGTGGAGCCTGCTTGGGATTTTCTCCCTTCCTTACTTGCTTGTGTGCTCTCTCTCTCTCAAAGTAAATAAATAAACTTAAGAAAAATATTCTCCCTCTCTCGCCCTCCCTCTGCCCACTCTCTTGCTTGCCTTCTCCCTCTGTCTAAAAAAAAAAAAAAAAAAAAAAAAAAAAAGGAAAAGATACACTCCCAATCAGGGGCAGTGGTGGAAAGTCTCTTGAATTGGATGACGGATGGTCAAGGGACTTTATCTTAATTGTTTGAATTTTATACTTACAACGTTTTTAATTACAAAATTTGTTTGTTTCAATTTACATAAATTGTTGCATCATTTAAAATACATTTTAAATTTTTTTTAACGTTTATTTATTTTTGAGACAGAGAGAGACAGAGCATGAACAGGGGAGGGGCAGAGAGAGGGGGAGACACAGAATCTGAAACAGGCTCCAGGCTCTGAGCTGTCAGCACAGAGCCCGATGCAGGGCTCGAACTCACGGACCTTGAGATCATGACCTGAGCCAAAGTCGGCCGCCCAACCGACTGAGCCACCCAGGTGCCCCTAAAATACATTCTAATTTTAAAAAGTAGAATTCAAATGGATAGAATTCAACTACCCCAAGGCAAAAGAGTGAGGCTGAAGCTGACTCTCCTTCTTCTGAGAGAAGGATTCATATCATGCCCTTTGTCCCACCTGCCCTCCCCCAAGGAATACCTTGGCTCAGAAAGAGGCTGAGCTACTCCCAGCATCATTCCAAAGAGCCTCTCCTGTCACCTCTCATGCACTTGACTCCCTGTTCCCAGAGTTCTGGGCTGAGAACAAGAGCCAATTAGCTATAGGGTCATATTTCCAGAGTCCCCGTCGATGTGAGGTTGAACAGGGCCAGTCTAGGAAAATTGGGACATCTGGCTCCCACCTTTTACCTCTCTGTTCATTCCCTTCAATGCCCTGCTGCCCTGTTCCCACCTCCCAGTCTGTGTTTCTCAGTCCATTCAGTGGAGAGTGCAGTGAAAAAACCCAGTCAACTAGAAGTGTAGGGATTTAGTGTTCCTAATCTCTTAACTAGTTGTATTTTAGGAGGCATCTAAATAGGGAAATGCTTAACTGTGAGGGAGGAAGCTATAATGGTGGAATTTCTGGTACAGTGAGGAAGGGATCCTAAGGTAAAAGGGCTTCCCTATCACTCTTGAGTCATGTTGGTTGTCAATACCATATAGTGCTTAACAGCTAGATGGGCTCTAGAGCCAGGCTAATAAGATTCATATCCCAGTCTATCACTTAGTAGCTGTCAAGCCTTGGGCAGATAATTCAAGCTCTCTGTGCCTCATTTTCCAAGCCTACAAGACGGGGATAATAAGAGTAGCTCCCTTATGTGATTGTCCTGAAGCTGTAATGAAATATTACATGAAAACCATTGAGAATACCTCCTGGAACATAGAAAACAATCAATTAACATTAGCCATGGTTGTTATTACTTGTACAAATAATTTTTCTTTCTTAAGGACAGAACTGAAACACTTTGAAGACCTCTGCAGTAGAAAAATTAAATCTGTCAAGCTAATAAATCACTCTGATATAGAGCAAAGAGGTAGTAGTCAGTAGCTTTTTAATCCAACCTAAGTCAGGAATGATTTTGAGACAGAGGAAATTCTTGAACAAAAGCCCAAGGAAAATGATGTTATGATCAAAATCTGTGACAACTTCATTTCAAAGATGGAAAACATCTTATCTGAGGGTTATGAACTGCTAAACTTCCCCTTCTCAAATGAGTTGGTCAATGTTGGTTTTGTACATGTAGGTCAGTGGTAACATTGTAGTTTCTTAAATAAATTGAGTAAGTATATTTCCATGTTGCTTCTTTTTTTCCTTTTTAAGCCACCTTTGCTGAGGTGTAATGAATTTTGACACCATGTAACCACTCCCACAGTCAAATTATAGAGCACTCCATCACTCCAGAAAATTCCTTTGCTCCCCTTTGTACTCAGTCGGTCCTTCCACCCATCACAGGCAGCTATTGACCTGCTCTCTGTCAGTATACATACTCCTTTTGCCTGTTCTAGAAGTTCATACTAATGGTATCATATGATATGTACTCTTTAGCATCTGGTTTCTTCTGTTCAGCATCGTATTTTGAGGTTCATCCATATTTTTACAGGTATTATAGTTCATTCCTTTTTATTGCTAAGTAGTCATCCATCATAGGAATAATACTGCAATTCTGTTACCTTTATATACTAGAGTTTGAAAATAAAGGTTGACTGAGTTTGAACTCTTGGAGAAGAGAGTGAAGGGGTAAGATCTGGAAATGAAAGCTTCCTGTGTCTTTCCTGTCCCTTTCACTCACTCATTCGATTATCGTGGGTAAGCCCTTCCCCCTCATCCACACTTCAGTTTTCCTCATCTGTAAATTTAGCGCACTAGATTATCTGTAAATAACCATTCCATGCAATCCCATTACAGGTAGAAGGGTTTCTTCTCCCACAAGAAGGTACATTTTAAAAAATGCTTATTTATTTATTTTGAGAGAGAGAACACGTGCACGAGAGAGTGCGTGCATACACAAGTAGGGGGAGGGGTTGAGGGAGAGGGAGAGAGAATCTTAGGCAGGCTCCAAGCTCAGCTGGGAACCTGACTCAGAGCCTCAACGCAGGATCACGACTTGAGCCGAAATCAAGAGTCAGACACGTGAAGGACTGAGCCACCCAGGCACCCCAGGAAGACACATTTTTTTTAAGACCCACAAGTAAGGTCCTACCCCCGACAGAGACCCAGAGAATTCCTCTGGAAGACAGGGAGGATAAAATCCATACAAAACCAGACAAGTAGATGGAGAACAAGCAGGAAGGCCCAGGTAAGTTCAGGAATTGATCAATAAATAATTACAACCTATTCATGGTCTCTATCCCTAGCTTTTCTACCCAAAGATCCCATTGGTAGACTCATGGCTTGAATCAAGGGAATCAGGCCAGGAGGGTTTTATGGAGTAGAAGGAGTTCTGAGGACCTCAGAGAACAGGTCATGGTAAAGGGCTGAGGCTGCCATTCTGGGCCTAGAGGTTGAGTGAGTAGAAAATCAAGGGAAAGGGTGGTAGGAAGAGCTTGGTCAGAGAATGAGTCAGTATCTTTCAAAGATCCCATACTCCATAATCCAAATACTCCCATAAACCAAATAAATCCCAGGGCCCCACATGGCCCAGGCTTAGCCTCCAATGTCACATTCAAGAACTGCCATGTAAAGAATAAATTGTTGAAAACAAAGCAAATGATCAGCTACAGGGAACTGATTGGACAACTTCAGTCTATCCATACTATGATATAATGTAATACTATGTGGTTATTAACAAAGAATGAAGAAGTACTATGTACTATTCGGGACTGATCTCCATGTTATATTGTTAAGTTAAAAAAAGCAAATTTCAGGACGTCTGGCTCAGTCGGTTGAGCGTCTGACTTCGGCTCAGGTCACGACCTCGCAGTTCGTGAGTTCAAGCCTCGCGTCAGGCTCTGTGCTGACAGCTCACAGCCTGGAGCCTGCTTCAGATTCTGCGCCTCCCTCCCTCTCTGCTCCTTCCCCGCTCATGCTCTGTCTCTCTCTGTCTCTCAAAAATGAATAAACATTAAACATTTTTTTTTTTATAAAAAGCAAATTTCAGGGGTGCCTGGGTAGCTCAGTCGGTTAAGTGTCCAGCTTTGGCTCAAGTCATGATCTCACAGTTCATGAGTTTGAGCCTGCATTGGGCTCTGTGCTGACAGCCCAGACCTGGAGGCTGCTTCAGATTCTGTGTCTCCCTCTCTCTCTGCCCCTGCCCCACTCACACTCTGTCTGTCTCTCTCAAAAATAAATAAACATTAAAATAAATTTTAAAAAAAGAAAATTTCAGAACAGTATGCACAGCTCTCGTTTGTGTTCAAAATGGGGTGATCACATATACATATACGTACATACATATCCGTATGTATATGTAAAGAATATTTCCAACACTTCACTCAAGAAGCTGGGTAACAGCAGTCACCCCTAAGGAGCAGAAGTTGATTGGAGGGTGCTGGGGTTAGAAATGAGAAGGAAACCTATATCCTTTTATTCTCTAGGCTTTTGAATTACGTGCATTTTAATCTATTCAGAAATGAATGAAAATGTATTAAATCCAAGAACAACAGTCCAGCTCCCAAAAGTAATTTTAAAATGGCTCTAGGCTTGTGGCCAGACAACCCCTCATGGCCAGGGCCGCTGCTTGTGCTTGGGTGGGGTGTGGTGCCCCCACCCCACCCCCCTCTTCCCCCGCCACCCCCCACCCCCCAGCACACACCCCACCCCGGGTCAGGAAGATGGTGAAGTATTTCTGGGCCAGAGCTTGATTGCTCCACAGTTCCTGGGACCAAGTGTTGGCTGCCTTCCGGCAGCAGCACCCGAATCCCTATAGCAAACGTGTCTTGACCGAAGACGGAGTGCACCAGGAGGTGGCCCCTGACCCAGTGTCTCCTGACCAAGACCAACAGGATGCCCTGCTGGGCGGAGTGACTGCTTCCTGCCAGTGTTGCTCCCTCAGTGTGCATCCTGGAGGATTCTATTGTGGACCCACAGAACTAGACCATGACCACCTTCACCTGGAACATCAACCAGGCCCAGCTGCTGGTGGTGGAAGAACTATGTGTTTACTGTGTGAACTCTGATAACAGCGGCTGGACCAAAATCCGCTGGGAAGCCTGGGTCTCCTCCAGCTTATTTGATGTCTCCAAAGCTGTCCACGAATTTGGCCTTGCCTGGTTCAAGAGCAATTGTGACCAAGACTAGGAAGGGCTTTGAATACATCTTGGCCAAGCTGCAAGGTGAGGCCCCTTCCGAACCCCTTGTTGAGACAGCCAAGGAAGCCAAGGATAAGGCAAGGGGGACAGCACTGGCAGCTACAGAGGAGGCCAAGGACCTTGCCAGCAAGGCCGCTACCAAGCAGCAACAGCAGCAGCAGCAGTTTGTGTAGCTAGCCCAGGCCCTGGTGTGGTAGGACACCTGACCACCCTGCTCAAATCCCTCCACGTTTTCCCTCTTGTGCTTTATTATTAAAAGTCAACCTCCAGCCCTTTCTCTTGTCTGGGCGGTGGGTTGGGGATGGGAGTCCCGTTTGGCATTTACAGTGCACCAGGCCCGTTACCCATGTCTGAGTGGGGCCTGCTCATTCCCACGTGAGGCAATTGATGACGGGCACAGAGAGGTGCAGTGACTTGTCCAGGATCACAGACAGCATGCAGGTGCAATGGTAAAAAATGCTAGACTGTAAGCTCCATGAGGGCAGGGACCTTTGTTGCATTCTCTCATGTGTCCCAAGTACCTGGAACAATACCTAACACAAAACAGGCACTTTTTTGTTGACTTAAAAAAAATGACTCTAATATTTATTTATAATTCTTGAAAGACACCAGAGGGTCTGTAATCCAGGTCAACACTCTTTAGAATCTCCTGTGTTCTCATTAACCCTCTCAAGCCACATTGTTGCCTCTCAGTGCCCCTCACTCACCAAACTTGTCACTTTCCATCAAAAATTGTCCCCCGAGGCCCTTTCCCACAGCTTTGCTTTTCTTTTTCCTCCCCACCTTACCATTCAGTGTCTGTCATCCTGTTATCCTACTTTTGTGTCACACACACACACACACACACACAAAGCAGTCAGACAAAATAAAACTCTCCTTAGAAAATCATGGGCAGTCTACTACAAAGCTGTCATCATCAAGACAGCATGGTATTGGCACAAAAACAGACACATAGACCAATGGAATAGAATAGAAACCCCAGAACTAGACCCACAAACGTATGGCCAACTCATCTTTGACAAAGCAGGAAAGAACATCCAATGGAAAAAAGACAGTCTCTTTAACAAATGGTGCTGGGAGAACTGGACAGCAACATGCAGAAGGTTGAAACTAGACCACTTTCTCACACCATTCACAAAAATAAACTCAAAATGGATAAAGGACCTGAATGTGAGACAGGAAACCATCAAAACCTTAGAGGAGAAAGCAGGAAAAGACCTCTCTGACCTCAGCCGTAGCAATCTCTTACTCGACACATCCCCAAAGGCAAGGGAATTAAAAGCAAAAGTGAATTACTGGGACCTTATGAAGATAAAAAGCTTCTGCACAGCAAAGGAAACAACCAACAAAACTAAAAGGCAACCAACGGAATGGGAAAGGGTATTTGCAAATGACATATCGGACAAAGGGCTAGTATCCAAAATCTATAAAGAGCTCACCAAACTCCACACCCGAAAAACAAATAACCCAGTGAAGAAATGGGCAGAAGACATGAATAGACACTTCTCTAAAGAAGACATCCGGATGGCCAACAGGCACATGAAAAGATGCTCAACGTCGCTCCTTATCAGGGAAATACAAATCAAAACCACACTCAGATATCACCTCACGCCAGTCAGAGTGGCCAAAATGAACAAATCAGGAGACTATAGATGCTGGAGAGGATGTGGAGAAACGGGAACCCTCCTGCACCGTTGGTGGGAATGCAAATTGGTGCAGCCGCTCTGGAAAGCAGTGTGGAGGTTCCTCAGAAAATTAAAAATAGACCTACCCTATGACCCAGCAATAGCACTGCTAGGAATTTACCCAAGGGATACAGGAGTACTGATGCATAGGGGCACTTGTACCCCAATGTTTATAGCAGCACTCTCAACAATAGCCAAATTATGGAAAGAGCCTAAATGTCCATCAACTGATGAATGGATAAAGAAATTGTGGTTTATATACACAATGGAATACTACGTGGCAATGAGAAAGAATGAAATATGGCCTTTTGTAGCAACGTGGATGGAACTGGAGAGTGTGATGCTAAGTGAAATAAGCCATACAGAGAAAGACAGATACCATATGGTTTCACTCTTATGTGGATCCTGAGAAACTTGACAGAAACCCATGGGGGAGGGGAAGGAAAAAAAAAAAAAGAGGTTAGAGTGGGAGAGAGCCAAAGCATAAGAGACTGTTAAAAACTGAGAACAAACTGAGGGTTGATGGGGGGTGGGAGGGAGGGGAGGGTGGGTGATGGGTGTTGAGGAAGGCACCTTTTGGGATGAGCACTGGGTGTTGTATGGAAACCAATTTGACAATAAATTTCATATATTAAAAAAAAAAAAAGAAAATCATGGGCAGAGGACAAGTACGCAGACAAAGGAATTCCCCATTAATGCCCTCATTGTACAGAAACAGAGACCCACAGAGGGACAGAAAGTCACCCCAAATTACATAGCAAGTCAGAAGCAGAGCCAAGACAAAGGTGCAGGGCTCCTGATTTGAAATCATATTCCAGGGCATTCAACCCATTTGTCCCATGCAAGCTTCTACTCATCCTTCAAAGTGTACCTCAGATGCCTTGTCTTCCCTGAAGCCTTCCTTGAATCTCTCTCTCTATTTTTTTTTTTTTTTGGATTCCCCTAGCATCTTGTCTTACCCACTGTCATAGCCCCTATCTCCCTGTTTTATAATGTCTCTGATTATATTTCTGCTTACACTGAAAGAGATTCTCAAGTATAGAAAAGGCACCTGTCTCCCAGAGAGTAACTAGTCATTACTGAGTGTGATGAATTGAAAGTGTATAATGCTCTAAGGACAGGCAGACAATATGTTTTGGGGGCTGTGAGAAGGGAGAAGTTATTTCTTCCCAAAGAGATCTTGGAAAGCTTCCTGGAAGGAGTGCCTTTTGGCTGATATATACCTAGAGTTGCATCCCACATATTGAAGTTACTTAATTTCAAGTATATGACTTTGGCAAAAGAAAAAAAGATAGGAAAAAATATGTTTTCCCATTTGTAACACTATTATGAGTTTTACAAAAATATTTGCACGAAGACAAAATGTACTAGTTGGGGGCGCCTGGATGGCTCAGTTGGTTAAGCATCTGACTTCAGTTCAGGTCATGATCTTGCAGTTTGTGAGTTTGAGCCCCACACTGGGCTCTACACTGACAGTGAAGAGCCTGCTTGGTATTCTCTCTCTTTCCCTCTCTCTTTGGCCCTCCCCCACTTGCTCTCTCTCTCTCTCTCTCTCTCTGTTTCTCTCTCTCAAAATAATAAATAAATAAACTTTAAAAATACCTTTAAAAAAAAGACAAAATGTACTCGAGTAAGATTAGTAACTCAAGCTGCCTCTTGATTTTCATGCAAAAAACTTTTTGAACACATGTGTAGAAGTCTTCTATAGTTGTGTTACAAACTTCCACAAACTTAGGGGCTCAAGACAACACTTACTTATTAGCTACAGTTTTATTAGTCAGAAGTCCAGGCACAGCTCATTTGGGTTCTCTGCTCAGGGACCCACAGGGTGAAATTGAGGTGTTGACCACCGTGTCCTCATCTGAAGACTCAAATAGGGAAACTTTTTCTTCCAGGCTCCCTCAGGTTGTTGGCAGAATTCATTTCCTTGCAGCCATATTATTAAGATCCTTATTTTATTGCTATCTGTTATCTGGGGGCTGCTCTCAGCTTCTAGAGGCCCCTCTTGGGTCCTTGCCATGTGGCCCTCTCCAAAACATGGCAGTTTGCTCCTCCAAGGCCAACATGGGAGTGCTGCTTGAGAAAATGATTTTATGTTAGGTAAAGATACTGTAAAATTTTCACACATAGGCTTTATCATTTTTACACTATTTATTATTATATGTGCACAGATGTACATCCAATATTTCTATACACTGCTATATATACAGAAACATGATTTTGGGCCTCAGCAGTCTGAGACTCAATTTCCTCATCTGTAAAATGGGGATAGAAACGCTGTCCATCCTGGAGAGTGACAGGCATACAGTAAATGCTCAATAAATATAAGCTGCCAATTACATTAATAAAGAATTAATAAAGAATAAAGAGGGTCTAGACACATGGAGATTAGGTAGGGGGAGAGGGACGGGCTCCCTAGGAAGAGGAAACTGCGAGAGCAAAATCCTGGAAGCAGAAAAACTGGTGGTAGCTTGGAGTGTGATCATTTGCATGGTGTGTGTGTGTGTGTGTGTGTGTGTGTGTGTTGACGGAGAAGGCCAAATGAGTGGGTGAGGGCAGCTTCACTCACCCCTCGAGTCAGTACTTACTGAATGTTTACTGTGTACCAAGTACCACGAGAGCATGCCTGGTCTGCCGTGTGAATTGCAGCCTAGAGATGGTAGGGAGCCAAGGAGGAGCTATGAGCAGAAAAGGGCGGTGGTCTGAGCTGCAGGGAGCCCATCTGCTCCTAGAAGAGTGGCTGCCTCAGCAGGGGGGAACCTCATTGTCTACCTTCTCCTTCCCAGCCTCAAAGCTGGAGGGATGCCACCATTTCCTTCCAAAAGTTCTAAATGTGGGAATTCATGCAGGGCATTCACACCAGAGCAGCTCACTTGGGTAATTGTCTACACTCCAACATACCCAAGGAACCCCAAAGTCACCACCCCAACCTCAAATCATGGGCAGGTGGACTAAAACCAAGCCAGGCATTTCACTTCCTGTCACCTGCCTCCTCTTCCTGAAATGAATCCTGTCCTGACTATTCCTTCCTCCAGGGAGGACAAACAGACACAAACAAACTCGGATGCCTGAAGGTTGGGACTGGAGATACCGTTTAGGAAGCATGAGGCCAGCCACTTTGCAGATGGGAAAACTGACAAAGAAAGTGATTTACCCAGGAACCCAGGCAGTGAGCCCAGGATAGAACCAGGACTGAAATTTGGATTTACTGACAATCAGGCCAAGGTGTTCACACACACACACACACACACACACACACACACACACACACCATCCTCAATTTAAACACCTCTGAGTTGGACAACAAACCTATCTGAATAGAAATTCTGGATATATGGCTCCTGGTTAAGGTATAGAACATTTGGTTTGGGAGGAGTTTGGGGATTATGTCTGCCCTAGTTGGCTTTACCAATTAAATTTTTTCCCGTCTCTGTCCCAGTTTCTTGTACCAGTAAAATGGAAAGAAAATGATTATCTACATAAAGCGTTGTTGTGAAGATTAAATTAATTATTGACATGGGTAAGGACTTAGAATAGTACCTGACACATAGAAATCCCAATAGTATCATAATTAATCTTCTCATTTAACTGTAGTTCTGGGACTAGTGGAGGGCAGAGAAGGGCTATGCTTCTGAGTGATCAGGACTCCTGATTTTGACTCAGATTCCAAGCTACCCTGTGGTCTTTGTCTCAGCCTTGCTGTCTATCTGAGAGGGGAAAGGGAGAAGGGATGAATGGTGAGGCAGTTCTCCAGCGGGCTCATATCTTCAAGTACACACAAGGTCTGTGAAGGACACACCCAGGCTGACACATCTGACACATCTCTGCCCTTTGAAGTGGGGGGCCCCAAGCCATTGGTGAGGCCCCAGGGTTTGGTGAGGGCAAGCCTCAGGCTCAGACAGGAATAGAAGGATGGCCTCTTGACCTCCAATCCTGGAGCCCATAAAACTGGGAAGGTGCTTATATCTGAGCAGGGATTGGATGGGTATGGGCATCTGTTAACTCCGTGGGTGTGAGTTCATGTGCATGTGTGTATGTTTGTACACGGATGCCTCCATGTGTATATGAAGACATCCATATCTATCCAGCAATGGCAGTCTCTAATTGGAAATAAGTCTCCAGGATTACCCCCAGCATGGTGCCCACTGCCTCTTTTTACAACCCTCAGGTCCAGACCAGGGTCCCAGAATACTAAGCTCCCCCACTCCTTTGCCACCAGGTTCAATAGATAGCTCTGCTGGTCTACAATTCTAAGCAGGTAACTTGACCTCTCTGTGCCTGTGTGCCTCAGTTTCTCCACCTGTAAGATGAGGAGTTTGGATGAATTAAGATCTGAGGTGTCCTCCAACCCTGATAATAAATCTACAGTGCAGAGGGATGGGTCCTAGGGGTTTCAGGAGAGGATACCGCTACTTCCATGGGTACCTCTGATTCTACAGAGAAATGGAAGACTGGGATCTGCCCTAGCAGCCTGTACATGGGGTTCAGCCAAAGCTGGGAGCAGAATCTAGCTCATCAGAGTGTATGCCAGAGGCCCCTTCCCTGGGCTTGAGAAATGAAAATCCTGTGCCCAACAGAATGCTCCCTACACCAGGGTCCAGGATCCAGGTGAAGATTCCTGTACCAGCCACCCTTCTTGAGCTGTAAATGCTGAGCTTTTGATTGGAGTCTACTTTGCCAGTCCCAGCATAGGCTGGGTGGGGGTAGTATATGGACAGAGATTACGCCCTTGGGATGCCAACCATCCATTTAGGAACACACACACACACACACACACACACACACACACACACATTTAGTCATCACTACTTCTTGTTTATTGAATAAATGACTGTCCATCAAAGTAGCTCCAGACACATGGGTGGGGAAGGCTACCTGGAGGAAGAAGGTGTGAGTAGAGTCCTGAAGACAGAAAATATATGCATTCACAAAGGCCTGAAGAGGGCATTCCAGGCAGGGGAAACAGCTTGAGCAATACCACAACTGTGGGAGAGTGTTAAGGAGACAGGAATTTGGCATTAGCACAAGGTGCATACAGGAGAAGTGGGGATGAAGCCGGAGAGAGCTAGGACTGGTTCATGGAAGGCTGAACAAATTAACAAATGCTGTGTTAAGGGGTGTGATACGTTGGGAGCCACAGAAGTTTTTAGAAGAGGCAAATGGTGTGATGAGAGAGGAGTATTAGGGATTATTTCATTTAAGTCAGCAAGGAGGTCAAGAGAGGATATGAAGTTAGCAGGAAGTATATGCAAAGAGCAGAGGTTCAGGGTTGCACAGAATGACACTTTGGGGACACCACTCCAAGGGCCAAAACACTGCTGCTCCTCCCCCCAGAAGCTTCTGGGTTTTATTTCCTGGCTCCTCCTAGTTGTTAGGGCTGAGGAGTCCCTCTGGAGTTTCAGACTAGGCTGGGGCAGGATTTTATCAGCAGAGCATGAAGCTCTGGCCTAGCTCACTCCCTGCCTCCTGTTGGGCCAGATGGGCAGCTCTCAGACCCACCCCCACCAGCCCTGCTCTACTGAGAGAGGACCCAGAACCTCCAGCCCTGGAGATTCAGAGGATGTGTATTTGTGGTCTCACCTCAGGTATTTCCCAGGCCATTGGGAGAGACAGGGTCTAGAACATGGGCTTGGTAGAATCCTGAGGGTAGAGAATTTGAAAGAATCTCTAGATGCTTGGACATGTTAAATTTGACAGAAAAAAAAATTGAGGCCCACAGAGGTAACATGACTTCCTTGAGGCCACACAGCAAGTTTGAGGCAGTCAGGACTAGGCCTAGGTTTCCCTGGGGAGGCTGAAGCACTCTGGGGTTTGGACAATCTGATGCATGTAGAGAGTGAAGAGGGTTGGGGCCAGGAACTATGGTTTCAGATCCTGGTTCTGCTATTTACCATAGCTTCGCAACCTGTAGGAAGTCAGGCTGAGTCTGTGTCCTCAAATGGAAAATGGGGAGAATACTCACCTTTTGGGGTTGTTGTGAAAATCAAAACACATATAAAGTGTTATAGAGTACAACTGGTGCCTGGCACTCAGTGTTTAGTAAATGTCAGTTAGTGGTCTGGCAGTGGCAATACTAGGTACTCAATAAATGTTTGTTGAATGCATAATTGAAAATTAATCCACATACTAACAGTGAGATTTGTGAGCCTGTAAGTTCCCCTGTGTGTAAATCAGACCTAATAATCCTTGTCCTGTCAGCCCTGGTAGCAATGTGGATTAAATAAAGCATAAATGTTCCAGTACAGAGCCATCTCCAGATGGGCTATTCAGTCCAGGGCATTTGCTTTTCAAGTCCCATTCTGAAAACCTTCCCGTCAGCTGAGCCAGTTCCTCTACATTCCCGGGTGCTCCCCTGGAACCACGGAAAGGGATGTCCCTTACCTCCCAAGCCTGCCAGGCTGAGGAAAAATAGAGCGGGGAAAGCAGAGAATGTGAAGGGGTGAGGTGAGAGAATAGGGAAGGTTGATGGGAAGAATGGACGTGCACGGACGTGGAGTTGAGAAAAGGGTACGGATTAGGGGACTTGGAGAGAGGATCCCTGTGGAAGGATATGGGGGACAGTGGGCTAGGTGAGGGCGCTAGGGCATATCCAGGAAATGCAGAAGATGGGGATCTCGTAGGGAGTGGGGACCGTCCTCATCAAGAGGTCTGTAGGTCTCCCTTGGAGCTAGGGGTCAAAGAACTCAGCAGTGGCCTCTCTGGGAGGCCCCCCGAGGCTCGGAGTCGGGAAGGAGCCACTATCCAGCGGATCGTGGAGGGGGTGGGGAGGGGGGATCCGAAGCTTGCGATTGGCCACCGCTCCGCCGCCGGTGACGCTAGGCGGGCGGGCTCCTTTGTGACGTCACAATCAGCTGTTTGAACGTTCCAATTTGTGCGGTGAGCCCAGCAGCGGCTGCACAGTCTCAAAGCCCCGCAGGCGAGCGCAGCAGCCGCGAGCTTCCAAGCCGGAGCTCGGCCGCCTCCCAGTCCAGCCCCGCGATGCAGCCCGGCCTGTGATCAGCGCCGAAGCCCGGACGCTCCGCCGTGCAACTACCTCAGAGCCACCCCGCCCGCCGTACCTCCCCCTCCCCAAGGTGAGTCCAGACCTGCTTCGGCCCAGGGGGTCCCGCGTCTCTGGACACGCCCCGAGCTCCCGGCTCCCGGGTCTTTGTCTCCGCCGGCGGTGGCCGGGCTGCATTCCCATCTTCCGATTGGCTGCCGCACGCTGGTAGACCATGACGTCTCTCTATTTGCATATGACATTGAGACGTCACCAAGGCCGGCACCGCCCCCCCGGCTCGGGTCGCCTGTCCTCCGGTGACCCGGTAAGCGCTGGGTCGGGGCTTGGCTCACGGGTGAGGAACGCTGAAAGGCAGCAGGCCCGGAAGGGCCTCGGCAGTTTCCTGGGCTAACCCAGGTGCTGTAGTCAGGCCCCTGATCCCCTACTTAGGTCCGGGCGGCGCTGCTGGCTGTAGGTTGGAGTTCAGAGGCAGCCCAGAGCTCCACTTCTAGGTCGTTGGGGGGGCAGCGCCAGATGGCGGAATACCCTCTCTCCAGCTCCAAGCTCTGCACCCCCGGGGACTACCAAGCCGGAGTCTGATCTTCCTAATCGCTGTTGTGTGCAGCGCTTTAGAGGATGTCACTCCCAACCCCCAAACAAGGGGTCTTGGACTCCATTTCACCGCAGAGGAAACTGAAGCACAGAGGGGGGAAATTGTTTACTCCAGGTCATGAAACTAATTAGAGTCATACCTACTGAGTGAATGATAGATGCATTAGCCATGGCACATGCCTAGTAGGAACTCAATACAAGTAACAAGTTACACATCCTCCTAACACTGGGGACTCCTCCACCTTGGGCTCATTGCCATCCAAATTTTATGGAGCTCTTAGGTCCCCTCATTCCTGGATCTTTTTCCAGGAGGCCTCTGGAGACCTGGTCCCCTTTTGTGGCCCTGACCCTCACTCTGAACCTTGGAGACCCAGAGCCCAATAAAATTGCTGCATCAAAATTTCTGACCACAGAAAGGTGAGTCATTGGCTGCCTCAGGGTGTCTCTGGGGCTGATGTTGGGGTAGGATGGAGGGTGAGAGTTCCCTGCTTGGCCCTTTATTACCTCCCCAACCCCTAGCATTGTCAGCTGAGAAGGACATGACCTGGCCTAGTGCTGGTGATTACTAGGCTTGTGCTGTCCCCTTCTCTGCTTACAGAGAGGGCCAGGAGAAGGGAGTAGGAGAAGGAGAGTTCTGGCTTTCCAAGTGGATGGGCCCAGAGACTGGGCCAAGAGTCCCATCCCAGCCTGGGCTTTGCTAAAGGATGGGTGGGGTAGAAGTGGCTTGGGGCTCAAGAGCTATTCTGGGCACAGCTGCTGTAGTTATTAAAGGGAATGGTTCTCCCTGGAGCAGAACTGGGAATGTGAGAACCAGGAAGCTGGCAAAGCTGGGAAAGCAAATCTGGGAGGCTCCCCCAGTGGTCATGAGAGGGGGCGGGCACTGGCTGGCTGGTGCTGCTGTCACTCCTGGTTCTGTCACTTATTTGCTGTGTGACTTCAGGCAGGGAGCTTCCTCCCACTGAATCTCTTTTACCTTAATCTGTCTATAATTTGAGGAGATCCCCAATGGGTTCTGGTACACAGTGGGTGCTCTGGTAAATGCATGATGAATCTTGGTGTTAGGAACTCTAAACCCTTTTATAGCTGGGCAGAGGGGTTTTGAGGTGAGCAGTAACTTGAAAAGTTCTGACTCCTCTCTGACCTCCCTATCTCCCCTGCCTCATTATATTTTTGGGTGATTGTTTGCTGAGGCCTTCAGCAAACATCCATCCTTCGCTGGATGTTTAGTGTCCTGGGACTAGACCTGCCTGGCCACCATCTAGTGTGTGTCTTTGGATAGACTGATTTCCTCTGATTCTCAGGTTGTAAAATGAGCCAGGTGAATATGATGGCCCTCACCAAGGCTCCAACCTTCTCTTCCTTCAGGAGGGGCCAAACTTTCAGGATTTTTGGTAACTGAATCACTGACTCCCTATGGCCGACAGACAGGTTGGGATATGTGGCTTGTATCAGGCAGACACTAGTTGGGGGTGCCCAACCTTTTTATTATAATCTCTGTAGATTTCCCACCAGAGAAGCCAGCACCCAGGGAATACTTCTGTCTGGAGCCCACTGTGGGTTTGCAAATGTGGAAATACCCTGTTTATGGAGGTTGGATGATTCTGTGGCAAATGTGAAAACATATCCCAGAAATGGGAGGGATAGCAACAAGCATAGAAATAACTCAGGTGGGTTAGCAGTAAGTGTAGACTGCCTCCAGGGAGTAGAAAAGTAGACTTGCCCCCAGGGAGTTCTACAGGAAATGTGGAAACATCCCTAGAGGAAGGTGACATGTGTCTCAGTAGCAAAATGGTTGACCATCTTCAGGGGATAGGTGAGGAGGCTCAAGCTTTGGGACATCCAGGGGACTCCTAGCCAGCCCTAGTCCTAAGGCAGGCTGAAGTGGGGAGAAGGGCAGGTCTATAGCCACCTCCTTGACATCTCTATTCCTGGAGCAGGGGATCTCCTTTCTTATTTTCATCCAGGGAAGGGCTGATTGAGGGGTTGGGTCCTGGTCCTACCCTCATTGCTCATCCTTAAGGGCTCCTGGGGTTTGATAGGCCCTCCCTTCATCATTACCTCCCACTGACCTGCTGTCTCTCTGAGGCCAGGCAACCTGATCTTCCTCCTAGCCAAGAATGCTGCCCTTGAGCAGGAGCTTAGGTATAGAGGGTGAGAGGGGGGAGGGCCCATGGGAATAGGATCTTAGAACCTCATCTGACAGACACAGATGAGAGCTGTGCAATCACATGGTAGCGGTTCTGTGGGATTTCTGCTAGCCAGTACTTTACAAGCCACACAGGCTCAAGTAGTGGTTCCTAATCTGGGGGGTCAAGGAGTAATGTTAGGAAATCATGATGAAAACTTCTTCCCAGAAAAACACCCAGGTCACCAAGTTAAAACTGTCTAATCCAGAGAGATACCCAGCAAAGGCAATGGAGTATAGTGATTGGGGGTGCTGACTCTGGAATCTGACTGTATGGGTTTAAATCCAACTTCTGTGTCTTATTAGCTGTGAGACTTTGCACAAGTTACATTACCTCTCTGAGCTGCAGTTTCTTTACCTGTAAAAGAGGGATAATAATTAGACCCACTTCCTAGAGTTGTTGTGAGAAGTACCTGTGGTAATATAGGTAAAGTGCTTAGCACAGTACCTAGCACATGAATGTTAGCTGTATTATGATAATAAGTAATCACAATATCAGACAGTTTCTTCCTTGCTTGGAGAACTGCTATTTACCCTTCAAGGTGCAGCGTGGATGTCCAACCCTCTGGAGACCTTTCCTGATAGAGTCTAGTCATCTAGTCATCACTCCTTCCATGCCCCTAGAGCATGCAATAATGTTAATAATTAACTAGTTGATTATTTTACTGAACGCTTACTCTGTGCCCTGGTACGGCTCTAAGCACTTTGTGTTTAGCTCATTTAATTCTCATTAGAGCCCAGAGGAGGATACTATTATTAGCTCGTGTAATTCTTATAAGGGCCCAGAGGAAGGTACTATTATCACTGGCATTTGATAGATGAGAAAACTAAAGCACAGATGAGTTAAATAACTTCCTAAGGTCACGCAGAAAATAGAGAAGCATGAAAGCAGGTGGACTTACCAGGACACGCGCACACCGCAGAGTTTCCCCACACATCCCTTAGAGCGTACTCTCACTATGCTCTGAGGGCTGGGGGTGATATCCCTAGCCGGGAGTCGGGTGGGCGCTGTGACTCCTCTCTGCACCTCCCAGGTATCTGCACTGCCGCTGGGCGCCCCCCTGAGACCGTTTCACTCTCCCACCATGTTCCAGCGCCTCACCAGCCTTTTCTTCAGTACTCCCCCGCCCCCCGAGGACCCCGGATGCCCCCGAGCCTTCGTCTCCGAGGAGGATGAAGTGGACGGCTGGCTCATCATTGATCTGCCGGGTGAGGCCTGGGTCGGGGGGCCAGGACTCTGATTCCTGGGCCTGTGATGGGCAGGTGGCCGAGCTGCGGAGGGGAAGGGAGCTACTAGGGGATTGGGAAGCTCGCCTGGCCTCCCGGGCAAACTGGGGCTGAGGCAGTGACTGTGAAGGCAGGGTAACAGGGCCCCATCCCATGCAAAGCCCGGGCCATCTCCTGGCAGCTCAGCGTTGGGGCCCACACCTCATGTGCCTTAGGGCAGCTGGTCGAGACTCCTGGCCCATGGGTGCCCCGTGGGCGCGGCAGGCGGGGCTGCGGGTCTGACTAACGATGCCCTTTCTCTCCCCGCCCCACTGTGTCCGGTGTGTGTGTGTCCCTCCCCGCTGCGCCCCCTCCTCCGCATGGCTACCCCTCCCGCGCCCCGTAGACAGCTACGCGGCTCCACCCAGCCCCGGGGCCGCTCCTGCTCCCGCAGGCCGCCCTCCGCCCGCGCCCTCCTTGATGGACGAGAGCTGGTTTGTTACCCCTCCCGCCTGTTTTACTGCAGAGGGGCCCGGACTCGGGCCCGCCCGCCTCCAGAGCAACCCCCTGGAGGACCTCCTCATCGAACATCCCAGCATGTCCGTTTACGTCACCGGCAGCACCATAGTGCTGGAGCCTGGGCCCCCTTCCCCGCATCCCGACGCTGCCCTGCCTGACGGCGACCTTAGCGAAGGGTGAGCGGGCCGGGAACGTAGCCTGGAGACCTAGAGAAGCGTGTCTGGGAGGCAAGGGTCCAGGCCGGGAGGCTGGGGGAAGCGCGCCCAGGAGCCCGCCCTGCGTCGAAGGCGGGGCCTTTAGAGGCGTGTCTTCGTGGCAAAGAGCGGGGACAAGGCTAGGGGAGGGCCTGAGGGTAAAGGGGCGGAGCTTTAAGAGAGGGAGAGGCCTGGCTTGTTGGCCCCGACAGGGCTGGGGAGAAACGGAGCTCCGAGGCTTGGGGCGGGTTTGGCGGAGGGGCGAGGCCGGAGCGCCGGAGGGGTGGGGTTTCCAGAGGCTAGCTCGGAAGGTAAGGACCGAATTGGAGGTGGGAGCCGAGCCTTCCCTGGAGTCCGGTTTAATCGTCACAGGGGTTAGAACTAAGGAGGCGTCTCCAGGCTGGCTCGGAGGAAGGGCTGGGGCCCACAAGAAGGGCACCGGGCGCCCTGCTAAGAGCAGAGACCGCATTGCGCCGGAGCGAGGGTGCGGGGACTGGGTGGGCGGTGCCAGCGCGCCTCTCCGCCCCGGGACCTGTCCGGCCCCGACCGAGCCCTGCTCTGTCCCCGCAGGGAGTTGGCGCCCGCCCGTCGCGAGCCCCGGGCCCTGCACCACGCCGCCGCCCCTCTGCCGGCACGGGCTGCACTGCTAGAGAAGGCGGGCCAGGCGCGGCGGGTACAGCGGGCCCGGCAGCGCGCCGAGCGCCACGCGCTGAGCGCCAAGGTGGTGCAACGGCAGAACCGCGCCCGCGAGAGCCGTTCGCGCCGGCCCAAGCATCAGGGCAGCTTCGTCTATCAGCCATGCCAGCGCCAGTTCAACTACTGAGGATCCGCCGGCCGAACCACAAGCGCCTCGCGGACCCCGGACCCCTGTCGGGCCCCTCTGCCGCGGCCAGTGTGTTGCGCGAGGAGCGCCCTCCGCCCACCTGGGTTGGACACTACAACCTCCCTCCTCCTTGAGAGAGGTGGGGTGCTAGCCCCCTCTCCCACCTCCCTCGATTTTCCCACCACTGATCCTCTAATCCGCTTCTGAAGCCCCTTCTGCCCACCCTCCGACCCCATGCCTGATATCTAATCCTCCATTTCCTCCCCCTCCCTTGACATTCCATCCTTCCTTCCTTCTCTGCTCTCTGTCCCCATCTCTACCCCGACTTCCTCTTCATCCTTGCCCTCCGTTCCTGTACCTCTGGCCCACTCCTTCCACTAGCCTCTTCTCCCAGACCTAGCTCTTTTCTCTGCCTTCAATTCCTACTTTACAGCCTCACCTATCTCATGTTTGGCATTACACGCATCCCTGCCCTTATTCATTCCCAGTAATTCCCTCCCAAACGGATAGGGGGTGGCGCTGAGACTAAAGGCCTCTGCCTTTAGTCTCCCCCCCCCCCCCCCCCCCTCCCCTGGGATTGGACTCCTTGGAGTTGTTTAGGCCTGTAAAGGTAAAGTATGTGGAATAGGACTGTGAGATGTGAGTTAGAAGGAGAAGTGGAGGGAATCAAGGGTAAGACGCAGCCTACTGGAGATGTAGACAGGACATACAGGTTAAGAACCTGTGGGGAGCAGGGCACCATGGGAGCTGGCCCTGTGCTTGCTCAGTGGCCAAGCCCTCCTCTTGGGCTTGAGCCTGGAGTCTGCCCCCAGTTTTTATAATCCCATTTACCATATCTCTCCTCTGAAATTCACTCCTCTGAACGCCTGAGTCTGAAGGGCTTAGTACCTTGTTGCCCTACCCCCAACATGTCACCCCAGGAATAGAGGCTGGGCAAGGCCCTGCCATCCTGGCCATATGTTCACGTGCCCAAGGTGCTAGAACTAGTTTAGGAGAGATGCAGGCCAGAGGGCTTCTAGGCAGGGAAAGTGCACACTCCAGAGTAAGAATGCAGGGGAATGATGCTGGGGAGGACAAGCTGTAGGGTGAAGCCATCCCAAGACTGACAGCTCAGCCTTCATGTTTCACCTCTGGCCTTGTATTTCACTCTGCTCAGGATGGCTAATAAACACTCCCGGGTAGGAAGCCAGGAGCCCCACTGTCCCAACCCCCAAACAGTCCCTATCCAGGTTCAGGGCTTCCAGGGGGCCTCTCATTTTCTCCCCCAGGGCTCTCTCCCTTTCTAGTCCAACGGGGAGAAATGGGGGCCCTATGGTTACCCTCCCCCTCTCCAGTAAGCAACTGGAGGAGGGAACTTGAATCCCTGGGTGAGACCAGCGGGGTCACAGGCAGACAGCATTCTCCTTCTTATGGTGGGAGTGAATTTTGGGCTCAGTCACCAGCAACAGCTTCTTGGGATATCCTGAGTTGCTTCCCTTTTCCTCTAAATGTCCTTTTTTAGTGTGTGCTTTCTTCCTTGACACTTTTAAGATTGCCTGTTACATACTTACATAGGTCTTCCCCCTCATTCCAATTCCAGGTTTCTAGGCCTCACAGCCAAGCTGAGGCTTGGTTGGAAAACTCTGTAATCTCATGACGGTAAAGGCAGCTGCGCTCCCTGATCTTATAGCCCCAAGGGTCGTGTTGGGTATATGGATAAGGGAGGCGGTAGCCCCATGGTTGCCAGGATGGGGACAAAGGAAGTTCCTGTTGGGGTCTCCTATCCAAGCCAAATCTACAGTAAAAGGAGATCAAAGTCCCTAAGCCAGTCCACTAGGGCCCGAGTAGTTACAACCTTGCTTCTCTTATCAAGGTTCTCCTTCAGTTATAAAGAGTTGCTTTTATTCTTTCAGCAACCCAGTGGTCACTTCACAGCCAGCTTAGGGTCTCCCGCACTTCCGAGAGCTTAAGCTCCCTCCAGCTCTTCCTGCCTACTCCTTTGCTGCCAGCTGGGGCATAGGCTCAGTTGTGAGCAGTCCCCATGATCCTTCTGGTGTGGAGGGGGCGAGCAAGTTATAGGACATTTGGCTCAAATTTCAAGAGACTCCTTACACATATTTCTGGAGGCTCCTGTAGTTCTAGAACCCTCCAATGTCATCACCTGGCTGGTTGTAAGGCTCATATGTTTTTGTACTTTCCTACAGATTTGGTAGCATTTAAGTGTGGCAATATTTTAATTGTGTATAGATTTCTATGAACCAACACTACTCAGTCTCCTGCTAGTCTGATTCCTGAAGCATCAGACCTCATCATACTGTATTGACTGTGTATGTGCCTTTCACCTTGAGCATGCTTCAGGATTTTTTTTTAAACCACAGAACTTGAATACACGAGGGAACTAGAATTCATAAAGTCCTATGCAACCTTAGACAGGAGGGGGTGAGAGAGTCTGTCGTGACTGATGTTTTCAGAGACCCTGGAGAAGTTGTATTAATTAATGTCAATATTACTAGCACTTTGCCAAAACTAAGTATGTCAGAGAGACCCCTGTTTCTACAGTAAGACCCAAGTACATCAAAGGGTGACTTACAGTAATTCCCCAATATGTCTGAGTGCTCTCTTCAAGCTGGTTGTCACTTTCCAGCTTTTGCCAGTTTGGCCCTCGCAGGGTACCATGTGTGTATGAATGCAGTTTGCTGCTGTTTGGGGGTATGCCTGCTCCCCACCCCCCACCTGGAACCCTGATCAATTTGTTCTGACCTAGAATGTCTTAGGTGCAACAAGAACCCCACTAGAGCTCTTGGATGCCTCCTCAGATCCATGTGGCTTTATGTGAGGGGACTGAATGCAGACACACCATAGCCCCTAGTATCTTCCCTCTTGCCCTGCCACCTAGTTCTAAATGAAACCAACAAGTTGAATGAATCCCTCTTGGATGTATTTTGAGACTGGCTGAAATGAGGCAACTCTGGTTGACCATGTTGTGACATGCTGACAGACTCAAGGACACAACCACCTCAATCCAGTCATGTGGCATGCCTGTGTACGTGTATAACAGGATTCTGATTGTTAGATTTTAATGTTATTCCTCTATGGGAGAAAAAAATTAATATAAAGAAAAATAAATAAAAATCTATTTAAAGCACATTATGCTTTCTGTCTGTATAGAGCTAAAGTAGAAGCAGCACTCTGCAATCTCAAGCACAGTATTGGCATAGGGATTATTATTAGGCTGGCTTTGGTTCTGGTTGTGTGTGTCACATACAGGGAAGGAAGAGGGAAGATGAGCTTGCTGGAAATAGAACCAGACAATTGTGGGGTCTGACTCATAAATAACTACTTTCAGAGGATCCTTATAACCCAAGACATCTATAATGACAATTGAAACACAGATGAGAATAAGCATGACGGAGTCATGGTCTCAGGCATTAGGTTCTGGCAAGGGCAAGGAGAGACTGCAGGGGAAGGGATGAGTCTGTGTCTAGCTGTAGAAGACACAGCAGAAGGCAGAGGCCCAGACCAAGACAAGGACAGAGCCCTAAGCATCAGAGTTCACTGAAGGTTGAGAGTAGGGTGGGGGCAGAAGCAGCAGGTTTGGAGTCTATAATTTTTAGGTAGGAATTAAGCCAGGAAAGGGCAAAACCTGGGCATATTGATGAGAAATCACCCCTAAGCCTAATGTAGATGAGAAACAGGGTACCCAAAGGGCGGAAAAGTCGTGGACATCTTTGAAGTATACCACACAAAATGATCACTTTTATTTGGAAGCTACCTGATCTAACCACAGAACTGAAATGAAGGTGGAAAGCTGACCTAAAGTGGGCTAGATTCTTGATGCTGTTACAAAGAATCTTGCTGGTTAGTCTGGGCTTATCTGTTGAATGGAGGAAATGTTCACAGTTGTTTTGAAGCAATCCATCCTGTCACTGTAGAAACATATGTAAGAGGTGGAGAAAAAGTGCATCTGAGTTACTGATGGCTTCCTGTCCCTAAAAAATTCTGGGTGGCCTTTGATCCTAAGTTGATTCTGTTATTTGCATCCAAAACAAATTTGACCAACATCTATCAAAGTGCCTGGTACAGTGCTGAAACACTGAAACAGGCTAGTTTCTTCAAAGTCAGTATAGTAAGGACAAGGTGGAATTATAGTTTACAAAGAAGGCTGTTCCTATTCATCTATGGTCCAAACAAAAAGTTTGTTCACCCAGTAATCCCTTGCCAATAACGTACATTTATGTTCTAGGACAATGACATTTATTTAACACATTCAATATTTCACATTGTACAAACCCTTAGATTCTCTTTATTCACTGGTCCATTTCTACAACAAATACATCCAAAACACTATATAATAAAATTATTTACAACATTTCCAAATGAGAAGCTTCTTTTTGCTCCCACTACTGCTATTCACACACATAACTTCCACAGCACAATACATCATTAGAAGATCTAAAAATGCTCACCCTGTACTCTAGGCTGCTTAGGAAATGTGAAAACTAATAACATAGTTGCATTAGCTCCTCTCAATACATGGCAACATTTTAGAAACCTTGAACTTCATCTTGCAACACCAAAAAAGGGTTCAACAACTCTGCTTTCCCCATTGCACTTTATGAAACAGGTTGCAGGGACTAGGAAAAGGGCCGCTTTATTAAAATGACTAACTGTACAGAAATGGATTTTAAAAAGTCACAGCTCAAAATTGCTTTTTGTAAAATTCACACACATTTACAAGGATCAAGTCGCTGTCCAGCTTGTTTACTTGGATTTTCTTCTCTTGGATTGCACCGCACTGGTTATGTCTGTCGGGGGAAAGAAAGGACATGCTCAGCTGAGGCAACTCTTTATGGCAGTGCTGTTTAGGCAGTCCACAGGAAGCAGGGCTGGCCGGAGTGGGGTCCTACTGGACTCTGAATAAATCTAAGGTCCTCAAAAGGAGTGCTCAGTGTGGAGAGGGTGTCAGGCCTAGACCTGTAGAGTAGGGCCTTGGAGACTTGGGACGTAGGGTACAGGTGGTGGGAAATGGAGCACACATAAGCAGTTGGAAAAAGAGGCAGGGGTGGGGAGAGCATCTGGAGCTGGGCAATTAACCCCACAATCTCCATCACCAGTTCTTATCACCCAGTGAAATGACAGATAGAATGAGTGCTTTTGGTGATACATCCATGAGTGTTGCTACAAGCAAGTGAGTAAGCTGTGCCAGAGTGCAAAGAACCAGCCTCTGGATCCCTTTTGGAGCCAAGCCATTATTTTTCAGTAAGCAACTCTTTTTGCTGTACTATAATCAAAGTCTCTAAATAGTATGATCATGATCCCTGGTCAAGTGTCTACACACAGGCATAGAAGCAATTCAGAGCAAGCCACAGCCTGCTCTGAGCCCAGGTGAGCCTGCAGGCTTCATGGAAGAGGTGGGACCTGAGTGACTTAAACACAGAGAACAGTGGCATAAAGGGAATAAATGTGTTCCTTTCATTCCTCTTTTAATGTCTTCATTCAACTCAATCTTATTCCATATTTAAACCATGTTTCTCAAAAACTTTTCCACACAGAAGTCTTCTACAGCAGAGTACAATGAATAGCTTAAAGCTCTCCAAATGTAAACATTTCTTTAAAATTTTATACTGATCTTAGGGGCGCCTGGGGGGCTCAGTCGGTTAAGTGTTTGACTCTTGATTTCGGCTCAGGTCATGATCTCATGCTTCATGAGATTGAGCCTTGTATCAGGCTTTGTGCTGACAGCATGGGGCCTGCTTGGGATTCTCTCTCTCCTCTACCCCTCCCCCTTGCTGTTTCTCTCAAGATAAACATTTAAGAAAAACAAAATTTTATATTAAATTCACTCTCATTCTTCATGTTGCTCCACAGATCTTTTGGTCTTAATATGAAAACAATATTTTAAAGGTTTATTATCTTTTTAAAGGTTTACTTTATTTTCATTTTTGAGAGAGAGCACAAGCAGGGGAGGGGCAGAGAGAGAGGGAGATACAGAATCTGAAGCAGGCTGCAGGCTCTGGGCTGTCAGCGCAGAGCCCAACGCAGGCTCGAATCCACAAACCGTGAGATCATGACCTGAGCTGAAGTTGGATGCTTAACTGACTGAGCCACCAAGGCGCCCTGAAAACAATGTTTTAAAATTACTTCCCATCAAGGAGAAAAAAATATTTTCTAACACAATAATATGTAAGATGAATCAGTTTTATTGATTTCTGGAAATTAGGATAAATAAATTTTCTTTTCTTTTCTTTTTTTTTTTTTTTGAGAGAGAGCAAGTGAGCAGGGGAGGGGCAGAGAGAGAGGGAGTGAAAGAATCCCAAGCAGGCTCCACACTGTCAGGGCAAAGCCTGACGCAGGGCCTGAACCCACAAACTGTGAGATCATGACCTGAGCTGATATCGAGAGTTTGACACTTAACCGACTAAACCACCTAGGTGCCCCTAGGCTAAAGTTCCTGATGCTACATGTTAGATTCAGTGTTCTAAGAAATTTTTTTTCTCTTTTGTATCATATTTTGAGAGCACAGACTTAAGATGTAGATGCAAAAAGCAAAAATGTTGCTGTTAGCTACAGTAATTGCTAGGAAGTAATAAGGCTCAATGACTTTCTGAGAAGTGGCCTGTGTAATGTTTTAGGGCTTCTGTTGGTGAAAATTCCAGTGTGTATATATCTTCTTGCTGGAAGGTCACGCTGCTTGTGCCATGTGGTACGGTCAGTCTCTCTGATTTACTCCATAGTCTTTTGCTAATCAGACAGTTAATCTGACAGGATGTTGATAATGGTGTTCTTTAATTCCATGAAATAAACTAAGAGTCTCACACCCACCCCAGTTCCCTATAATCAACTCCCAGTCCAGCTTTCAAGTTTCCTTTTCACTGTAGCAAATTTGTCATTTGCAGGAAAAATATACAGGGTTTTGTCTTGATGGGGTGTTCATTCTTAGAAAGATATCTGTTAATTAGGCCAACTTTGGGAGCCTCTCTTTGTTGTGATATGAAGGACTGAGGGATGTGGCTGGGAAGGGGGTGGGGGGATAAGCACCTCAGCCTCTTCCTCCCCCTCCTCCTTCCTTGTTTGTTCCCATCTGTCACTGCTCCAAAGCACCCAATGATCTGGCAGACTGATTCTGCTTCTGAGGATGAATCAGTGAGTGGGACCATGAATCAACAAGTGATTTGTGCTAGAAACTGCAAAAAAAAATAATATTTTAGATGCCAGGGTTAGGTGTGGGAAATGGGTGTAGGGTGCACTTTTATACTTCCATGAGGGAAAAAGCTGTATCAACCTGATTTTGAAGTCCTTTATCACCTTTGCTAGATAAATTTAGGCAATCTCGGTCACAGGACAATGTCACTTTTGAAGTCTATATAAATCTATCTGAAAAGATGAGTTTTTTGTTTTTGTAGTTCAACTTTATACTTCCTCCAAAATGTTACAACTTTTACTACTCCGCTGAATACAATAAGAGAATCTGGAGGTTACCTCTTGAAGGTAAAGGAATTCTAGGGAAGTAATGAAGTGGTTGATGATACATTCAGAGTGTACATCAAGTCTGTTCCTAAAGGCTGCCTACCTTAACTGTGCATAATCCCACTCCCAAGTCCCATACTCAATACCATACTAGCAAAATAAATATTACATACATTGTTGGAAAATCCAAGTTTTTTAAACCATCAAAGATTTTTACAAATTAATGTCTTGACAGATATAAAAGTAGTCCAAAGACTAAAAGTAACATCATTTATATTAATATTTTAGAACGAAGTATATGGTAAGTAACTGGGTCAATAACAGTCTTTCAGATGGTTGTATATACATCCTTGCAGAAATTTACATTTATAATTTGACATGGGCATTCCCCCCACCCTCCCCCACCACCGGTTGCCTCATTTTGACCTTAAGCGAATTTGGCCAAATCTACAGTACAAGGGTTTATTAAATCTTCTACTATGTGGAGTTTACCTTTACCTTTCAAGGAGTTTTAGAAAATGACCTTGACCTTGCTCACTTCATTATGCTTTTTACTGTACTACTTCTAGCCAAGATTTCTATTTATTTGTAAAGAAAATTCTGGAACTTTCCTTTCAAAATGTTCATGGCTGGTTTCTGAATGATGCTACTACAAGAGTGCAGTTTCAGGCAGTTACTGTTCAGAGTTTTCTCCATATTATGTTCATTTACATTTCCACAATAACATTTTCATTTTAAGAATGTCTGTTTTTTGAGATTGTTGCTTCTCAAGTCACTGGCTGTGGGGAGCGTAGGACTCTCACCCCACTTTGCTATCAGAGGCATCTTAAGGCATTCCAGGAACACCCACAGCTGCTACTGATTATAGGTTGCTCTGAACTTCCTTCATATTAGCATACCTTCCCTGGTTTCAAACTTATGCATTGAACTTTACATTTTTAACTACTAATCTTTTTTCCAATTGAAAGTATAACATAAAAACTATTATTAACAGAAGAGTAAATGAAGAATGACAAGAAAAATGAGAAAAATCATTTCTGTGTTAACAGGCAACACCTCATATCAGGAAGTGGAACTACTCATTTGCATATTTGTAACAACACACCTGATCAAGCGCAATTTTAAAAAGAAGCTCACTAGTTTGTGAGAGCCAATTTTTGTGTCTGTAATTAAAAGTGGGATGGGGGGGGGAACCCAACAATCAAAAACAAAACAATAGGTTAGAGAGTGACCTATTAACCACGTGTGCCTCTCTAGACTTGCCCAGAAATAATCTGTCCCACCTGCTCCAATCTGGCAGTACAGGAGGCCTTGGCCAGCATGAGATAAGCAAACTCTGTTCTCACAGCAGGAGCATAATTAATGTCACTGGTTCTCTGACAATACAAATGTACCAGTATTTCTCATTATACACCGCTCATATTTCTCAGCTGATTACAAGGTTCTCATGAAAAACACAGACCATTTCTGATTCTGTTTGTGCATATATGACCCACATTGTATGAGTGCAAAAAAGGCAAACCTTTTTCTCCCCTCAAAACTTGAAGGAAACCACCATGATATTTTATGATCATTCCCTGGGTATGGGCTCAAATACATCACAAAAAGTTATTTTATGACTTTGGTTCAGAGTTTTGGATACAACATAGCAGCCCAAATAATATGCATATTTATTCTTTAATCTGGATCCAAGAGCTCTAACACTTAAAACCCAAAACAGCTATAGCACTCATCTTGGGTACAAAAGGTAACTTACCCTAGGAGTTCAGAACTGGTAGCCTGAGGGCTTGAAGCTGATGTAGAGATCTGTACATGACTGTGATTCCTGGGGTTTGGCCAGAGCTCTCTTTATCTTCTCAGGAGACATCCAGCACCCCTCCATGCAAACTCACAAAGCTTTCGAGTCATTATGGCCTTTCCTAAGCTAGTTGCTAAGCTTCAGAACACGGATGGGGCAGGCATTCCAACATGAATACCATGTTGGAATACATGAATACCACCTTGGGACAATGTCCTTAAGTGTACACGCCTACTCCCCACCCTCTTCTAAAACAGGTTCCAGCTTTCCATCTTTGCTTGGCTGGCAGTTCTCTACAAACTGGCTCTAATTTGGGCATCTCTTCTTAACTGTCCCAGCTGCTCCTTTGATTAATTCTTTCTGGTACACTATAAATGACACCCTTATTACCTTGAGGGTTTGGACTTAGGTGAAGTTTCCAAAAATCTGGTGTGTGACATCTCTAAAGGTCAACACTTATTTCCTGCTTTAAAGGTAATTACACACCATATTCTATAGTCTAGAAAACTTCGATCTTTGGGAAAGTGAGGGGCCAAAAGAATACAAAGAATTGAGGGGCACCTGGGTGGCTCAGCTGGTTAAGTGTCCGACTCTTGATTTCAGCTCAGGTCACGATCTCACAGTTCATGGGTTCAGGCCCCACAATGGGCTCTGTGCTGGCAGCGCAGAGCCTGCTTGGCATTCTTTCTCTCTCTCCCTCTCTCTTTGACCTCCCCTGCACTCTCTCTGTCTCAACCTCTCTAAATAAATACATAAACAAACAAACAAACATTAAATAAAGAATACAAAGAACTGAGGGGAAGCAGATTTTCCCACAGAACTCTAGGAATCTTCCCTTTAGTGTTCTAAGTTTAGTATTCAATATACTGGAAGGAGTGCTTCCTTCCAAACAAATCTCTGCCTGGGAGATGATTCCCAGGGAGGAGGAAGAAAAGTGGCTGATTCCATTTCGGCATCAAAGTGGGGATACCTAAGAGGACTCTGCTTGTGGTGTACACAGTATGCCTGGAGAGGAAAAAAGGTTCCTCCCTCTCTGATGGGCTGAGGTAAGGTAACTTCTACACCTCTGCTTTACCTGTATGATCTGTAGACCTGTGGCTTACCCAGGGGCTCTCATGAGGAATCGTGAAATTCTTGCCCAGAAACACAACCTGCCAATAACAGCTGAGTTCTCAGGTCAGTGTCTGTGTTGGCGCACCACAACCTGCCCTCATCTTCAGGTTGGCATCCCAATGGTACCGGACTGCGTCTCAGCAGCCCTGCTGGTATCAGGCACTTGGCCAGGATTCCACCTCTTGCCTAAGCTGAGCTACTCAAGCTCAGCACATTCCCAGAGGGGATGACTCTCCCTCAGATCTGGGCCTTTGCACATGCCGTACTTTTACCTAGAATATTTCATTCAACTCCCACAGCCTGGATAATGCCTCCTCATTCTTCAGGTCTCAACTTAAACATCATTTTTTCAAAGCCTTCTATGGCTAGGCAGAGGAGTAAAGCATCCCAGCAATATGCTCCTACAGTACCATGTAAGTTTGTTATCATAGCATTTAACATTTAACACACTGTATTAGTCTGTCTTTCTGGCTGGTATATAACTGATATGATGAAGACAGAGACTATCCCTTTTCACTATTATATCCCCAGAGCCTGGCATGTAGTAAGTACTTAATATATATTTGATAGATGGTTATTAATATAATAGTTACTGATTATATACCTCTTTGTATAAGGCACTGTACCAGGTACCGAGGATATAGTGGTGAGCAAAACCAGACAAACTCCTGCCCTAAAAGGGCATGTATATTAATTAACTATCACATAAATAAATATAAAATTAAAGCTGTGGTATTATGAAGGAGAACATGGTGCTGTGATTCCTCATAGCAGTGTCAAGTGAGCTAAGTACAAAGAGTAGGTTAATGAGGAGAAGGGAGGAAGGAAGAGGGAAAAACACTCCCTGCAGTGGGTGTACACACACACAGGCTTGTGACGAGAGGGTGGCATGTCTGAGTTGCTGAGGGAAGTCAGATGAGGCCAAGAGAGGCTGACAGGGGCCAGACCACATAGAACCTTTCTAATCCATGTTGGCACTTTCAGACTTTAATCCAAATTACAATGTAAATCACCAAAGGGTTTTAAGCTACAGTAGCAATGAAGATGGGGCAAAGGGGATGAATTTGGGCCACTTGAAATAAAATCAGCAGCTTTTGGTAACGAACATGAGAGATGTGAGGATGAGGGAGAGATGCCAAGGAGGACTTGCCCAATGGACAGATGGTGGTGCTATTCCCTGAGGTGGGGAACACTGGCAGATGACCTGATAGTGGGGGTGAAAATCACAAGTCTGGTTTCAGACATGTTGCATTTGAAGTCCTGGTAAGGATGTACATGCAGTTGTCTAAGATTTTTAGAGGTCTGTACTAGAAATGCAAATTTAGGAGTCATCTGTGAAAAGTTGTAACTAAAAAAGAAGGGCATGAGTGAGATCAATTAGGGAGAGAAGAGTTGAAGAGAAAGGATGACTCAGGATCAAAGTGTGAGGAAGGGCAACATCTAATAACTGGCTACAGAGATTGAGCAGGAAAAGCCAGAGAAGTAGAGAGAAAACTATGGAGAGCTCTAGGTCACAGAAACCAAGGACATCATGAATTTAAAAAGGAGACAGCAATCAATACAGGAAAGAAAACTGGTAGTAGTGTAAGGTTCTTGACAAGGTCAGAGAAGATGGGATCAAAGAGGCACAAGTGGAGGAACTGGCCTTAGACTTGAGGAGGGACAGCTGCTCTATTATAGTAGGAGCAAAGGAGGATCCTAGTAGATTTAAGTCTTGGTAGTGACAGCTGAAGCAGTTCTATTTTCTCTGTGGAGAGGTGAGAGTCTCTGCTGAGAGAGGGGAGAGAAAGTAGGGGCCAGAGGAGTGGAAAAGAGAGTTGATCATAGAAGGATGGCTGGGCCATATTGAGCACCTATCTGAAGTGGTGATCACGAATCAATCTGCCCTGTTATGTTCTTCTTTTTTTTTTTTTCCCCAACAGTGCTTGCTGCTCTGTGCACATACACAGAAAACACACAGGTAAATGTAAATGAACTAACAAACAAAGGAGGGACAGACAGTAGAAGTCAAAGTAACAGAAGCATAGATAAAAGACAAAGTCCTCTGCTGTGGTGATAAAGACCCCATTCTTCTATCTGACCCACAAAAGCACCCACACTGCACTGCTAACCTTTAGTAGAGCTGGAGGCTGAAGCAGGCCGAGAGGATCGCTTGCGATGTCCATTTTCCACGCTTTCAGAAGCCACAGTTGGCTCTTCAGTTCGGGAGTTTCTTCGGCTTGGGGTTTTGGACTTTTCAATGATCTCTTTGGGCTCACTGCTGACAGAGGGAAGCACAAAGTTTCCAAGAAGGAGAGGGAATCAAGTCACACACAAAAAAGGGCTCTTCAGATAGAGCTTCATTTGTGAGGCAGGAGATTAAGAACTATTCAGTCATTCTGAAGAGAAAATATTCCACTCTGGGACAATAAACAAAATACCTTCTATATTACTCACAATTTAAAAGTGAGTCTAGGGGCGCCTGGGTGGCTCAGTCGGTTAAGCGTCCGACTTCGGCTCAGGTCATGATCTCGCGGTCCGTGAGTTCGAGCCCCGCGTCAGGCTCTGTGCTGACAGCTCAGAGCCTGGAGCCTGTTTCAGATTGTGTCTCCCTCTCTCTCTGACCCTCCCCCGTTCATGCTCTGTCTCTCTCTGTCTCAAAAATAAATAAACGTTAAAAAAAACATTTTTTTCCAAAAAAAAAAAAAAAAAGTGAGTCTAGCTTGTTACAGTAGTAAAATAAAATACTCAAAAGCTTATTGCTGGTGAAATTGTGGAAAAACAGGTAAAAGAAATTAAGAACTTGGAACAAAAATTCCGAAACTTCCTCACCCTTTTCCTAAAATAACAATATTCCTTTTCAAAAATTAATAGTATCTGAAATTTAGGAAATTACTAATATGTACTGGTATTTTCTATGAGCCTGTATAATCAGATAATGGCCTACGTCACATTATAGAATACACATGAGAATGTATTCAGAGTATATATACTGCTGGGTATACTGATTACCCCTACCTCAATCCCCTTTTTTTTAGTTTCCAAAGATTTAAAATTGGTAATATCCAGTACTACTGAGGGTATGAGGACAGAAACCTCTGATCAGAGTGTAAATTATGTAACCCAACAGTTATCAATAGGGGGCATTTTGGCCTCCCAGGAGACATTTAGCAATTTAAAAATGTCTGGAGACATTTCTGATTGTTAAGATGACTGCCGTGACTGAGTGGGGGATGCTACAGGCATCTTCCGGGCAGAGGCCAGGCATGCCACTAAATATTCTATAATGCGTTGAGACAGCTCTTCCCCCCCAACCCCAACAAAGAATTATCTGATCCAAGCTGTCAATAACGCTGAGGCTGAGAAACCCTGGTGTAATCCTCTGGCTCAGCAATTCCATTTCTAGGTGCCTAAGGAAACAAATCTTTTTACAGAGCTGTAATTACACACAGGATGTCAAAGCATTACATAAGTACTAATAAAGACAGAAGACCTAAATGCTTTACAACAGATTTTAAAACTAAAACATGGCACATTCACATTCAGTCATGAAAAATCATGTTGTAGAAAGCTATTTAATGATAAAAACTGTTCATGACACATTACTGTGGGAAAAAAGTTACCAATGTTATGAATAGTATAATCCTATTTTCGTCATAATACATGTTGAGCATATATATGTAACTACATATGAATCAATGGGTGTGAAATACACGTGTGTATAATGCTTATATATATATATCACTATATATTATATAAAAATATTATAGTGTTTACATATAAAATATTCCCTATCTGTATACATACTCTGAAGAGAAGTAGAAAATGAACTAAAATATACATAGTGAATATTGTTTGAGTCATAGGAATACTGGTTTATTGGTAATTTCTTCTTTAAAAAAATTTTAAAGTTTATTATTTATTTTTGAGAGAGACAGAGTGCGAGTGGGAGAGGGGCAGAGACAGTGGGAGACACAGAATCCAAACAGGCTCCAGGCTCTGAGTTGTCAGCACAGAGCCTGACATGGCGCTTGAACTTTCAAACTGCAAGATCATAACCTGAGCTGAAGTCGGACACTTAACTGACTGAGCCACCCATGCGCTCTGGTAATTTTCTTCTTTTTAATTCTCTGATCTGAATTTCAAATTTTCTTTAATAAACTTTTTACTACTTGCATGGTTCAAAAAAAATGCATGTCAAAATCATTAGGGAAAAAACGCTGATTAAACTTGCTTGTAAGGCATGGAACTTAAACAAACGTAATGCAACAAAACAAAACGAAACAAGCTGGTTAAAGGGATGTCTCTTCTGGGAAGTCTTCCTTGACCCTTACTCCCCAAGTAAAGCTGTCTCTTCTTTTTGGGTTCACAGTCTGTATCTGGCATTCAAGAGCACCCATCAGGTTGTATAGCATATTTTATTTTAATATCTTCTGCCTTCCACTAGATCAGGAGCTCCTTAGAGGCATGAACCATGGCCTATGAACTCCCTCTACCCCTCCATTGTTCATTCCTGCCATAGGACCCTTCACTGGTGGTACGATAGCTGGGAATTTGGCCATACTGTTCACCATCTTGCTTTATATCTAACAACTGCCCCATGAACCAAGTCAAGTGAAGAAGAGGCAAGGCCAGAGCTGGGGTAGAACTGTAAGTCAGGGGTATTCACACATCCTTTTAGAGATGGTAAAGGATGGCCTTCTGACTAGGAGCCCTGAAAATGGTCAAAGTCTCTGAGGAAGAAAGATTCCTAACAGAGGTGCCTCTCTCTCCTGGCAAAACAAAAGCCACAGAAGTACTGTCCTGCTGTTCATATGGTCAGTACTCAGATAGCTCTGGAAACAAATACCCTTTTTTGGTCTGATTATCTTCTTTGTGTAGCCACACAGCTGGAGTATGCTTGGTAAAGGCAAATGAATTCAAATATTAGCCAATTCAAATAAAAACAGGGAGAAATATGTAGTAGGAATGCCAATGAATCTGTGAGGCAGAAGAACAGGGGTCAAGTCTTACCTATATATTTACTGGACATGATATTTAACTTCCTCTATGCTTCAGGTTCTTGATCTATAATCCCCATTTTGTCTGCTACAATACATATGTGTGAGGGTTCTGGAATCAGGGCACCTGAGTTTGGATATCAGTTGCACCATTTACTAAATCTGTGGCCTTGGGCAATTTAGTTAACTTCTCTGAGCTTCAGGTTCCTTACCGGTAAGACAGAATTTACTTTCCTAACAGATACTGTGAAAATTCAATGAGATGATACACTTAAGGGGCTTGCAGCCCAGTGCATAGCATGAGATGCATTCAGATAGATGTTGGTTATTATGACCACCTCAAAGGGTGGATAGGATTAAATGAGAAAATGATTGTGAAGGTGTTTTATAAACTAAGTTGTACAAATATGATAAATTCTCTAAAATGTTATCCAATGCATTACTAGATTAAAAAAGGAATGACTTTTGGAACTATTCCTCCTCCTTTCCATGGGGTTAGTGAAGCCACAGGTGTATTTCATTTTATTAGGTTATGTGGGGCTTTGTAGTATAACAGGAAAAGCATGAGTTTTGGGGTTCAGACCCTGTCTGGCTTTCTCTCATATGCCTGGAGGATCAAACAGCTATGCTTTAGAAGGTGTTGCAAGGACTATTATTAATGACAATATAACAACAGTTCTTACATACTGAACTTACTATTTACTCACTATGGTGAGTGCTGAACATGTTATCTCATTCAATTTTCAAAACAACCAAGAAAGGTAGAAACTTGGCCACCAAGCTTTGTTAAGGGAAATGTTACCTCTCGGGTTAGGACTCATGACAGCTCCCCTGTTTTAGCAGGGAAAACAGACTGGCACAATGAGTCAAGGAAAAAGGACAAGGTGAAGAGAGGTTTAAAGGATGAGAAAGCCGATACCCTTCCCTTCAAAGAGGCTTACGCCGTTTTCACGCTGAGTCTGCAGAATGATCATCTTACCTTTGTCCAGAGACCATGGCAGCATTTGCCTCGAGTTCTGTGAAAAATACAAAGGACAGAAATGAGATGTGGGAGCTTCTGGTGTCTATGTCCACTGGGAGAAGGGAGGTGTCTCAGAATTCTAAATGCCCTATTTAGGCTAACATGTCTTCATGCCCAGCAGGATCTTCACCCTACATGGTACGGAGACAGAGTTGGCAGGGACACAACTCAGTAGTCTGGGGCATAAGACACTTACTTGGTCTATTTTTATTTCTACTCCACACTGTGAAATAATCCTGTTTGGATCAATAGAACTAAATTCACACTACCTGGTTCATATTTCACCCAGCTATAACTAGATTAGTAAAATAAGCCTCTTCCTCTCCTGTAGAAGAGATTGTTTTCTTTCTTAAAATATCCCTAACCTCTTCATACTTGTTTTTAAAGGCAGTAATCTTAAAATATGTCTTAAATATATATTAAGGATGCATTCTCCTCCAAAGGACTTCCTCACTGAGTTACAGAGTGCAGACTGCTTTGCTTTGAGATAATGCCTACAGACTCCATTACATTCCTCTCTTCCTCAAACTCCCCACAATATCCTCTAAGAAAGGAAAATCTCAGTAATTTGTCTAGCAGGGTTTTGCTTAAGTGAATATTCTATGGGTTTACCAGGCACTTCTTTCTCAGCATCAGCAGAAAAACATCGCTTTTAGAGTTTCATCTTTCCAGAAGACTTTCCTAATGCACCAGACAGCAGTGATCTCTCCTGCTTCTGGCCTCCCACAGCTCTGTACCTGTTCCTGCCTCCCCTTATAGAGAATTCAGCACAGCAGATTCAGTGTACATGCCTCATCTACCCCAGAGATTACACGTTAACTTCCTTGAAGGCAGTGAAATCAGAGTGCATAGGTTAGAATTCTGACGCCATTGATTAGCCATGTAACCCTGCGCTTGACTCTCTGTGCTCAATGCCTCATCTGAAAAATGGGGACAACCACTTTACTCACCTCAAAATTAAGATTAAATGGAACAATACATATAAAAACTCAGTACAGCACCTGGCTCTTGTAAGAACTCAAAATTAGCTGTTGTTATTGTTAGGATCCTCATGTCAATGCAATTCATGCTGGAATCCCTTGCATCCCTCTGCCTTCAGTAAAAGATGAGGGAATCCTTGCTTCTCATTTGCTACTTAGCTCCCAACATCTAACCCATAAAACCTGGAAACCCTCCACTTGAAATAGATACCAGCTCACTGGGTCTCTGTTGCCTGCACACAAACTCAGGTAATGTGTGCTCAAAAATGAAAACAGCTCAAAAGAGGCCGATTACCAAAAAATTTTATTAGTTTGCTCATGTGAAACAAAACTCAGTGCTTTTGAGAACTTTAACACTATTACAGCTAATTCACATTAGCAGAGATCAAAGGAATCTGGTGAGGCAATTAGTGACTATGAGGGTATTTTAAGGAGATTCATTTAAGTCAAACTTTTAAAAGCAATAGGATTCTCTGGCAAATTATTTTGAGGAAGATGTACGATATAGTAAAGCACATTTTTCTGGAGTAAAGAACTGGGGCAGAAAATGTAATTCCCTTCCTCTTTTAGTTGCTCCTTTTCTCGCCAAAAATGAACATCACCATCTAATACCTTCTGTGAATGATTTGCTCCACTCCTTTCCTGTCAGGTGCCTAGCACAATGTCATGCATCATGTGGGTAGTTGGTAGCAAAGGAAGAATCTGAATGGCTGAAATGCTTTTTGCTCAACCATTCTTTTCAGAAGCCTGATTTTACCAGAGTGTGCAATAGAACATAACATAGCACATAGCACCTGAAGCAGCTTTTAAAATAAACACAAGTTAGGGTGCCTGGTTGGCTCAGTCGGTGGAGCATGTGACTCTTAATCTTGGGGTCATGGGTTCAAACCCCACTGTGGGTGTAACAATTACTTAAAAATAAAATCTTAAAAAAAATCACAAGTTGTAGCTTAATTTTACTGATTTAGGCCCACAAAGCTAAACATGGTAATACTGTTTTTTACTTACAAATTTTTTCAAGTGTGAACTGGACTGTAAATGAGATTCTAACCTCTGAGTGAAAAGTGTCATACTTTTTTTTTGGTATCTCTTGATATGTTCAGTGACAAAGGGCCAGGCCAAGATTAAACTGTAACACACTTACACTATTTATCTATGAAGGCAGTACTGTTATTGCCATCAAGATCCTCACGCATTCTGAGCTGACCCAGCATTCCACAGCAATTATCTGCAGATTACCATGGACTCCACCTTCCAGAAACACCATCCTTCATGCTATTTGCAATTTCTTGGTCATGGGAAACATAATGCCATCCAGAGAAGACTGAAATGACTGACTCCCAGGAAAAGTGGCTACCTCACTGTAGCAGAGGTTCTCAGAACAAGCCTCCACTCCTGTCATGAATATGCAATTACTAACCGAGTGTAGGAACGCTTGCCACCCTAGCAAGTTACCATGGGCCAGTCAGCTGCCAGCTATGAGTGCCAGGGTCATGCAACAGGGCAAACAGTCCAACAGAAACCATCCACAGCTAGGTGGCAGACAATGGGCACCACAATGCCCTTCTTGGGTTCCCTGACACCAGGAATGCATAAGACAGCAAGCCAGTCGGGGGAAAAGAACCCTAACAGTCCTGCACAAACCCTGCCACTCATCTGAGGTCTGCTCTGAAGCCAGCAGGTGAGAGAGTTTCAGTCACTTCCTGGCACCCTGAGGACAGCAGCAGTTCCTTCACATATAATCCATTCCACTCAGAGAAGTTTTTCCAAAGCATGCCTTACCTGGTCTGGCACCAGGCCCCTGTGGTGTTGTGGCTGGAGTTTCCTTTGCAGCTAAACTCGGTGAAGGGGCTAAGGCAAGGAAAAAAAAATACAGGCCTTTTACTTTCTTTTCTCAACAAAACCGAAGGCACTGACTGACTCAAGGGCTAAGTAACTGCTGAAATAAATACACGCTTGGAGGGCAGTACTTGAAACTGGCCTTGAAAGGACATTTCAAAACTTAACCCCCAAAACACACCTTAGTAGGCAAACTGAACCACTTGCAGAGAACAATGATACCATTTACCTCAGCATTTAAAAAATTTCTTCATTCCTCTAAAGACTACACCCCTTGAGACTTGAATCATAAAATTCATTTTGTACTTTTGTATAGCACCTGGCAAGAGTGATGGTCATCGAGCAGATATTCAATTCATACTTGATGAATACATTATTTGATGTTATTTACTTATATAACAGTTACCAAGAACTTCCTAGGGGCAAGGTGCTGTTCCAGGCACCGTTAGAGACTAATTTTTCTTTTTGTTCAGTATCAAAGATAAGATACACAAATGTGGTACTCTGGAGTCCACTGGGATGTTATATGAAGAAGATTCATAAGGTAGAAAGTGCTATGGGAGTCGAAAGAAAAGGAGATCAATTCTAGACTGAGAAAACTGATGGTACATTAGAGGGAGAAACATCAGAATTAGGCTTCAGAGGACAGAGACTACTTAGGTCCCTGAAGAGGAATGGCACAGGATACACAATGTACTCTAGAATGGAAGCTTACTGGATCATACAATAAAGATTAAGGGCATAGATATGCCACAGTCACTCAAGGATTATGTCCTCCTATCTTGACATTTCAGTCTAACATCCTAGATAAACTTAGTAACAATAAGTTTTATCCTCTTGTGGAAATTGTGAATTTTGTATATTTCTCTCCCTGCTTAGTCAATAATGCCTTTGTGTTAAGAATTTTTTTTGGATGGTTATCTGATAAAGCCTAAAACTGTATCTTAAATCCTACTTTTAACTCCAGTATTGATCTCTCACATTTTCAAGATAAAAACCTAGAAGAATGGAAACAATCTTAAAATTGAGGTTTTTTTAAACTGCAGGTTCATCTTCCCAAGCTCATATATTTCTCTAGTATTATATATGACCCATATAAAAATATTCCCTAATCACTTCATCATTATTCTCTTGGTATGTGTATGCAGTGGGGTGGGGGTGGGGGGCAGATCCCTCCAGAAGTACAACAGAAACACTTAATAGCAGAAAATATATTTAACTCACACCAGGTTTCTTTTTCATTCTTAGGAGTCATCTACATTCACAGAATTTGAACCAGAAACTTAGGGCACCCAGCCCTGTGAAGTCTCTGTCTCCTGCAACGGCAATGAACTCCTTAAGGGCCTTTTCTCTCCCTGTGTCTCTAGCATTGAAGAGGGAGAGGGGGAATTAACCTTTCTAAAGCTCTGTGTGAGACAGTGTGCTGGCCACATTATGCTGTCTTTTCCTTTTATCTTTGTATATTTTGGGAGGTAGGAATTACAAACTCTGTTTTACAGGTGAAGTACATGGCTTATAAGAGGTTAAGGAATTTATCCAACTGTGATTGGTAACCAGTGGAACTAGAATTTGAACTCTGATCATAACCTGAAGCTTGTGTTCTTTCTGACTCTCCTCCTAGGTGCTTACCACTCAAAACATTTTAGCTTGCATTCAATGAGAAAAGCACTGTTAGCTACCCTAGGATATAGCAAAGGTCCTTCTCAGCTTTGGCATTGTGTGATTGACTCCACTTGGGGAAAATAGAGCTTCTGCATCACTTAGGTCTCACAGGAGAGACGTGTGTGTGTGCGTGTGTGTGTGGGGGTGTGTGGCGGGGTGTGAAGGGGGAGGGGAGGTATAAGGATACCTACGCTCCCATCATTTGCCCATCTTAACAGTACATAGGAAATAATTTGAACTAGATATACATGAATTGTAATGGTCTAATTTATGAAAAACTGTGTCAAAGAGAAATCAGTAATAATTTTTTCCATTTATTCATTACTATATTCTGTGCTAAGCACATTATATGCATTGTCTCAGTGAACTCTTAGAACTACTGTTGTTCCCTTGTTACAAAAGGAAGAAACTCAAGTTTGGAGTAGTCGAGCAACTTACTTAAACCCATAGAGCTGGTAAATGGTGGCACTGTGATACTAACTCAAGCCTATCTGTCTCTCAACCACTTTGCTTCTCCTGTGTCTACTGTCATGAAACTTAGTTTCCTGAAAAGTTCTCCTCTGGAGTAGACAGTCAGAAAGGAATAGTCTCTGGGATAGAGTACAATGAGGAAGGGGCTATGAGAACCATGCTCTGAAACTGTCAAGAGCAAGTCATTATCATGGTAAGGAGAGCTTGCAGAAACTGCTATTCACCTTTAAGAGACAATGTTAAACTGAAGGTTCACAATATCAACTTTGAACAAATATTGAACTCTGAGTTTCAATCTTCTCACCCACGGGATCGGATTTGGGTTAAGGGCTACCTGACATGGTTGGTATGAAGATAACGTGAGATAACAGGTAAAGATGTTTCCTTGTAAAATGAAAAGCTTTATATAAATGAAAGGTCTGTCATTATTTTAGGAGCTGAGAGAGAACCTATTAATGAATGTAAACTTAACATGGGTTTTCAAGTATATTTCCCAATGTACTTCTAATAAATGAAACTACCACTATTGCCATTTAGCCCACTCTTCTTCAACCAAGTAGAAGTCATGCTTTCTTTTGTGGGATAGGTCATCAAAAAATTGACACGAGATGATGCCAGGCCCCGAGTACATACCTATGCTGGGTAGAAGCTCTGGATGAGATCCCACCTTCTCCTCCACTAGGCCACCCGCAAGTGGCTCAGATGCTATGCCAACATGATTGTTTTTTGTGGCCGGCGCCGCAGAGATGAGCTCAGAGGGTACCAGAGTGGTTACTATCGAGCGTACACTGGTGGGGAGAGTACCGCCAGGTAAGCTGGGTCCTGCTGAGGTGGAGCCCGGGCCCACGGGGCTAGAGGTCATTTTTATCAGAGTGGGTGCTGGGGGTGTTGGGGTTTTACTGTCCAGCTCTGTGGATAACTGCTCTGTTCCCATGAGCCCTGGAGTTGTGGTCTCTAGCCCTTGGCCTTCAGTCTCTCCATCTGCACCATATTGCTCTTCCCCTTTCTCAAGAGAGCCTGTAACTTTCTTACATGCCTTGGTCAGCAAAATCTGGCCGATTTTGTCCACTTTTCCTTTGCCCTTACTAGATGAGACTGGGCTTCGCCGGTTGACAGAGGAGCCTGGACTATTGGTCAAAAGGGGAGAAACAATTGTGGTTGACTGTGAAGAGGGAAGAGTGCTCTGATCTGCTGAGGTGCTCACCTGAGGACTAGCCTCATCTGGATTCATTTCTTTCACTTGCTGGACAGGGGGATGAGGAGGGACAACTGGAGAAGTTGTACATGGGGGGGAAGGAAGCTGAACAGGGGTGGCTCGTGAGTTAAGGACCAAGGGTCGACCAGTCTGTATATTTGGAGCAGTACTACTGGAGGGGGCACTAGGTGGTACAGGAGCAGAAGAAAATTTTATGTTCTGAGGTATGTGTAAAGGGCCAACAACTGCAACGGAGGGAGGCATCAAGCCAGAGTTGGTTGTCAGTGGGGCTGCAGGAATTGTGCTTGGCTGTGATCCTTTCATAACCTGAATTATTGAGGATGAATTGATAAACACAGGTGTAATGAACTGAGGCCGGGCATTAGACTGAGCAGCTGACTGTCCCTCAGAAACCATAACCTTGCTACCCACATTGGGCATTGTGACGACTGTTGACATCAATGCAGACTGCAGGTGAGTCGGCAGAGCTGCTGATGTATTAGCTGAAGTCGTGATAGGATTGGAAGTAACGAAAACAGTTATCTGATTTGGGGGCAAGGGAGTAGAGATGGAGGAAGAGCTGACAGGTCTTGACATTACTGGAGGGATGCTTGGTGCAACATTAGAACTGACCTCACTCAATTCTGGATGCACAAGGGTTGAACACGGCTCATTAGTGTGAGGTAAATTTAGGGAATTAGAGGGTTCTTTAGAAGAAGACGGATCCTGCAGTGTGGGAATGACAGATGCTTTTTTCAGGTCCTCCCCAGAAACTACTGGAGGCGTTACTTCCAGATCTGTAAGCCCAGGGGGTTTAATGGTCACATTAGGAGCTCCAGAGTTATCAAGAAGTTGACTTAACGATGTGGGTGCTTCCCTCATAGCAGGAGACACCAAATTTTTGTTCTCTTCGACACCGGGAAGTTTGTTAGGATCCAAAGATTGCCCGTCCTTTTTAGACTGATCTTCAGAAACAACCATTTTAACTTCTTGGGTAGGGAGGGCTTTGAGCTCAATGTTTACCTGCTCCTTCCTACCCTGGGAATTCTGGCAATCGCTGTCCTGAGGCACATTCAAGCTCTCCTTGTTATCCTCCAGAACACCTCCCACTGCAGCCACAGGCATGGTAGGATTCTGAGGATTCAGCCCGCTGTTGTTAGGGAAGCTCCCAGGTACAGGGGGATTGGCCAAAGGAGTGGGACTGACCAATACATTTCTTGGCAACTCCACATTCTGCAACAGAGCTGTGTTTGTTTGAGAGGCCAGAGTAAGTTTAGGGGTTTTTGAATTTTGCCTCCCAGGACTTGGGGTAGTTTTCCTACTGGACCCAGGACTAGACCTGCGACTGTTGCTCGGACTAGCCCGTTTTGTTGCTCCAGAATTAGACTGCTTTCCAGAATTCACCACCACAGAATCTAATTTGTGAGTTTGTGGGGCAGCAAAATTGGAAGGATTATTCATGGTAAGATTCGAAGGTGCTTGCCCAATGGCCTTTAAAGTTGTTGGATTTAGGCCCTGCTGATCAAAGCCCCTGTTTAAATTTGGCCTAGGAGGTAAAGGAATATTAATCTGTGGGGGGAAGAGTCCTGCAATGGAGGCATTGAGTCTTTCTGGAGACAGACTGATTTCTGAAGGTTCTGTGCTAGGAGGGCGATTGTTGGGTGTCTGAGGATAGTAGGGTCTCGGGCTGGCTCTGTTCGGTGTTTTAGGCCTAGATGTTTGGGTTGGAGCAGCCACATTTGGAAAATGGTGGCCATGAGAGCTGGGCAGGGAATTTACAGGGGGTTGCTGGGGAGTTGCACCTTGAGTTGCAGAAAGGGGTGATGGTCCAGGTTTTGGCCCTGTCATCATTAACTGATTCTGGGAAACTACTAAATGTGAAGGCATGTTATTTGGGCCTCCTGAGACAGATGGTACTTCACTGCCACTTGCTTCAGGGAGCGAGGACATTTCTCCCAGTGGTGAGCTAGAAGGATTCTGGGAGTTCTCCTGGTATACCATTTTCCTTGAATTGCTTCCCAAAGGAGTATTCACAGGTATTGGCATTCTTTGCTTATCAGGTGATGGTGGCACGGAAGCAGGTCCTTGCAAACTGACCATAACAGGCACGCTGCCGCTCTGTTGCATGGGCATTCTCTGGGAGTCTGGGTTCAGGGGGCCCCGTGGGGGGTGGACACTTTGGGAGACCGGAAGCCTAACTGATTTGGGGTCCTGCTGCATCATGAGCATCATCATCATTTGTTGTTGTTGTTGCTGCTGCTGCTGCTGCTGCTGCGACTGTGGCTGACTGGGAGGTGGTGGCTGCTGCTGTGGTGGCGGCAGTTGTGGCTGCGGCTGCTGCTGTGGTGGCTGTGGCGGGGGTGCCACATGCTGCATGAGCTGAGGAGGCATCTGCTGAAGTGGCCTCTGTTCAACTGGTTGAGAAGGATAACCTAAAACAAGCCCCCAAAATCAGGGAAGTTAGATTTTCGGCAGGAAAAGCAACTTTTAGAGTATAGCCAAGCAATACTCATCTAGGTGGCCCAGACAGTGCACAAACAGCTTAGGCGTGCCTACTCCCAGGGGGGCAGGCGCAGCTCCTCATTATCCGACATAAGCAAAGGGGCACACAGCTTAAGGAAGCAAAAAGCAAAGCATCAAGAACCTGGAGCTCCTTAGTCTTCAAGGTCTGAATGAGGCACTATTGTACTAAGACTGTAATAGACAGACACTCTGTGCTATGCAATGAAAGTGGCTGAGTCTATCCCAGCCAAACATTCAGGTGAAATGAGAAAAATTCCCATCAATAGCAAGTAGCTGACCACCCAGCACTGGGGTCTCATGTGGGAATAATAAATATTTCACTGTACTTGTGAATGAAGTAAGGCATTTAGGACTCACTTTTTCTGTTATCAAGATTAATTTTTTAAGGTGTGATTTTGTGAAAACAACAGCATCAAAGATAGCCTTTTTATTCTTTCAACAGAAGCAAATATACAATTCTAGGATTCAATGCCTTAAGAGGGATTTAAAATGACGCCAATCCACTGGATCCATACATCATGCTGCATCCTTCAGGCTCAATCCTTTGGGGAACCCAAATGAACTAAACTGTCCCTCTGATGTAGTTCAGTTTAATAAAGAACAGGAGCTAACAGAAGCTGATATACACATTGAAAATAAATTGAGGATACTGAAGATTTTTTTATGGATATTAATTTCCATTTACTTTCTTACAAGTTAAAACTCAATTTGGAGAAATATTTTCTATGAATCCACAAAGGAAGAATAAGAAGCCAGAAACACTGCCCTCAGGAATAAAAAATAATTTTGGGAAAAGAACTGAGGGACAATGCCTTATAGATTTTCAGAAGGCAACAGTTCAAATGATTCCTTCTTTTGTGAAGCTTTTACTTGGCATTTTAGAACCAAAGCTTTACACAATCAGCAGAAAGGAAAAATCATTAACCAAGAATAAAGGTAGTTCCATGGGAAAAAGTGGGGATACAGCTGGGATACAATTTCACAAACTAGATTTATTCCATTGTTGCATAAAAATGCATAAGGGAAGTTTTAAGAAGGCGCAGGAATAAAAACAGTTGGCTCTGGCAGTTGGCAGAAATGATGGTTCATGATTTTCACAGAGGAGCTACCAAATGCTGCTGATCCACAGGGTCAGACCCTGCGGTCAACCCTAATTAATGTCTTCTGGCCAAAGATTACCATGGCACCAATGAGTACAATGTACAGAATTCAGTTTTAGAGATTTTTTTCAAAATCCTTTTCTATTTCAGGCCCAAGTCACTTCTTTACAATTATAGAGCCAACAATAATATGGCACTTCTACAGGTTTAACTCAGGTTCCCATATTAAGAAAACTGTCATTTCTGTAGAAGCCCACTGTTGTTGGGCTATGTCACAAATGTCTTTTATCTTTAAATCAGCCCACCAGGTAGCACAATAAATACCAAAGAGAGCAGAGCAGATAATACAGCAACTTTTCAAAAGTTACAGCTGAGGGCATGGCTGCTATAAAGGTTCCAGAAGCTGGAGGCAGCAGTCCAAAGGGCACTAACGTTAAGAAGACAGGTTAGGGTTGCCGTCACATAAATGGTAGAGAATGAAAGCCAAAACACACATAGTGTCTATAACATAACCCAAACCCATATTTATTAATCAAGGGTTGCAACTCATATGCCTTTAGGCACCAGGCCAGTAGTGAAGAACAGAAGTGGTCTGGTATAAGACAATAGTAGTTCTGTGGACAGAGCCAAACTGCAGAATGAATGTTCTATCTAAAGGCATCTAAATTCAGGTTTTTATCTGGTTTAAGACACTGCATGATAGTTCAAACACACGATAGGCCAAATTCATCCTGTAGGTTCCTACTTTTTAAACTCTAGAAAGGAAGCAATGATGTGTGCAAGGACCTCTGGGATTCATATAGGAATTCACATGTGTTTGAGGGAAGAAGGTATCTTCCTATTCATAATGTCATCTAGATATACCTGCCAAGACTGGTGACCTCCCTGCCTCAATTGCTGCAACTCACTGACTGGAATTGTGGTGTTCCCAAACAATTTGTAATAAATAGCATGTAGTATTGACATCATGGTGTATTTACTTTTTTTTTTTTTTTTTTTTTTGGTTCACTTTTAAAATACATAAATTAAGGGTGGATTACGGTACATACCCAAAATAACGTCACTCTCACTTACGTGTCAAAAAGGAGGAATAACTAGTGAGGAAGAAACAAAACATAATCCTTTGTACACACAGGGAAGAGTGACCTAAGTATGACAGGCTTGGGTGTCTTCGACTGAGTCACAGGGGAATAAGGTTACAAATCACTGCTCAGGCCAAGAGTAACAAGTATAGAGATATTGTGGCAGCTGGCCTTAGTTCTTCTATAACACCTAGGTTGGAATAAATGAATTTTAGAAAGTTTTTTTTCTTTTCAACATTTAGAGGATAATATTATTTTATAGCCAAAAAGGGGTACAACACAGGGGGCTTCACCAATAGTGATCTTATTTATTATTCAGCTGGGTGGTAGGTACATGAGCGTCTCTTTTATTACTCTTATATAGTTTTTATGTTTAAAGATTCATAATAAAAACTGTATTAAAAAAATTTTATTGTAAACCCTGTTCATTGCTTCGAGACAACCCAATAGGAAAGGCTGCAGGAAAGGCAGGCAAGCAGGATTCGAGTGAAAACATCTTTCCATCTAATCTTACTCCATTTGGATGCCACCTAGATTCTTGATACTGACAAGAATAAAGAAGCACTTGACATTTCAGTCTGATTTTATGAGGACTTAATATCAAGAAGGCTAATCTGAGCAGTATATATACACAGTTGACCCTTGAACAATGTGGGAGTTAGGAGTACTGACCCCCTGTGCAGTTGAGAATCCATGTATAACTTCTGACTCCTCCAAAACTTAAGTACTAATAACCTACCTGTGGACTGGAAGCCTTACATAACATAAACAGTTGATTAACATACATTCTGGGTTATATGTATTATATACTGTATTCTTACAGTAAAGTAAGCTAGAGAAAAGAAAACGCTATTAAGAATCATAAGAGAGCACATTTATACTACTGTATTTACTGAAAAAATTTGCATATAAGTAGATAATGCAGTTCAAACCCATGTTGTTGAAGGGTCAACTGTATATACTACATATACATACGCCTTCAGAAGTTATATTTGAAATTTTTACTTACTATCAAGGCAAAGTTTCCAAATATTAGACACATTTAATTGCTAAAGAAGCCTAGTTAGGAGACAAAATAAAATACCAATGTTTCCTTGAAGAGAAGCCTTGTACTGCTGTATAAATGATGAAAAGTACGCAATCTTTAGCTAACATTTTATCACCTGGTGGTCGGTTTGAAAATTCTGGCAGTTTAGGGCCTGAGTTGTCCAAGTTAATTCCTTGTTCTCCAGGCAATGGCTGCTGATCCGTGTCCTCCAGCCCAGCTGGGCGATTATCTGGGGTACTAAAAAATAAATTATACATTTGGGAGTAAGTTGCTTAGCTTATACATGAAAGTAGCTTAACTTCTCCCCTATTTCTGAAGACATAAAATCTGTTTACATTGTCGTATTTATCATAACTTCCATATCTCTAGTCCGATAAAATATTCACTGTTTGGCATAAAAATAATCCAGCAATTTCATTAAACAATAAAATCTACTTAACCTAATAATAGTATGGCTATTTACTCAAAGTGCTTTCTACAAATTTCTGACATAATGATTTTCAAGTAATCATCCATCGCTTAAATGTTTTAAGACCTGATCATAGTTTGGACTATCAACATTATAAAGTATTATTCTTGTGAAACCACACTATTTTTGGTATAGTTATCAATTTCAACCATGGAGTCCAGACTGTTTATTTTTTGTGGATATTATAGCGGCAGCTCTCACAATTCATAACACCTTGCAAGAAGTTGTAGGTTGGCTGATGAAAATGGTATCCAGGGAATAAAGAAAAATGGAGAATACTAGAACAAAGCTAATTATTTCTGCTACAGAATGAGTATTTGCAGACATCCCCACTGGTTTTGGGATGCTTTCGTTTTTATCTGGTTGTAGCTTAGAATTTTTAGTGGGGAAAAAGAAATGAAAAAAAATGTTATCTGCTAACATCCACATTCCCAAAGAACCAATGTACTCACATCCATTTGGTTTGCAATCTTATTCCTGGCTGTATCTTTCTTCCCTATCTTTAGTTTCCCTTTGCCCTGATATTGGTCACCCAGTTTTAGACAGTATTTGATCTCATTGTATTCTGTGTGGTTTCTAAGCCTTACCTTAAATCCATTTTAAAAAGTCCTAGCACATGGAAATTTAGAGCTTGAAGCAGGTCTTTAGCACATCCAGATGCCTATAGCAATTTGTTCCTTCTATGACTTCTCTCTCACTTCAAATTATAAGGATTCTGTAGGTCTCTTTACTTTCATGGAACTGCACTGCTAAAAAAATCTCAAGATATCTGGTCCAGTCACTTCATGTTATGGATGAGAAAACAAAGGCCCAGAGAGGTGTAAGACACAGGTCCAAGGCTCCACAGTGACCTAGTGGTAGAGTTAGGAGCAAGTGCTCTTCCTATTATACCTACTGTCTCCCTTTTGTAGGAACCCTGATGCCTATATAAGGCCCTTTCCATAATTTCTAGCCCCAACAAGTAAGCGATCTTCCTCAGAGCTGGTGAAGACAGCAAGAATGCATACTAATGGCAACTGAATAGCCTTACAATTTTAGACTACTGGGAGAAATAAATACCCTCCCAGGACAGCAGGTTGAAAGCAGTAAAGAATTTAACTTAGAGCTACTGGAAAAATTAGATAATTAAAGGTCTAATTAAGTCTGAATTTAGGAAAATATAGTTTGTTAATATACAGTCACAGACTTTTAATTTATAATAATCAAGAAGCAGCAAGTGAGTATGGTATAATCAAAGAAATATCGTGGGAAGGCTCAGAGACAGTTGGGTTTTATTTTGAACATTTATGGTTGTTTAACTAAAACTCTCCTACAGTTCTAGCAATTTGTTTCAATTAACCCATTTTACATTCATTAGTCACTATTCCCTATTAACAAATGTCTCTTCCAATTTTACGATTAAAGGCAGAAAATCCAGTTTAATCAATATGCCCTCTGGAAACATTTTATCAAAGTCAAAAAAACATGATTAACACTTAGCTTCAAGACATGACATATAAATTAATCGTCCTTCCTGCTATGATCTTGCAAAAGAACTCACCTAGAGAACCTTTACTTAAGGGGTAATTGATTTAAAAGGTTCAACCATGTTAGAATGAGGTTTTAAGCTTCTAGGGATGATGGAGATGGAGAGCCTTTACTTACTTATTTTTTCACAAAATAGAGAGCCTTTGAAGGAAAGGCATCTGTACAAAAAATTATTTCTTTTTGTAAAAAGATTTTATTTTTATTTCTTTAAGTAATCTCTATATCCAACGTGGGGCTTGAACTCCCAACCCTGAGATCAAGAGTTGCATGCTCTACAGACTGAGACAGCCAGGTGCCCCCCAAAAACTATTTCCATTTGAGAGAGCGGGGAGTTTTGATAAACTGTTTTCATTTCCAAAACACATTTGGCCTTTCTGGCTCCCTAGTAGCTGTTATAACCCTGAAGTGCTTTGTGGAGTGTCATGTGGTAGCACTGGCTACTTTTCAGTTTCTGTGTGCCACAATCCCTGAGACTATAGACTTAAGAGACATAGATCAGTCAGTTGCAATGTATGAACCTTGTTTGGCTCCTTATTTGAACAAACGATAAAAAAAGAATTAATTTAAGAGAATTAGAAAACTTTGAACACTGTCTGAGTGTGTGAGACTATGGAGAAAGTGTTAGTTTTCCTACATGTTAATGGTATTATGTGTTCATTAAAATAAAAAAACCCAACCTGTCCTTATCTTTCAGAGGTACATAGTACTGAAAATATTCACAGTCATTTTGCTTTAAAATAATCAGAAAGGTAATGGGAGATGAAGGCAAGACAGACTATGACTTGGTAATTGTTGAAGCAGAGGGATTTCATACTGTTCTGATTTTATACACGTTTAAAATTTTCCATCAAAAAAAGTTCACATAGAAATAAATACAATTTGAGGCAAGACTATCACAACCTACTTTAGATCTTGCTGACTATTTTTCTTCTTCCGAGGGGGTTTCTTCTTCTTCGGTTTATTTGCGTTGGTATTATTTTGCTTATTGTTTACCCCAAAATGGCCTGCAGAGATGTCACTCTGCAATAAGTTGACCAACAATGGGCTTGTTAGCGTGACATCCTTATTGACCGGGAAGCCAGGATTCTGACCACAGGACATCTGATTTCCATTGGGTGCTCCACTGAAAGGTGCATTGAAAGGCATCCCATGGCCTGAGAAGTGGTTTCCCGAGGCACTGTTTCCCTGCATGGCCTGCACGTGGGGGGGAACCATGTTGGTTTGTTGCATGTTAACATCAGGCATCATCTGAGACAAACTGACATCATTGTTTGCTGTAGTAGCAGGATCACCATGCTGCTGGGCCATGTGTGGGCTGGGCCCTGGTGGTCGCAAGACCTGCCCCTGAATCCCCATAACCTGAGATGGACTGTTGCTCACGGGCCCTTGCTGTGGCAGCATCTGTCCTGATATCTGTCCTGTAAACTGCACCATGTTTCCTTGCATGTTTGGAGTTGGTCCCCTCATTATCTGTGCTGGTCCCGGCATGACATTGGATTGGTTCTGAGTGTTAAACTGTTGCTTATTCCCCTGCATCTGATTGGTCATGATTTGCTCTATCATTGGGTTCTGTTGGAGTAAAACTTGCCCCTGAGGCCCCATCATCTGGTTATGTGGCGCCATCATTTGTGGGCCCTGTTGGGGAAGAATCTGCTTGGGTGGGGTCATCCTTTGAGGCGAGGGCCCAAGATTTTGGCTTTGAGGGTTCACCATCATCTGGCCCTGAGGCATAAGCTGGGCCCTTGAAAGGATCATAGGGTTCTGAGGGTTCAAGGTTCCTTGCTGCTGGACCATCTGGCCCTGGGAGGGCACAATCTGCTGGTGCATGCTCATCAGCTGAGATGGTGGGCCCTGCTGGGGCTGGCCTTGCATGTTGCCCAGGTTCACCTGAGGAACCCCAGAACTACCAGCCTGCTGGCTGTTCATGTTGCCATGAATTCCCATGAGGCTGGGCTGCATCATATTTGGTGGCCCGTGGGACACCTGCATCTGGTTTTGAGGAGGACCAGCTCCTTGACCACCTTAAACAAACAAACAAACAAAAAAAGGACAGTTTCAGATAGAAATACTCTTATATTGGTATTAAGATACTCTAATTGGAAAAACACCAATAACCCATATATCCACTGACCAACATAAATAAATATGCTATGTTTGACATATTTTCTGTGGCTTTTTTGAAGTATGGAGACATGACTGTGGAATGATTGGTTACATTCCCAATGACCACACAACAGAGAAGGGGAAATGGTTTCTTTACTCCTGTTTGGTAACTTAAAGATAACACTTTGAAGATCAACAGTTTACTTTCTTTCAGATGAAATAAAGAGAAAGGCAGTATCTCATTGTTCGAAAATGACATGTAGCTATTTTAAGGTGAAGAAAATTAATGAAAAGCACTGTAGGCTAGTGAAATAAGCTCTGCTTTAGATGAGTCAGGAAAACAACAAACGTGATGCATTGTCTTAGGAAAACCTTGGCAATGCTGAGAAGACATTTAAACATGCTTCCTGGAAAACTAATGACTCTCAAAGTTTACATGTGTGGTATTTGGATGCTGCACGTGAAAGGAAAGAACACCTAATACTTCCTAAGGACAGGTCTCCTCTGCCCCAGTGTGGTAAAAATTCCTTATTCCTTATCTGAAGCTGTGCCTCTGGTGTAAGTCAACTGACAGATAACCCAGAAACTGCAGACAGAGGAACAGCTACCAAGGGATGTTAAAACTTCACTGACCCCTAGGCTCAGAGCTTTAGAGAAATGGTCTCCTCTGAGCCTGCTGGTGTTAAATAAATCTCTGATCCACCAAAACAAACAAACAAACAAACAAACAAACAAACAAACAAAAAACAAAACTTCACTGACCCTTCCCTGTGGCAGTCCCTGGTGGATCATATAGCACATGTCCTATTATCAGTTATTTCTAATTTAGACAAAGACATTGCCTGGCTTGCTGCAGTGTTTACTTATTGTTGGGTCTTTAGGATTTTCCTATAGTTACTTGCATTATCTCCCCCTTTTTACTGAATACTCTTTTAGATTATTTTATAGCTCTTTGTCACTTTTAAGTAAGGACTAGAAAGTGGCAGCCATAATGAAGTTATGAGGCCAATCCACACTCCAGCCAGGGAGGCAGGGGACAAACTGTCCCTTGTTCACATTATTCAGTTTTTCTGAATCCCAAAAAAGATTTTGGGATCATTAGCCTTATAAACTCTTAAACTCCATGATCACTGTATATACTGTATAAACTGAATATTCTATACACACTGAATATACAGTGTATACTCATTCAATCATTAATTACTTCTTGAGTAACTAATATGCACAAGACACTTTTGGTGCTAAGGTAGTATCAATTAACAAGACATACCAAACCCCTGACTCTATGGAGTTGGCAAGAGACTGTAACAGACAAATATTTTTTCAGGAGAACTAAAAGCTAACAAGAGAAATAAAGTAGGGTTAAGAGAACAGAAAATGAGAGACAGGAGTAGAACGATCTTAGGAGAAGTGTGGAAGTCTAAACAGTATGTGCCTGTGGAAGGCACCATATAGAAATATAAAATAGATGTGCTTGGGTGGAAGAATGATGAATGATTTTATCACTATTCATAACTTCCTACAGAAACCATAAATTCACATAACCAGGAACGCAGTTTTGCATTGGTAGATGGGTAAAGTAAAACAGTTTAACCTGCCCTTCTCTCACGCTTCAAGAGGTAGTTTGAACTTAAAAAAAAAAAACAAAAAACAAAACTAAGTTAGAACTTTTCTTGTTCCTTAGTGATTTACCATTAAAAGCTGGGACCACACAACTAAATTAACTCTAAGTGGGGATGGGGAGTTCTCCACAGAAAATGTTTGCACTTACTTCATTCCGAACTGGCTCAATGAGAAAGGATAAGAAGATTAGTCCATGTGGTGCCTAAGCAACCAGAAACATGAAGTCTGGGCATATTACAACACTATTTTACAAATTTTTTTAGCCATTCTGCTCTATCCTATTTCTCCACAAATACACTGTCGACATTAAATCTATACTGATTAAAGTCTGTTCTTCAAACACCACATTATAAACCAGAATTTAGACATTCTGCATAAACAAAGCTAACATGTACTATAGAGAGATTTTAAAAGGTGCAGTTGCCCAAAATGCCATGTGTCTCTGTACCTATAGTTTCCTTTGCCAGAAATGCCTTTTGCCCTTTTACTAACTTGGGGGTTGGCAAACTATGGCCCATGGGCCAAATCAAGCCCACTGCCAGCTTCTAAATAAACAGTGTGTGGAACACTGCCATGCTCATTTGTCATACTGTTTATGGCTACTTTTGTGCTGTGATAGCAGAGTTAAGTAGTTGCAACAGAGACCATATAATCTGCAAAGTCTGAAATATTTACTATCTGGAGTCCTTTACAGGATAAAAAAAATTGCTGAAACCTGCTCAAACTCAAGTTTAATTTCCTTTCCTTCGGTTCCCAAGACACTGTACCTACTTTTGATATATTAGTTATTGCCCTGAAAGAATAATTTGGGTTTGAGATTAAGAGAAGGACCAGGATTTATATTTATCTGTATATTCTTATTATCTATCATGGTATCTAACACACAATGTTCAATAAATGATGGCTGAATAAATCACAGAAAACAAACCTGCATGCTGGACAGTTTGATTTGCTTGCAGCTGAGGGGCTCCTGAATTCCCAGGGGTGGTTGCTGTGGTCGAAGGCACCTGACCTTGTATAAAGTTCGGATTGGCCTGTCCTGCTGAGAAGCCAGGTGGGAGGCGTTTAGGCATTCCTTAATAGAAAACAATGAGTAAGGCAGTTACCTAGCAAATTTATACTCTTGCTTAGATGTGGAATGAATAAGGAAGGATGAGCTGCATGAAGTCTCCACTGGCTTAGCTCTCTCTGTCACACTGGTAAGATCTTTAATAACAAGGTTGGGAAAGATGGTTAAAAAAATCAACACAATCTCTTACATGAGCATTGTCAAAATGAAAAAGAAATACTAAAAAATTTACACTTAGAACATGCCAAGGAAGAGATGGCAATCTGCTCCCTAAATGTGATCTGAGGCCATGTCACAGCAAGGTTTAGGGCTCACTTTTCTCTGTAATACAACAGACCCCAAAACTTTACATACTTTAACATAGGTACCAAAGTAATATGCTAAATTCTCTCATATTCAAACAAATTGATATGAAATACTATAAAACAAAGAGCTGGGTCCTGATATTAACGATAGGTGATTTTTTTTCCATTGAGGGAAATGGATGACAATCTCCTTTGTGGAAAACTTCCCCCAATATTGTGCTCGTCTCTTGGGAAGAGACAGGACATTAGCAACAATCCATAGGAGCTTCAAAGTGAGGCTATATTAAATTATCATCATGCCTTCCCCTTATAAGGTTTGCTGCAATTCCGACAGCTATGGTACCAAAAGCCATGCTTTAATGGAATCTTACTAAAGTATTACTTCCTTTTATAGGAAGGTTTAATTTCAGAAAACAGATCTGTAAGAAGGAGGATCTCAGAACCCACTCATTGTTTATAACATAGGCCTTGATGTGGCCAGATCACCTACGTGAGCACATAATCTGCTCTATGAAAGCATCAAGACCTAAAGCTCACTTAAAAATTTTTGTTTTAGTCCATTTAAGGACCAATTTTTCAATGTCCTGAAAAACGCTCTGTAGACAAATATGCATTTGTCCTTTCTTTAGCAGTGACAAGTCCCCATTTGCATGCTTCCACTATAATTAAATCAGGAATCACATTTGCAGGAGGGACTACCCAGCTTCCACTGATCCAGGACTAGATGCCCAGAACAGTGAAGTTTGGAACTGAAACATTCTTGCATTTTCTAAAAACTTCTTAGGATTTAAATATCAGAGCCTGCACGTCAGTAAAATTAATTACAAGAGAGTGAAGAGACTGATGAGCAACTTAATTTCACCAGAAACCATGAGAACATGCCTTTGCTATGTTGCACTAAAGATGCAAGGGTTTTTTTCTGGGTAGGCAATGGGTGTCTTTTGGTGGGGATATGTTCATCAGATGACAGTATTACTGGCACTCTCTATACCTTACTGAAAAGCTCCAAGCACATTCATGTGCACTAGATCAATGATTAATAAGATAAATAATAAACATGGAGATGGATAAGTTTTACTGTAATCGTTTTACCTCTCACACATTAAGCTCCATTGCTTTTTCTTCATACAAGAGGCACCTTACAAAATAAATAAATAAATCTCCTTTAGGTATAACTGGTGGAATTCCCTCTCTAAGGAGCAGGCATTGGCATTATAAACTATAAAAGTCAATGATCTCTGAAATTATTCCCCTTTAACACTTTAATCAAACTTAACAAATACCATGCTTACTACTTTACTAAGATTATCAAACTTGAAAACTCGAAGGGCCTTTTCCCCAAAAGACCCTGTATTTATTTTTTTCATTTTTGCTCTATTGCATAATCTTAATTTTTTTTCAACAGCTGAGCAGTTTAAATTAATAAAATGCATGTTTCTTCTGGACATCTTATCAGTCCAAGATCAAGCAAAAGTAATTTAAAAAACAAAATGAAAATCTCTATATTGAGTTTTACCTGCATTTTCATCCAGAGGGCTAGCTTAAATGTAACCAGTAAGATGCTGCATAATGTATCAAGTCAATAATGTATCAAGTTAACTAAGTTACATCAAGTGTCACCACTACATCCACAAAGCCAAATAATTACATCCTCCCTCCATTAACTCTAAAAATTGAAGTTCTACTAAGATCTATCTCCAGTAAATTTATCAACACAAATAGCTTCAGTGCTCCTCACCTCCTAGGCCTGGATGTAAACTCTGTGGCCCCTGGTTTGGTGGCTGCTGCTGCATCACCATGAAGTTAGGTGGCACATTTCCCTGTTGAACCATAGGATTCCGACCGGGAGAGCTGACGGGCTGCTGAAATCCCTGGGGAAGTGGGTTATTTTGAGGTGGCCTTGGTCCCATCTGCTGCTGAGTTTGGTTAACCGTTGGGGAGGATGCAGGGGATCCCTGCTGGAAGGAGGAGGGTGAGGAGGCAGGAGACTTGTTGGTGAGGTGGGGCTGCTGCAGGGGGGTTGGGACCCTGGAGGGCCCTCCCTGCAAGCTCTTCATCTGAGGAGCTGTGAACTGGCCTGGGTTGCTCATCTGAGGAAAGTTTGTATGGGCTTGTGAGGCTTGCTGGCTGCCAAAGGGATATGGAGGGGGCGGGTGGGAAGGTGTCTGTACCGTGGCTAAGGATGGTCTTGCCTGGAGCTGCTGTTGCATTGGGCCAGGCAAGGGAGCCTTCTTCCACCCTTGGCTTGCAGTCATTGTGCCCAGAGAACCCTGGGCTGGAGGAGGCTGAAGGGCTCCAGAAGGCAGCTGGTTCCAGCCTGGAGGAACAGGCACCTGAGTTGGGGCAGTAAACTGGGGTCTCATTCCCTGTGGCTGTTGCTGCTGATGCTGCTGTGGGGGTCTTGCCTGCAACTGCTGCTGCTGCTGCTGCTGCTGCTGCTGCTGCTGCTGTTGCTGTTGTTGTTGCTGTTGCTGCTGCTGCTGCTGCTGCTGCTGCTGCTGCTGCTGCTGCAGCTGGGGAAAATTAGCTGGGTTCATTTGTCTGTTCACAGGGACAGGCTGCATTGGGTGGTGCGGGGGAGCTAAAGATCCTGAGGGATGATTTTGCTGCTGTATATGGAGCCCAGAGAGGAGTGGATCCATTGCATCTGTTTAAAGACAGTCAACAAAGCAATAATTAAACTACTGCAACCCTAGATCCTACAGTAGTCCTGGCAATCATGAAAAATATAGAGTAAAATCCCCTGGTACCTTCAATGAAATGTTTGCGAACACCTTCTATATGCAAAGCAACACACCAAGATGACAGAAAGATGGATACTGTCTAGAAAGAGCTTATGGTTCAAAAGTGGATATAAGAGCCAAACATAAAATGTGGAGAGCAGTATTTTCCAAAGCATATTCTTGGGAACTATGTTCATTAGTGTTATAAGAAAATAAAACAAAATACAGTCAATTTGGTTTGGGAAACAACTGAACCTAACCACCTTAGACAGGTTTCTTCATGGCAGGACTTCCAGTGCCTCCAATACATTAATTCTGAATCTCTAGGGAGGAGGTAACATATGATGCACTTACCAAATTTATTATGGAATTCTCTGCCAAGAAGTATCTTGCAGGACTAAGTAGCCCAAGGAATGCATTGTTAGGAATGTTGGGTTGTAACTGATAAGAGAAAGAGAAATTCTGAGAAGGAAATGGACTTTCAACTTGAAGAAATAGGGCAGATTTTGTGAAGAAGGTGGCATTTAAGTTGGGCAGTTAGGAACGTGGAATCAGAAATAGCTGAATTTTGTAATGATCTCTGCAGAGAGTTCCAGCCTCTTTAAGCCACAAAGATTGGAGGTCATTACCTGACTGAGAAGCAGGGCGAGGAGTCCTGGGCTGCAGCTCTGAATTGGGGCCTGGTGCCATCATGGAAGATGACACATTTCCACTCTGGGGTATCATAACAGTGGCAGGGCTGGTCATCCTTATTAGTCCTAAAGGAAAAAGAAAATCTGTAGAATAGAGTAGTGGAATTGGCACAACATTTGTTTTTAAGTAAAATATTTCAAGAAGATAAAAAGGTATGGAAAATTTATGTACCCATCATCTACCTTGTTAATTAACATTTTGCCCCATTCCCTTCAGATACATATGTAGATACAGCAGAAGTCCCCACTCCTTCCCAATCTCTTTCCACTCCCACTCTCTTATGATTGGGATTAATAGTTACATGCATGTTTATCTTTTCTACATATGTGGAATGTATGTATGCTTTTCTGTATGCTTTTAATCTTTGTATAACTGGCAAAGTCTGTCTTCTTCAGTTTCCTTTTTCTCTTAGTATTATTTTTTGAGATCCATCCATCCTGACTGCTATTTTATGGAACCCACACATTTATTCTCCTTCTGATGAATAGTAAGATTCTCCCTCCCACTGCCCTGAATTTTCAATCTTATAATTCTGCAATGTCATGTATTCTTGTGGACATGTGTCTTTAGACTATATACCCAGAATTCCTAGGTTTTAAATTATAAGCATCTTCCATCTTAGTAGATATTGCCAAACTGCTCTCATAAGTGGTTATGCTAGGGGTGCCTGGCTGGCTCAGTCAGAGGAGCATATGACTCCTGATCTCGGGATCATGAGTTCAAGCCTCATGTTGGGTAAGAGATTACTTAGGTAAATAAATAAACTTAAAAAAAAAAGTGGCTATTCCAATTTATATTCCAACTAGCAATTTGAGAACTCCTCTTGTTCCGTGTCTTTCCAATTTCTGATACTGCTAAGGCTTTATAGGATTTACCATCTATATTAGTAAGTGAAAATATATTATCCTCTCTTCATGTCTTTGCTTTCTGGCATCAAGATTAAAAAGTAACTTCAAAATAGAGCAGAAAAGCATCTTTCCTCTTTTTCTATGCTCTGGAAGAACATGTGTATCTGTTCTTTAAATGCTTAGTAAACTTACCTGGAAACTATCTGGGCCTGTGGGTTATGCTAATTAATTCATAAGGAGACAGATTTTTAATTATTTCACAATTTCTTAAATACAGATTTTTCAAGTTTTCTTAAGTCAGTTTTGGTTAAATTATATTTTCAAGAAAACTGTTAATTTGCTGCTGCTTCAAAATTTATTAGGCTAAAGTTATTCACAACCTTTTTCCATTCATTGAGATATAATTCACATAGTATAAAATTCACCCTTTTAATTTTTATTTTATGATTCTACTTCTAAACTTTTTAAAGTTTTTTAAAAAATATAATTTATTGTCAAGTTAGCTAATATACAGTATATACAGTGTGCTCTTGGCTTTGGGAGTAGATTCCCATGATCCCAGCCCTTACATACAACACCCAGTGCTCATCCCAACAAGTGTCTTCCTCAATGCCCATCACCTATTTTCCCTTCCTCCTCGCCACCCCTCCCCCGCAATCAACACAGCTTGTTCTCCGTATTTAAGAGTCTCTTATAGTTTGCCTCCCTCTCTGTTTGAGACTATTTTTTCCCCTTCCCTTCCCCCAAGGTCTTCTGTTAAGTTTCTCAAATTCCACATATGAGTGAAAACCTATGGTACCTGTCTCTGACTTATTTCACTTAGCACAATACCCTTCAGTCCCATCCATGTTGCTGCAAATGGCATGATTTCACTCTTTCTCATTGCCAAGTAGTATTCCATTGTATATATAAGACACATCTTCTTTATCCATTCATCAGTTGATGGACATTTGGGCTCTTTCCATAATTTGGTTATTGTTGATAGCACTGCTCCAAACATTGGGGTACATGTACCCCTATGAATCAGCACTCCTGTATCCCGTGGATAAATGCCTAGTGGTGCTATTGCTGGGTCATAGAGTAATTCTATTTTTAATTTTTTTTTTTGAGGAAGCTCCATACTGTTTTCCAGAGTGGCTGCACCAGTTTGCATCACTACCAACAGAGCAAGAGGGTTCCCATTTCTCCCCATCCTGGTCAACATCTGTTGTTTCCTGAGTTGTTAATTTTAGCCACTCTGACTGGTATGAGGAGGTATCTCAATGTGGTTTTGATTTGTATTTCCCTGACATACTATAAAACTCACCCTTAAAAAATTTTTTTTTTATTTTTTGAGAGCGAGCAAGCACAAGCTGGGCAGGGACAGAGGGGGAGGAAGGAAGAGAATCTGTGCTGACTACACAGCCCAATATGGGGCTCAATCTCACGGAGTATGAGATCATGACCTGAGCTGAAATCAAGAGTCAGACGCTTAACCCGCTTAACCTACTGAGACACCCAGGTGCCCCAAAATTCACCCTTTTGAAGTGTACACTTTTTTCTTTCTTTACATTGCTTATGACTTCTTTTTGTTTTACCAGGTTCATCAGTTTTAGTTGTTTTTTTCAAACAAACATCTTTGGTTTTGCTGCTTTGTTCTATTTTTAATTTATACTTTATCTCTGCTCTTATCTTTATTACTTCCTTCCTCCTAAGTTATTATTACTCTGTTCTTTTTCTCAATTCTTAGGTCAGAAACTTAGATTCTTAATTTTCAGTTCATGTTCTGCTCTCATATAGTTATCTTAGGGCTTAAATTTTCTTCCAAGCCCTGTATTGGTTACATCTCACAAATTTGGTATGTATTTTTGCTGTCCACCATGATTGCTTTTAAATCATGGATATTCAGAATATATTTTACATTTTCTAAAAATACAGCATATTTTGGTTAGCTATGTTTTGTTTGCCACTGACTTAATTGTACTGTGGTCATAGAACATGATCTGTGTGATACCAATATTTGGTATTTAATGAAACTTGGTTTTAGAAACACACATAGTCAATTTGTATAAATGTTCCATTTGTACTTGAAAAAATTAAAATTCCCGAATTAGTAGTGCATGTTTTCTATATACCTCCATTATGTCAAACTTTTTTTCTTATGTTATTCAAGTTTTATCCTTACTAATTTTCAAAATAAGCTTAATACATCAATTACTAACACAGGTGTGTTCACAGGTCTCTGAAGATGTGATATCTCCATGAATCCTGTCCACTTTTGTCTCACATATTTTAAGGCTAGGTTAGTAAGTACATAAAAGTTTAGCTGTCTTCCTGATGAATATTTCCTCTTATATCATACAGAGACCCTATTTACCCTAATGCTTTTTATCTTAAAGTCTGTTGATATACCCTTTTTCTTGGTTAATATTCACATGTATTATCTTTTTTTCCATCCTTTTAACTATGAACTGTGTTCTTATGTTTTATGTGCTTCCTGTAAAAGCACATAAGTAAGCCTGAGATTATTATTCAATCTGATTAATCACCATCTTTTTATCAGTGTTCATAATATGTTTACCTGTACTGTTACTATATATTTTGATTCATTTTATCATCTTAGGATACCACTGCTCTTTACTCCTTCTTTCTATGGTGATTTCCTATTTTTTCTATGCTGTTTTCCTAATTTTCTTGGATTTTACTGGATTTTTTCTAACATGCCCTTCCTTTCTACCTCTCCACTACTAGTTTAGGAGTTATACATTTTAGGAGTGCCTTGGTCAACTTCAGCTTAGGTCATGATCTCACGGTTCATGGGTTTGAGCCCCACATCGGGCTCTGTGCTGACACCTAAAAGCATGAAGCCTGCTTCAGATTCTGTGTCTCCATCTCTCTCTGCCCCTTGCCCACTTGCACTCTGTCTTTCTCTCTCTCTCTCTCTCTCTCTCAAAAATAAACATTAAAAGATTAAAAAAAAAAGTTATACATTTTACTTCTATTATTTTAATGATATCTTTAAAATGTCAACAGACATAATTTAAAGAGTATGCTTTATTTAAAGTATTTATTTCAAGTATTGCTAAATAAGCCAATACTTATGTAGATTTGCCCCATGTTTACCAATTATTTAGCTCACCATTCCTTCTTGGATCTTATTTCTTCCATCTTAGGGTCAATTTTCTTCTTCCTGAAGTAGATTCTTGAGCACTGCAATTAGCAAGAGTCTGGCAATGGTAACTTCTCTTAGTGTCTTTGAAAATGTATTTAAAAAAAATTTTTTTTTAATGTTTATTTATTATTGAGAGACAGAGAGACACAGAGCATGAGCAGGTGAAGGGCCAAGAGATGGAGAGACACAGAATCTGAAGCAGGCTCCAGGCTCTGAGCTGTCAGCACAGAGCCAGATGTGGGGCTCGAACTCACAACCGTGAGATCATGACCTGAGCCAAAGTCGGACGCTTAACCGACTGAGCCACCCAGGTGCCCCAAAAATGTATTTTATACTACTCTTGATAGTACAGATAGGTTTAAAATTCTAGGCTGTCAATTATTTTCTCATCACTTTGAAAATATTATTTCAATGTTTCCTGGCTTCCAGGGTTGCTACTGAGAAATCAGCTGTGATCTGATAGTTTTCTCTTTGTAAATAATTGATCCTTTATTGTGAGTTGCTTTTAACATTCTCTTTGTTTTTTGTTTTATAGTTTTTCAAATTTGTGTCAAACATGGATTTAATTTTAATTTATATTGCTCAGTATTTCTGAGGATTCACATCTTTCACCAATGTTGGAAAAAATTTCAGCCATTCTCTCTGTTGTCATCTTCAATTTCTTTATTTTCTTCTTCTGGAACCCTTTTCAGATATATGTTAAATCTCATTTTATCCATCATGTCTCTTGACCTCTTTCATATTCCCATCTCTTTATTTTTAATTTGCTGCATTCTAGGTAATTTCTTCATATTAACCTTCCAATTCAGCTGTGTCTAGTTTGCTGAACAAGTTATTTACTTCAATAATTTTTAAATTTCTAGAAGTTCTGGGTTTTTTCCCCAAAATTCTGGGTTTTTTTTAATTAAAAAAATTTTTTTAATGTTTTATTTTTGAGAGAGACAGAGAGTGATCTTGCACAAACCGCAAGATCATGACCTGAGCCAAAGTTGGATGCTTAACCGACTGACCCACCCAGGCACACCTCAAATTTTATTTAATGTTTATTTATTTTTGAGAGAGACAGAGAGTATGAGTGGGGAAGAGGCAGAGAGGGAGAGGGAGACACAGAATCAGAAGCAGGCTCCAGGCTCTGAGCTATCAGTACAGAGCCCAATGTGGGGCTCAAACCCACAAATGGGGAGATCATGACCTGAGCCAAAGTTGGATGCTTAACCAACTGAGCCACCCAGGTGCCATTCCAAAATTCTGTTTTAATGGTGTCTTGTTCTCTTGTGATTTTCATCATTTTAAACACCCTGATACTCCTACTATTATAAATTATCTAGAATTTTGGAGGGAGGGAGTCTAGTCCTACATTTTATGAATCTGGAGTATAAACTCATTTATACTAGGGCTTTAACTATGAGAAGTCTGCAATGGCTCAGGTTGAGAATGTGTCCCTCCAGAGCATCAACAATTATTACCAGTCTAGAACCACTTAATAATTTAGCTTGACTGTTCCAGGGTCATTTCAATAATATATTAAATGTCCAGGGTGCCTGGGTGGCTCAGTAGGTTAAGCGGCCGACTTCGGCTCAGGTCATGATCTCACGGTCCGTGAGTTCGAGCCCCGCATCGGGCTCTGTGCTGACAGCTCAGAGCCTGGAGCCTGTTTCAGATTCTGTGTCTCCCTCTCTCTCTGCCCCTCCCCTGTTCACGCTCTGTCTCTGTCTCAAAAATAAATAAATGTTAAAAAAATAATAATAATATATTAAATGTCCAACATGAATCAGAGTAGAAAAGACAATTCCAGGGGCGCCTGGGTGGCTCAGTCGGTTAAGCGTCCGACTTCGGCTCAGGTCACAATCTCGCGGTCCGTGAGTTCGAGCCCCGCGTCAGGCTCTGGGCTGACAGCTCAGAGCCTGGAGCCTGCTTCAGATTCTGTGTCTCCCTCTCGTTCTGACCCTCCCCCATTCATGCTCTGTCTCTCTCTGTCTCAAAAATAAATAAAACATTAAAAAAAAAAAAAAAAAGAAAAGACAATTCCATAATCACCATTTCCCCACCTCCCAACTAGAGCCCAGGCCAAGACACATAAGTTTTGCATTTGTCTCCCTCTGTGTCAGAGGGTGAAAATTTTCTAATCTACCTTTCACTGAAAATTCTAGTTTCAAATTGATAACTTCCTTCTTTATGTAGACCCAAGCCAAGATTTCATATTTTATCCCTTCCTGGCCAAACTCAGAGCCTTTGGTCCCTGCAGAATCTCTTCATTTGTTTACTGCTACTTAAATTTTCATTTTTGACTTCTTTTTCACTCTGGGGATTTCATTTGAGTTCTTACAAGGTCAGCCATGCATTAAATGTTATATTTTGTCTAGCATTCTTGGGTGTTTTGTAGTTGGGACAGTTGGATAAATGTTTATCTGTCTATAACTGGATTTGTCTCTGAGAAACCCCCCTCCATTTTTCAAAGATGGTAATTAGACAGTAAGAAAGTTCTCTGGAGATAAGAAACAGGTTTTCTCAGTTTACAATGAGCTTTCTATCTCCAGAAATGTTCAAGAGCATGCTGACTACATGTTCAGTAATGACACTCTAACATATATTCCAGCACTAGGTAGGAATCTGCACGAGATCCATGGTTCTCAACTGGGGGCAATTTTGTCCCCCAGAGAATGTTTGGCAACATCTGAAGACATTTTTGTTGGCACAACTAGGGGGGAAGGTGTGGTAGTGCTATTGGCATCTGGTAGGTAGAGGCCAAGCAGGCTGCTAAACATCCCACAATGCACAGGACAGCTGCCCACAGCAAAAGATGATCAGCCCAAAATATTAACAGTGACAAGGTCAAGAAACCATGACTAAATGACTATGGCACCCTTACTAATCTTGGCAGTTCTATATGGCTACAAAAAAATTAAAAAAAAAAAAGCCTATGGATTAAAAAAGGCTTTTAATTACAAAAGACTTCTGGCTTATCAGTCAACTTCTGTTGCCAGTGCTAAGCGAAGAAAGTAATACTAAGAATAATTGACAATCCAAGACATTCTAGACAGACAATTCCAAAGTCATTTATTATTGTTTTAGAGGGTAGTTAAGATCTCTTTCCCTTAAAACTTTCTCTGTTTATAAATGTTCAACCTAATATTAAATTTTATTTGCAACCATTGTCCCAATGGACATCAGAGAAAAATATTCCTAAAATACGCTTGGCAGTAAAGAAAGATACCTAGGGGTTAAAATGTTGGTATGACTACAGATCATTACTTCAACTTTATTATTCCTTCAACTTTGTATTACATATATTAGCACAATCAGTACCCTTCATTAAATTCCAATCTAACTTGATTTCAACCTTAAGCTTCTAAGTTTCCTATGTTGACAATGAACTATATCACTATAATTTACACTTACATCCTAGAGATGCTTAGTAAATATGCCTGCTATTTGCCAGATACTTGCATTAGTGTGTTCATGTCAGTTTTAATAGAGTCCTAAAAATGTAAGGCTGGAAGGGATCCACAGCATTCTTTCTAGGACGTAAATATGTTTCCAGGCAATTACGGCCAGTAAATATTAAGTCATTTGTCCAGGAGTTAAGACTAAAACCCAGATTTCTTGTCTCTCATTCTAGATCTATTCTTTTACTAACTATATGCAACTTGGCCAGAGTTTTCCCACTCTGGTTCTTCAGTAGTGGCACTAGCATCACTGATTATCTCTCATTAAGCTACCATAATACCAAATGCTCAGATTTCTGTGGAGAACTATAACTATACTGACTCCCTACTACAGGTACCAGGATAGGTACTGTTTATCTGCCATGTGGTATTCCGTAACAGCTCAACAGCACAGGTCCTGACATATAATAGGAACTCTGTAAATGTCAGCTACATGGCTCAGGGCTCATCCACCTTCAAACATGAGCACAAAAGACTGTAGGCATTACTATCTGATTTTTTAGGTGAAGAAACTATTGCTTGGAGAGGTACGGCGACTAGCTTGAGGTAACCAGGAAATGGCACTGCCAGGATAAAAATCTAGTCCCAATTTTATATGGCCAAGTCTTCAGCTACAGTTTGGAATAATGGTTTTATAAATTAAGTTTCTCCACTCTGCTCTATTTCTTCCAGAGCTACTGTGGTAAGTGGGAATGTGAATGACTCAGTATAGTTTCAGGTGGTTACTCTGCTTCAACCACAGCAGCTGTACTTTTCTGGTTTATTTGAATAAAAGGTCCTAAAGCAGAAAAAGTTTGAAAGCCACTAATGTAGTGATAAGAGCACTGGACTAGGAGTTAAATCCGTGATATTAGTCTATTTCTACTTGACCCTGGGTAAACTGCTTCCTTTCTGTGAGCTTCAGTTTCCTCAGCTTTAAATGAGAGAGTCCACTCAATTCTAATATTTTGTGATTCACAGAATGTTGAGTTCATTCTCTAAAGAAGAAATCTCAGTTTTACTAGAAAAGTTAACAAATAATTTATAACTCTCTCAAATTCTAAATATCTAAAAACACATATTCTTCCACATATTCTTCAGATTCCACATAAACACAAAGAACTTTCGGCTCAGATTCTCAGCCTCATAGAAAATGGGTGGCAATTGGAAAGCTACATACTCCATTATACTATAAACATTCTGAAGGTAAAAAACATTTTATTCATTTCTTTTTTTTTTAATTTTATCTTCTTTATTTTATTTTTTTAAAAACAAAAATTTTTTAATGTTGATTTATTTTTGAGAGACAGAGACAGAGTGCGAGTTGGGGAGGGATAAAGAGAGAGGGAAGCACAGAATCTACAGCAGGCTCGAGGCTCTGAGCTGTCAGCACAGAGCCTGACGAGGGGCTCAAACCCATGAACTGCCAAGATCATGACCTGAGCGATGCTTAACTGACTGAGCCACCCAGGCGCCCCTATTTTATTCACTTCTATCTCCAACACTTTGAGCAGAGTCTGTCCTACAATAAGAACTCAACAAATGTTTGCTGCACAGCTCAGTGCTCATCTATCTACATTTAAGCATGAGCCCATGCTCTGTGATTCTACCTTCCTGAGTGATTTAAGTCTTATTTTCCTAAATCAGTAAACAGTGATGTGTCAGGAACCCCCACCTATTTTGCAAAACTCAAATGATCATACATTAGCAGATAAAGGGAAAAAGGAAACCAGTAAAATGTCATATAACTGAGTGGGAGATCTCACCTGGACCACCTGCCATGGGAAATGTCGCCTCCATCCTAACTGAATTTCCGGCTCCCATGGGTCCATTCATTCTCACATCTTGGCTTCGGTTCTGAGCCAAAGCCAGGTTGATAGCACCTTCCCCTGAAAAAATGACAGGTTACAAAAAAGGAAACCATAAGAATAAGACGCAAATGTTTTTTAAAAACAAGTACACAAAAACTTTAGTTTTCTATGTTTTTAAAGAACTATGGTAAGTTTACCAACCACACAAAGGGGAGGTTCAATACTATATAGGTCTTTCTTCAACTTCACTTGAGTAAGTTTACTTACATGAAGCACAAGGAAAACATAATCAATCCTCACAATACAGCAGATGGACAATCATTAATGATGTATGGTGTCAGGAGAGAGTTTGTAACTCTGAGTGACTATTTTCAACTAGCTCATAGTGTGTGCATGTGTGTGTACATGTCCATGTGTGCAAGAAGGAATTAAATGTTCTCAGAAACTCTCAAACTCCTAGATTACCTTTTGGGAATTTATGACCAGAAGGTAGAGAAAAGAGTAAGTTTAATGGAGAAAGAACATATGATGGTATAGGGACACTGTAGTATTTGTGAGCAAAATCCCATTTCCCTTTCAACTAGTGCAGCATAAACAGATATCCATTAGAGATATTTATGCAATGAAGAGTAGATAGATTGCTACTAATGTACTTTTGCAGCATCTAATTATAAGACCAACACTCACATGAAGTTTTTAATGCTTACAAAATTTTATCTCATCTGAACCTCACAATACCCTGGTAGGTAACATCTAGAAGTGTTCCAACTTATTAGACCCTAAACTTAGAGGTAACTTACTTAAATTTTACTTGGTTTAATGATAAAAAGAAACAAATTTCAGGAGACTTCCTCTGCTTAATCCAAAATTTTGACTATTGTTACTGTGGATGATAGCACCACCATGTGGACAGATAGAAGTATAGCTAACCAGTGGCTAAGAAGGTCAAAGGCAGCATTCTTTGGCATCCTTCCTTATGTACTGTAGGGTTCTGGATTACAGAGCCAGATGATAAAGTAGGAAGCTAATGAGGACACAGTAGTTTCCTGTCTTATCACTGATAAGTGACCCTTCTGTATTAAGTATTTCCACCAGGCAGGTAGGCTGGTTGGTCACAGGGAACAAACATCCTACTAATAAGGGACTGATTACCAGGGTTACAAGATGCTCTAAACTGTTTGCCTCTGGGAGTTAGGAATAAAAGAAAAAGAGAATACAGACCTTGAAGGTTTCCAATAAAAGGAAGCAACTATTAATATACCAAACTTAAGACATTCTTTTTTAAAAAAATTTTAATGTGTATTTATTTTTGAGTGAGAGTGAGTGAGAGAGAGAGAGAGACAAAGCACGAGTGGGGGAGGGGCAAAAGAAAGGGAGATACAGAATCCAAAGCAGGCTCCAGGCTCCGAGCTGTCAGCACAGAAACCAATGCGAGGCTCGAACTCACAAACCTGGAGATCATGACCTGAGCCAAAAATGGACACTTAACCAACTGAGCCACCCAGGCTCCCCACTAAGACATTCTAAACAGAAAGAGTATTCTTGAAATGGACATGAGATTATTTCAGTTCTCTGCTTAAAACTGTTCCAATGCTTCCTACTGTTGTAGAAATAAAAGCCAAACTCCTTAACAGGGTATAAAAGGCCTTAGTAATCTATCTAGTCCAGTGCTGTTCAACAGAAATATGAGTCACACATATAATTTTAATTTTTCTAGAAGCCACAGTGAAAAGATAAACAAAAAAACAAAAAAAAAAACCCCAGGTGAAATTAATTGTAATATACTTTATTTGACTCAATATATCCATGCTATATCAATATAGCACATGTCAGTTTGAACTAGCCACATATGCTCAACAGCCATACGTGGTTTGTGGCTACCATATTTAAGAGCTCAGATGTGGCTCTTGCCTACCGCTCTAACCTCAACTCACACTATATTCTCCTTCAATAATAAGGATTCAGCCTCAGTGGCATTTTAAAAAATTTCTTAAGCACACAAAGCTGCTTCTCACCTCAAGGCCTTTGCACATATAGTATGTGCAAATAGTTGCCTCTAATAGTTCTACTCTCTTCACATGAGCCAACTTCTCAGTATTCATGTAATCTTAAGTGTCACAGGCTCCAAAAGACCTCCTCCAACTGTCTTATCCAAGGGTAGGTCACCCTTATCAGAACATTGTGTTCTTCTTTTTTTTAATGTTTATTTATTTGGGGGGGGGAGGGTAGAGAGAGAGGGAGACACAGAATCCGAAGCAGCCTCCAGACTCTGAGCTGTCAGCATGGAGCCCGATGCAGGGCCTGAACTCACAAACCATGAGACCATGACCTGAGCCAAAGTCGGATGCTTAACTGGCTGAGCCTCCCAGGCACCCCAGAATATCATGTTATTTCTTCAGAGCACATCCCATGTAATGACTTACTCATTCACTTGTTTTATTGTCTGCCTCATCCATTACTATACAAGGATAACCATGAATCTGCCCTGGTTCCTTTTTATATCTTTTGTTCTGGGATAGTTATTAATAGCACCCCTTTGGGGTGCCTGGGTAGTTCAGTTGGTTGAGCATCCAACTTCAGCTCAGGTCATGATCTCGCGGTCCGTGAATTCGAGCCCGCATCGGGCTCTGCGCTGACAGCTCAGAGCCTGGAGCCTGTTTCAGATTCTGTGTCTCCCTCTCTCTCTGACCCTCCCCCCAGTTCATGCTCTGTCTCGGTCTCAAAAATAAATAAAACGTTAAAAAAAAAAAATTTTTTTTTAAAATAGCACCCCTTTTACTCTCAAAAGTGTCCTAATTTAGATGATAAATTATATGGCCACCCTAATTATATCCTTAATACAGAGAACAGTGTCTAATACATGGTAGGTACTCATTAGCTATTTGAGTATATTATGAATTGTTATAACCTTACAAAGAACTATAGGCATTTTTCCAAATGATGAATGCATTCCTGGGAAACCCCACATTCTATAAAAACTCACACTGAAAATAATAGGTTTTATGGGAAAAACAATGTTGTTAGGATTTACTCAAAATGTATGTGGCTTTGTAATCAGAGTTCTAATGAAAACATTAACTGGTGGAGGCAATATATCCAAGAACATTTACAGTGGAAATGCCCGGTTAAAGATGCTATGATAATGCAGATTCAGTAAAGCTCTGAGCCATTGGGGCTGCCATTAAAGCAGACACAGGAGGAAGTGAACTTGTCACAAGCAAGAGCCATGCAAGTGCACTTGGGGTGCACTTCTGGGGAAGGTATCTAAATTCTCATCCTTAATTACCTTAAAACAGAGCTGAAAGGACTCCCACCTATGCAGTAGCTGAGTTTTTTTTTTTTTCTTATAATCATCCTTCTATTCTATTTCAGCTTCCCTTGCCTTTTTTATATGAATACACACAATTCTCACATTATAGTGCTATCATTCTATTTGCCAACTGCATATAAGCTAACTGGTGCCAAAGAAACACACATAAAGAACACTACAGGCTCCCAAACTCACTGATTAGGGGTCAGCAAACCACAGCCTATGGGCCCAATCTAGTCTGCTGCCTATATACTTAAATAACATGTAACTGGAACACATCCATGTTTATTCCCTTACATATTGCTTATGGCTGTTTTGCACTGCAAGTAGATTGAAATCGTTGTGACAGAGATCTTAGGGCCCACAAAGTCAAAAGAATTTATTCTCTGGCCCTTTACAGAAAAAGTTTGCAGACTTCTGCTTTAAATCACCATGAATTAATAGAGGGGACACAAAATATACTCAAAAAAGATGTCTTCCCAACTCCCTGGCCAAAACTCAAAAAAAGGAAGGGTACAGGGAGTGTTCTTCTATGGAGAACAGGCTGTGCAACCTGACCTTACACCCTTGCAGCAGACACCTCTTACAACTTACAAAGGCATCAGCTTATTACCAGTTTCACAAAAGCAAAGCTGCTGCCACCACTTTCACTCCTGCCTGAATTCTGAGGGAGCACAGAGAGAGAAAAGGAGGTCACCTGGGACACATATGCATACCCTAAAAGTTAAAGGACCCTTTTCTGTAATGTGATAATCACTACCATACGTGAATTTCACAATTTCTTGAAATACATGTTATCTACTTTACTTTCTTGATGGTTCTTATGCTTTAATTTATGGCTATAAAGGGGAGCTAGCACCTTATCTTTTTAAAAGAACTTAAGGGAAGTAGGTCTGATTAAAAGAAGAAACTGGTGTTTTCTTTCTCCAGTGGAAAACACCACCATGTAAGTTTTCAAAGCCCTTTAAACTCACATAAATAGGTAACAGACTATAAAACGTTTAGAGTTTAAGAAACCACTTATGTGTTTTCATAAAATATAAACGGCCTACATAGTGCTATGTAGCCAACAGCTGTTTTACTTCCACTCTTCCCAAAAGTTCATCCTATATCCTATAGATTGCTGTGAATTAATGTTACTTCTCTGGATCCTTTTAGACAATCGACCATTTTTCATAATAGGCTGGTTGTGGTTTAAACCTCTATTCCCTTTTTTATCAAATGATGGGATTTACCCCATTTCTCTACCTATAATCCTCTCTAAATCTTCATTTGTTTGCTGCTATTGCCCCCTTTGGGGCACAGCAACGTACAATCCTACACTGCACAAAATGTGTCTCACTCCTGCACATGAAGTATTAACCTTTTTGGCTGCCAAGGTTTTGTGGCGCATTTAGGCTCTAAGCAAACACGGAGTTAGGAAGGTTTGGCCCACCAGTAGAAGGAAGGCTGAAATCACTGGTTGCCACTATGTCTGCATCAATACAGGAGGGGAAGAAAGGTTCTAGTTCACGGGGCCTCCAAAGATAGAACCTCCTCTGTGCTTCCCCCTTCCTGGTACTTCTCTCTCACAGGTTTGTCTCCCTCACCAAGATCAGGAAATTCTTTTGAGCTTATAACAGCAAGGACCATATTATACTTATCACTGTATTCCAAGCGCTAAAGCAAAGTGATGCTATTATGTGTGTGCTTCCCTTGCCTTCATTCAACATATGTTTACTCAGGAAACTAACATGTTCCAGGAAAACAGAACTACAACAGTGAGCAAAACCAGACATGGTCTCTGCCCTACTGGAGCTTGCAATCTAGGAGAGAATAAAACAATAATGAAACAATTGCTCTGATGAAAGTGTGACATAAATGATCTAAGGACAAAGACCAGACTTTTGTGACAGCATATAACAAAGGACTCTGAATTAGTCAAGGAGTTCAGAAAATATATCCTCAAGAAGATTTAAGCTAATACGTGAAGGCTGAGTAGGTGTTAACTATGGAAGGGGGAATTGGTAAGGGACAATATTCCATATAGAGAATACATAAATGCAAAGGGCCCATGGCAGGAGGAAGAAATGCATATTCAAGGAACCAGAAGAAAGCTGGAGAGGCTGGAATAGACAGCAAGGAGGAGGGTTGGATGAGTTAAGATTGGATGAGAAAGGTAGAGTAGAGGCCAGACCACACAAGTTCCATGAGGTTAGAGTAAGAAGTTTGGTCTTTATTCTGTGAATAACAGCAAGCCAAAGCAGGGGTTTTAGGCTGGATACTGTGTGTGTGTGTTTGTGTGTGTGTGTGTGTGTGTGTGTGTGTGTGTGTGTGTGTGTGTGCGTGTGTGTGCGTGTGTGTGCGTGTGTGTGTGTATGTGTGTGTAGCATATTTTCATTTTGAAAAGACCATTCTGGCAAAATATTTGAAAAATGAATACTGCTACAAAAAGGACCATTTAGGGCCTCCTAATCTCTGTTAGATGACTAAAGAAATAAATACTAAAGCTTATTTGGTAGACAGAAGCAAATGAAATTAGATATTCCTTAAACAACAGATAAGTTAAAGGGCACCTTCGTGGCTCAGTTGGTCAAGCACCTGACTCTTTGATTTCAGCTCAGGTCATGATCTCACACTTTGTGAGTTCAAGCCCCGAGCTGGGCTCCACGCTAACAGTGCAGAGACTGCTTGGGATTCTCTCTCTCTCTCTCTCTCTCTCTCTCTCTCCCTCTCTCTCTCTGCCTCTCCACTGCTGATGCTCTCTCTCTTCAAATAAATAAATAAACTTAAAAAAAAAAAAAAAAAGACAAATCAGTTCCTGGTCAGGGTGCCAATAAAATCCAAATCTGACAGACAGACAAAATGAGCCAAGGGAATGGAGTCTGAAGCTATGGATGTGGAAGCATCACCCAGACAGAGCCTCAATCCCTCCTTACCCTAAGGTGTGGCAATGGGAAGTACAGGTTACGTGAGTTACTTGGCATTCTGAAACAGGAGGGGAACAGACAAAGCAGCAAAGAAAATCATGCTACATTCTATTGTTGTTATGATCTGGGTCCAGATAGGCACCTTCAATCTGAACGGAGAGAATCCCCAGATCCCGAAGCTGCTGGTTGTTGCTCTGAGCCAGGATCCGTAGCCGCTCCGCTGCTTCCCGGGGGATGTTGAATGTCACACGCACGCTGTTCCAGGGCTCCACCTTCTGTACCTTTAGCTTGCTGGATTCTTGGTCATGAAAGAAAGTGAATAATATTAGTAATCTTTTAACCACCAGAAGACATGGAACAAACAAAACTAACCAAAAGCAAAAGAACAAGGCAGAGCATTGCCTTGGAGTAGCTGTGAGAACTTAGTCTTTGGCATTAGACAGACTTCAAATCTAATTCCAGTTTTAGCACTTAGCACCTGAGTGGCCATGAACAAATTATTCAACCTTTCTGAAACTTACCTTTCTCTTCTTTAAAACCATGAAAAAACTATTTCATGAGAATGTGAGTACTAAATGAGAAAATATATGCCAAAAACCTAGCACAGGCCCTGATATACACACATGCAGTAAATACATGGAAAGCAGTAAGATGGAGTAAGGATTATAAGAGAGAGAAAGAGAGAGACAAGTTTAAATGAATAGACTAAGGTCTATTTCTGGATTCCATTCAATACATGTGAACTGGCATCATGAGAATATTTAAGCCTCAAATTTCATTGAAATTCTATAAATACAAAAATACAGTATGCAGACTATGCCAGTTCATAGTCCTATTTAAATATTAACTAGTATTGGGGCACCTGAGTGGCTCAGTTGGTTAGGCTTCCAACTGATCTCAGCTCAGGTCATGATCTCCAGGTTGTGAGTTTGAGCCCCATGTTGGGCTCCACACTAGGCATGGAGCCTACTTAAAAATAAATAAATAAACAAACAAACAAATAATGAGTATCTCTGTACAAGATATTCACAAAGACAGGAAGAAGATATTTCTTCCAGTGTCCCATAAATCCTTCAATTTAAGAAGGAGGCTTTTTTTGTCTTTGATTTTAAAATTTTTCCTGCTTTAAAAAAATTTAATTTTTTTTTAACATTTATTTATTAATGAGAGAGAGAGACAGAGCATAAGCAGGGGAGGGGCAGAGAGAGAGGGAGACACAGAATCTGAAGCTGGCTCCAGGCTCCGAGCTGTCAGCACAGAGCCCGACACAGGGCTCGACCTCACAAACCATGAGATCACGACCTGAGCCAAAGTTGGATATTAACCAACTGAGCCACCCAGGCGCCCCAATTTTTTCCTGCTTTAAATAAGAGTATAATTTTCACTGAAGCATACCGCACTGAAGGGAAAAACAATATAATTTGACAACAAAGCTTCAGTTAGGATATGAAAACCCTGCATTTCAGCAAGTCTGAAAAGTCAATGCAAACTTCAGGACATGTTTTTAAAAGAAGGTACAAAAGTTTAACTGAGGAGGTTAAATGTTGTTTGTAATTGTGTTTTACAGATGAAAAACAAATCCCAGGCCCAGTTAACTCATAAAAATTTTTTTTTCTCAATAACCCCAGGCAAAATAATTTTCCCTTTTGTTATGAACTTGGCTAAATTAAGTCTTTGGTATCCTCTATTTATGCGTTCCAGTATCAAGAAAATGGGTCATATGGGCATATGTGTTGTCAAAATCAGATATATCTAAAGTGCCTACATGTTGCCTAAAGCCCCTTCCACCTCCAAACCACTACACATTGAAAGTTAATTTATCCAGACATGGAGTTCACTTGTTCTAATGTGGATATAAAAGACCACTTGCTAACCACAATAAGATAATACAATTATAGAACTTAAGAAAAGATTAGGCAATATTTAGTCCAAGTCTATTTTACATGTGAGGAAGCTGAGGCCAAGAAAGGATAAGTGATCTGCCTAGAATCCTGGGGTCACCTAGCAGCACCAGAGATGGGACTAACACCCAGCTCTGATTCTCAGGTCAATTTCCTTTCCATGACACTTATGCCTCCAAAAAGCAAAAGGTAGGAAGCGAGGGATCCTAGTTCCAGAGTATATATGCCCAATCTAAAGAGTACCAGAATCTCATTCGAAGTCTAGACATACATCAAAATTGCTTATGGTATTATCTATTTATGATATGGGTGTAGAAAAATCCTATTTATAACATGGTTATATTTATCAAAAGTTTTTTTAACTTCCATCATACTTGACATTTGACCTAAAATACTTGTGGACCAAGAATACAATCTGATAACACCATAAATCTGGGTTTGGCAATTTATTTGAAAGCCATAAACAAACTGATTCAGCTACCCATCCATATTTTATTTTTTTATTTTATTTTTTTATTTTAATTTTTTAATGTAAGTTCTACACCCAAAGTAGGGGATTAACTTATGACTTGGAGATTAAGAGTTGCATGCTCTAAGGGCATCTGAATGGCTCAGTTAAGTGTCCGACTTTGGCTAAGGTCATGATCTACAGTTTGAGTTTGAGCCCCACATGGGGCTCTGTGCTGACTGCTCAGAGCCTAGAGCTGCTTCAGATTCTGTGTCTCCCTCTCTCTCCACCCCTCCCCTGCTTGTGCTCTGTCTGTCTCTCTCAAAAATAAATAAACATTTTAAAAAATTAAAAAAAAAAAGTTGCATGCTCTACCAACTGAGCCAGCCAGGCACCTCTGATTCAGCAATCTCAAACAAGAAAAAATGGGGGTAATTATAAGAGCAATAAACACTTTCGTGCTCATTGACACTCCTTTCTCTGTGTAATATGATATATTAGGACTATAAAAATTTAATTTCATGTATGCTGCTCTAACCTGGAAAGGCTCTTATAATATATTGTGAATAAGACTAGAGTGACAATGATGTTAATAACTGCAAGTTTAACATATAAAATTCTCTAATAGTATTCTTTACATGATATAAAAAAAAAAAGCCCTTGAGAAAATGACATCAAATCTAAAAAAAAAAAAAACAAAAAAAAACCACCAAGCCTAAAAAAATTAGTAAGATCTAGGCTTTGTACTATGTCTGATGAGATTAGATAACTGTGCTAACCAAAAATGATGTAGAACCTCTAACCAAGTTTCAAAAACACAAATGCCTACAAGACCTAGACAGGTAATCCAAGTGTATGAAGAGGCCAGATGGGAACTATCTGAGATGAGGGCCTGCCCTCAATAGCAGCTGCTCCTCAGCACTGCCTGGGACAAGGAGAGAGTTCAATGTTATCAAATCTTTCCATTTTTAGAGTTAAATCCAAAATCTGGATTTGTATGCAAAATATTTCAATTTTTAAAGCATTGGCGATGAAATTCAAACATCAAAACAAACAAAACTGAAGTAGAGCCATAACACATGGTTGCAGGCTGGATCCAACAGGTTGCCAGTTGGCAGCCTGATCTAAAATTTAGGAAGACAAGGGGCACCTGGCTGGCTCAGTCGGTTAAGCATCTGACTTCAGCTCAGGTCATGATCTCCCGGTTTATGGGTTCGAGCCCTGCATTTGGGGCTCTGTGTTGACAGCTCAGAGTCTGGAGCCGGCTTCAGATTCTCTGTCTCCCTCTCTCTGCCCCTCCCCATCTTGCCTTCTGTCTCTCTCTCAAAAGTGAACATTAAAAAATAATAAATAAATAAAATTCAGGAAGGCAAATTTCAAGTACATTTTAAGTAGAACCATGAAGTAAGATTTTTCTAAGCTTTTGGGGGCCTTTAAGATCCAGTCTAACCTCTTCATTTTGCAGGTAAGGAAACTAAAGACCAGAGAGTTAAAAACAAGAAATAAAATTGGGTCTTGAGAATTACTCCTACCTACTAGAGCAGATAATTTAAGGATTACTATGTTAAACAATACCTTATTATGTTCAGTTTCTCCATGTACTTAAAAGAAACACAACAGCATTTCTATTAAAAGAAAAAATTCTAGGGGCACGTGGGGGCTCAGTGGGTTAAAGCATCTGACTCTTGATTTTGGCTCAGGTCATCATCTCATGGTTTGTGAGTTCAAGCCCCACACTGGGTCTCTCTGCTGTCAGCTTGGGATTCTCTCTCTCCCTCTTTCTCTACCCCTCCCCTACTCACGTGCACATACTCTTTCTTTCACAAATAAACATTTAAGGGGCACCGGGATGGCTCAGTCGGTTAAGCATCCGACTTTGGCTCAGGTCATAATCTCATGGTTCGTGGGTTCAAGCCCCACATTGGGCTCTGTGCGGACAGCTCAGAGCCTGGAGCCTGTTTCAGATTCTGTGTCTCCCTCTCTCTCTGCCCCTAACCCACTCGCATGGTCTTTGTCTCTCTCAAAAATAAACATTAAAAAAAAAAAATCAGAGCTATAGTAATCATAACAGTACGGTATTGGCATAAAAACACATAGATCAATGGAACAGAACAGAGAGCCCAGAAATAAACCCACACGTATATGGTCAATTAATTTACAACAGAGGAGCCAAGAAAACACAGTGGGGAAAGGACAGTCTCTTCAATAAATGATGCTGGGAAAACCAGACAGCCATATGCAAAGGAATGAAACTGGATTACTATCTTACACCATACACAAAAGTTAACTCAAAATGGATTAAAGACTTAATGTAAGACCTGAAACTATAAAACTCCTAGAAGAAAACAGGTGGTAAGCTCCTTAACATTGGTCTTGGCAATGATTTTTTTCAATGTGACACAAAAAGCAAAGGCAACAAAAACAAACAAGCGGAACTATATCAAACTAAAAACCTTCTGCACAGCAAAGGAAACCATCAACAAAATGAAAAGGCAACATATTGAATGTGATAAAATATTTGCAAATCATGTATCTGATAAGGAATATCTAAAGAACTCATACAACTTGATTATAAAATTCCAAACAATCTCAACTAAAAAATGGGCAGAAGGGGCGCCTGGGTGGCTCAGTCGGTTAAGCGTCCGACTTCAGCTCAGGTCACGATCTCGCAGTATGTGAGTTCGAGCCCCGCGTCGGGCTCTGTGCTGACTGCTCAGAGCCTGGAACCTGTTTCAGATTCTGTGTCTCCCTCTCTCTCTGACCCTCCCCCGTTCATGCTCTGTCTCTCTCTGTCTCAAAAAATAAATAAACGTTAAAAAAAAAAAAAATTAAGAAAAAAAAAATGGGCAGAAGATCTAAACAGACTTTTTTCCAAAGAAGACATACAGATGGCCAACAGGTACATAAAAGGTGCTCAATGTCACTAATCATTAGGGGAATGCAAATCAAAACCACAATGAGATATCACCTCACACCTGTTAGAATGGCTATTACTGGGGTACCTGGGTAGCTCAGTTGGTCAAGCATCCAACTTCAGCTCAGGTCACAATCTCACAGTTCATGAGTTTGACCCTGCATTGGACTCTGTGCTGACAGCTTGGAGCCTGCTTCAGATTCTGTGTCTCCCTCTCTCTCTGCCCTCCCCTGCTTCCATTCTGTGTGTGTGTGTCTCTCTCTCTCTCAAAAATAAATAAATATTTAAAAAATTTTACAATGGCTATTATTAACAAAACAAAAAATAACAAGTGTTGGCAAGGACGTAGAGAAAGAGGAACACTTATGCATTGTTAGTGAGAATATAAACTGATGCAGCCACTGTGGAAAACATATAGAGGTTCCTCAAAAATTATATATGTATAATTTACATATATACATGTATATATGTATACATACATATGTATGTATATACACATATGTATACACATATATGTATATACATAGATATGTATGTATACATATGTATATATGTATGTACATATATATACATACATATATATGTATACATACATATCTATGTATATACATACATATATATACATACGTATACATACATATATACATATATATACATACATATGTATACATACATACATATATATACATATATATACACATATATGTGTGTGTGTATATATATATATACATACATATATACATACATATAATGGAGCATTATTCAGCCATAAAAAAGAATATTGCCATTTATAAGAAACATGGATGGACCTTGAGGGCATTATGCTAAAGTGAATTAAGTAGCCAGAGGAAGACAAATACTGTATGATCTCACAGACATGTGGAATCTTAAAAAACAAGACAAAACAAAACCAAAAACACCAAGCTCATAGATACAGGGAACAGACTGGTAGCTGACAGGGGACAGGACAGGGAGTGGGGGTGGAGGTGAAATGGGTAAAGGGGGTCAAAAGATACAAAGTTCCAGTTATTGTCACAGGGATATAACATACAGCAAGTAACCATAGTTAGTAATACTCTATGGCATATTTGCAAATTGCTAAGAGAGTATATCTTAAAAGTTCTCATTGCAGGGGCATCTGGGTGGCTCAGTCGGTTAGGTGTCTGACTTTAGCTCAGGTCATAAACTCATGGTTCGCGAGTTCAAGACCCTCGCTGGGCTCTCTGCTGTCAGTGCAGAGTCTGCTTCAGATCCTCTGTCCCCCTCTCTCTCTGCCCTTCCCCTGTTTGCGCTCTTTCAAAAATAAAAACATTAAAAAAAAAGTTCTCATCACAACAAAACTGTCACTATGTATGGTGACAGATGTTAACTAGATTGTGGTGGGTGATCATTTCACAATATATACAAATATGGAATGGTAAGTTATACACCTGAAACTAATGTAATGTTATATGTCCACTATACCTCCATAAAAAAAAAAATTCTAAAATTCCAATTCTGCACTTAAAATCAGCCTTTCAATCCAGTATGGCAAAGTTTTACTTCGTAAAACTCAAGACAATCACAGAAGAGCAAACATTTTTTTAAAAAAGTAACAAGAAGAGGGGCACCGGGGTGGTTCAGTAGATTAAGCATCCGACTCTTGATTTTGGCCCAGGTCATGACCTCACAGTTTTGAGATTGAGCCCCCGCACTAAGCCTGCTTAACATATTCTCTCTCTCTCTCTTTCTCTTTCCGCCCCTCCCCCACTGGCATGTGCTCACTCTCTCCCCCCCAAAAAAAAAGAAAAAGAAAAAAATAATTAAACTAAATTTTAAAAATAATTAAATAATAAATTACCCATGTGTAACAAATTGGGCACATTCTCCAATATTGTGTCCAATTTCCATTTGAAGTCTTTATCACCTATATTTCCTTTGAAGGCCACAAATATTGTGGAATCCTCCAAAATATTATCACTTTTTGTGTCATCATCTTCTAGTCCAGAATCAAAATCCATCTCTGAGTCTTCCACTGATGATGAACACAAGGAAGTATAGATGTCTTCTAAGTTTGGAAGGTCATCCAAAACCATGGTGAATATTATTCCAGTAGCATATGCCAAATGGAGAATAAGCAAACCTTTGAAAAGAGAAGATACAAAAAGGGCGTTACAATGCATAATTATACAATCAACAATGTATAATCCATTGGTCTGTAAAAACTATAATTTATTTCCCAAGTAATAAGAAAGCACACTATAAACATTAAGAAATTACAGAGAGGATAAACTAAGATAGTCTATAATAATTAGTTCTTAAAAATACTTGAAATAAAAATTCACCAGTTTTAAATAAAGTTCCTTTTATTATATTATAATGTTTATGTCTATTATGTCAGGCTACCTAGAATACAGGGAGGAGGGAACAAGCAATCACAAGAAAACAAGTTATATTTTGAAAATTAATTTATATAAGCCTTTGACCCCACAAACCAAAGGGCTCTCCAATACTCCCCTTATTCCTGTTCTGACAAAAGTTTCAGAGGAGCCAAGGTTTCTAAAGCCATTCTCTTTTTCTAACCTGCAAAGCAAAGCTTGACCCAACTAAAAACATCTGGAGGACTATCTAAAATCCTAAAGTCTTGAGGACCCTTTAAAATAACTTTAGGGGCACCTTGGTGGCTCAGTCGGTTAAGCGTCTGACTTCAGTTCTGGTCATGATCTCATGGTTCATGGGTTCAAGCCCCACATCAGGTTCTGTGTCTCCCTCTCTCTCTGCCCCTCCCCTGCTTGTGTGCATGCATTCTCTCTCTCAAAAATAAATAAATTTTAAAAAATAAATAAAATAACTTTTAAAGTATTATTAATAGTTATATGGCTAAAAATAATAATTTAGAAACAAAACAATAAAACATTTTTAAATACTTTTAGGAAAGGAAAATAAGTAGTTAACACATGTTTATAGAAAGAAAGAACTGTGTCCAGGACAGAAATTACTTTTCAACTTTTAGATCTAGAGAAGTCACATTATCTGTTATTTTCAGTTATGCTGTCTATCAAAGAATACATGTATTAACAATCACACCATGTGGCCATTTTCTCCATTAGCGTTGGGACTGAAGATCACTTCTTAACCCAAAAGTGAGTGAACATTCATTTTTTAGCATTTGTGTTAAGCCAGAATGACATGGATACATAAGAATCTCACACAACTCTTCTAATTTAAAAACATTCCTTATAGAATTACAACTATGTGTTTTTTTTAAAGATAGATAAGAAAAAAAGGGCTGAAAATAAATTCACTAAAATGCAAACAGTGATTGTACTAGGCTGGTAAATTTTCTTTTCCTATTTTCCAAATATGCTACAAGTCATTTAGGGACATGCAAAGCTAAATATGCTGTAATAGGTTATAATACCAGTATAAATGGAAAAAAATTATCAACTTTTAAAAACTGTTTAACTTTTTTTTAATGTTTAAATATAACATACTTTTATTGAGTTACTTCTTCTTCGACATTTCATTTAGGATTTACATGCAATAATCATTTTTTTTAATTTGTTTTTAATGTTTTATTATTTATTTTTAAGAGAGAGAGAGAAAGAAAGAGAGAGAGAGAGAGAGAGAGGCAGAGTGTGAGCCAGGGAGGGGGCAGAGAGAGAGGGAGACACAGAATCCGAAGCAAGCTCCAGGCTCTGAGCTGTCAGCACAGAGCCGGATGCTCGAACCCATGAACCGTGAGATCATGACCTGAGCCGAAGTCAGACACTTAACTGACTGAGCCACCCAGGTGTCCCATGCAAGAATCGTTTTTTATTCTTTCCTAAATACTAAATATTTTACCTCAAATTCACACTAGCATATCAGTTCTGCAAAGAGATGCCTACAAACTGATCTATTGGCTTAGGTATAGGATAGAGTTGTTGGGTTTTTATAGGGTGATTTCTAAAACTATTTTGGCAGTATATCACTAATTTGATAAGCTATCATGTTGTAAAACTCTGGTAAAAGCAAAATACTATATGGTTTTATTTGCCCATGTTAAAGACGGAAGTCCAGCATATCTACATCAATGATAATAATAATAATAATAATAATATAACAGAAAATACACATTAAGCATCTACATACCTTACTTCTCATTCCTAAGATTATGTTGGAGTATATAAAATACCCTCCAACTTTATACATTTTTCTAACAAAGTGGATACTCATATAGCAAATTTAAATCACAATTTTAATCTTTTGTGTCAGTTGTAGAATAATTTAATTTTAAGGCAAATTTATCTAAAATATTTAAAATATGATCAACTGAATAATCAGGTTATCGGATGATTTAAAAGTGCACAAAAACAAAAAATACTACTACTTTACCATTCCATGAGGCAGAACCGGAACAAAAGTCTTTAAAACTGGACTTTTATAATTGTCAGATTATGGATAATGGATATAATTGTCAGATATTAAAAAAAAGGAAAACTTACAGGATAGAATATAGAAAACTTACAGAATATAGCACTTACATTCAGTTATTCATTCTAATAACTATTATCTAGTTCAGGGAACTTGTATTAATATTCATATTCTTTCCACTCATTTCAGCCTTTTAGATATCAAAGTCATGATACATAGATGCAAACAGGTTCCCCTACTCCATTTATTCTGAACAGTTTGTTTTTCTTGTTGGCAGCTTTTACGATGAGGGAAAAAGGAAATTACAAATTAGATCCCTCATTCAGTGAAATTTCTGTTTAGTCTACTACTAAAAATTCTACTCTTTTAGTAAATCTCCTTCCATCTAGTTTCAAATACATGTTTATCCCAAGTTCTGAATTTTGGTTCTTTGTTATTCTAATTAATAGAAGGGTGTGTATTTTAAGACTTTTCTATATATTTTTTTAATGTTTATTTATTTTTGAGAGAGACAGAGACAGAATGAGAGTGGGTTAGAGGCAGAGAGAGAGGGAGACACAGAATCCGAAGCAGGCTCCAGGCTCTGAGCTGTCAGCACAGAGCCCAACGCAGGGCTTGAACTCACAAGCTGTGAGATCATGACCTGAGCCAAAGTCAGACACTCAACCGACTGAGCCACCCAGGCACCCCTATTTTATTTTTTTAATTAATAATTTATTTATTTTTAAATTTACATCCAAGTTAGTTAGCATATGGTTCAACAATGATTTCAGTAGTAGATTCCTTAATGTCCCTTATCCATTTAGCCCATTCCCCCTCCCACAACCCTTCCAGCAACCCTCTGTTCTCCACATTTAAGAGTCTCTTATGTTTTGTCCCCCTCCCTGTTGTTATATTATTTTTGCTTCCTTTCCCTTATGTTCATCTGTTTTGTATCTTAAAGTCCTAATATGAATGAAGTCATATGATATTTGTCTTTCTCCGACTAATTTCATTTAGCATCATAATACCCTCCAGTTCCATCCACTTAGTTGTAATTGGCAAGATTTCATTCTTTTTGATTGCCAAGCAATACCATTGTATATATATACAACACCTTTATCCATTCATCCGTCGATGGACATTTGGGCTCTTTCCATACTTTGGCAGTTGTTGATAGTACTGCTATAAACATTGGGGTGCATGTGTCCCTTCGAAACAGCACACCTGTATCCCTTGGATAAACACCTAGTAGTACAATTGCTGGGTCGTATGGTAGTTCTATTTTTAGTTTCTTGAGGTAACTCCATACTGTTTTCCAGAGTGGCTGCACCAGTTTGTATTCCCTCTTTTTCTTTTTTAAACAGTCAATTAAATTTCAAGAACAAAGAATTTCCAAAAACCAATTTAAGCAATCTTACGAGGAAAAATTCCTCTGTTGTAAGTAAACATGAAAACAATAAAACAACAACAAAAAAACTTACGTTTGAGCAAAGCACCTTTTCTAGTACTGTGACTGTTACAAAGGAATAGTGTGACTTGGGTGGTTAAGAAACAACAGCATTCAGAAAATCCCTTATAAATACCATTGCCTTTAGTCAACTGCCATCTGCTCCTTACAGATTTTAAAGAACTTTAGAGGTAAATAAACAAGACTGAAAAAGACTTTAGGGCTTAAAAGCTGTTACTCATCAGGAAAACGACTGATTGCTGAGACTGCCTGAAATACTAGAGCTATTTAATAGCTACTCCCCGTTGGAACAACTACAAGAAAAGAATTTAAGATTTAAGAAGTGTTTTCCAAAAGAAATCTTTTACTGGAAAGAAAGAGATCAACTAAAAATCTGTCTTCTAAAGGGGTCATCGGTCATGTCATGAAGGCTGGCAAATCTGAATTTGGAAAACCATCTCCTGGCAGATAAAACAAATCAACTAATCCAAATTCAAGAATTACTGGTTTAAAAGTACTATGGCACTACACAGGTGCTTAAAAAATGAAGAAATTAAAAGTAAGTATGAAAAATTGCTGGCCTCCTCTCCAGAAACTTTTTTTTTTTTTAATTTTTTTTTTAATGTTTATTTATTTTTGAGACAGAGAGAGACAGAGCATGAACGGGGGAGGGTCAGAGAGAGAGGGAGACACAGAATCGGAAGCAGGCTCCAGGCTCTGAGCCATCAGCCCAGAGCCCGACACGGGGCTTGAACTCACGGACGCGAGATCGTGACCTGAGCTGAAGTCGGACGCTTAACCGACTGAGCCACCCAGGCGCCCCCATAAACTTTTTAAAGAAGCTTCTTCCCGATAACATATTCATTGACATAACGTCCACTTAAAATCTAGTCTTTAACAAAGGATTTATAATCAAAACAATTAACTAATTTTGAGTGAAATGCAGTTCAGTGACTGCTCTTGGAGACAGAAATCATTACAGCTGACCAGTTTGAGACTCACTTGCTCATTTATGGTCATCACAAGAAAACATGTGCTATCTCTCTGGGTTTGTTAAGATTAACCACCAGTTAATTTGCTCACTCGCCACATAATAAACTTCCAGATTATCTGTTGGTTTCACTTGTAACAGGGAATCTTTTGATTTTTTTTTTTATATGAAATTTATTGTCAAACTGGTTTCCATACAACACCCAGTGCTCATCCCAACAGGTGCCCTCCTCAATACCCATCACCCACCATCACCCCCTCCCACTCCCCATCAACCCTCAGTTTGTTCTCAGTTTTTAAGTGTCTCTTATGTTTTGGCTCACTCCCTAACCTTTTTTTTTTCCCTTCCCCTCTGCCATGGTCTTCTGTTAAGTTTCTCAAGATCCACATAAGAGTGAAAACATATGGTATTTTTCTTTCTCTGTATGACTTATTTCACTTAGCATAACACTCTCCAGTTCCATCCACGTTGCTACAAAAGGCCATATTTCATTCTTTTGATCTTTTGTAAAGAACCTAAGAATAAATGTGACATCCAGGCGAATTTAAAGAGCAAGCATATTATTTATTCTACTTTTGGAAATAGATTTCCAAACTAAATCATTTAAGGGTAATATTTCAGGATAACCAAATAGCTCCAGTTGATAAAGGAAAGCTCTTTTTTAAGAAGAAAGCCAACTTAAATGTAAAAAGAATGATATCATTGGAAAAATCACAATTTTGTGATCCTTGATAAAATAATTCAGAAAAGGATCATTAATAAGGATAAAACATTATGTGAAATGTGCCAAAAATGTTTAACCTGAATATAATAAAATCTTTATACAGGAGACAGAGGTATAACTTAAATAACATCATGAGGAAATATTCAGACAAATCTAGAGTGTAGGATTTCTACAGCATAACTGGCTTGGCCTCTTCAGTAAGTCAGTTGTAATCAAGGAAGAAAGAGATGGGTGAAACTATTCTACATTAAAAGAGCTTTTAAAAATTTTTTTAAAAATCAAATGCAGTGTATGGTCCTTTATTAGGTCTTGGTTTGGAAAAAAGATGTAAAGCACATTTTTAGGATAGTGAACTACCACTAATTTTGTTAGGTGTGATAACAATGGTGTTATGGTTATATAGGGCAATGTTCTTACTGTCTAAGGGATGCATACTGAAGCATTCAGGGGTAAAACATCAGGATGCTTATAATTTACTTTAAAATAATTGAGAGAAAAATAGATTAGGCAAATATGACAAAATTTAATAATGGTTAAATATAGGTGATTAGTATACAGGTGCTTATTATACTTTTGTTTATATTATAATTTTATAAAATGTTTGAAATTGTTCATAATAAAAAGCTTAAAAAAAAAAAAAAGGAAGAAAAAAGCAAGCATACCAGCAACATAGTGCTGCTCCACAGACATCAGGAAGGCTTAGAAGCTTACTTATGAACATCTTCCAAATCACAGTAGGGTTAAAAATAAATAAATATATTTAAACATATATATTTGTAAATATATAAATTTATATTATTTATGAATATATAAATTTATATACCTTACGTATTATATATATACCCTGCTAATATGCACCAGATTTACATTTACATATGAACAGAAGGGACTGGTGCAGGTAGCTGAATAATGGGTAGAAGATTGTTACAGGTTATTCAGAATATCAGCTTGGCTGCCATTTGAACAAAAGACAAGACACTATGATCTGCATCAGAAACCACAAACTTACATACTCATAGCGGTTAGGCAGATAAAATAAGAGAAGAACACTGGATATTAAGTGTATTTACACACACTGTATGAATGATTTGGGTAACAGGAAACTCACATACCCATCTATGCTAAGCAGCTACTATCCTCTGCTCCAGCTTATTACTTTCTTTTTGGAAGGATGGGAGGAGTTGGGCAGATGTTCTGAATTTTAAGAAAAGGCTAAAATCCATATATTCAGTGAAATCTCCAGATTTTAAAATAGGTTTACATTTTCAGAAAATAAAAATACTCTGCATGCCAAATGAAACACACTGTAGCTGCATAAGGCCCAGTCACCAATTTTCAATTTCTACAACTCCCATGATTGACTAGTACAATGCTAGGTGTGAGTGAACTATGCTGGGTTTGGCACAGTGCTGGAGTAGACCAGATATTTGAAATGCATTTAAATGTTATGATGTGCCTCCTAAGAGGTATGTGGACTCTTGAAGAGAAAGAAAAAAATAGATCAAGTTCTCAACCCCAGAGGAACAGAAGGCACTCAAACTTAGTGAATTTGGGGCTTCATTAAATATACTGATACCTTCGATAACTGGCTGAAGGACCATCTTCTCCTTTGACAAAACGCTAGATGATAAAGGAAACAGTTTTTTAATTTGCTACGTAACTTTAGTAGAGTCATTCCATTGCTTGGAATTAAGTTGAGCCTTAACCACTCTTTCACAAAAGATTTCACTCACCAAAATGTCTTTATTTTTTTATCATTTATTCAGGTCATCTTCTAAGTCCAAACAAGCTGGCATTTTTAGGGCCTGTATTTCAAAAGGCAGCAGCCAAATAAAAATTCTAAAAAAGAGAGACAAAGAGAAAGTTGCAGTATCATATAGAAATTAGAAATTACAGAGGTGACATCTTTATAACAGAAGTCAATGCAAATACAAGTTACCAAGTCAACTTAGACATCTTTAGAGAATGTTAAAATAGAGTTTTCATTAGGTCTACAAAGAATATCTTTTTTCTGAGATCAAACCACTATTCAACAAGCATTTCAAAGAGTATAGAAGCAAACTCCAGGACATATACTGCCTTCGCTTAAGAATCATGAAACTGGGTGGAGGGGGGGGAGGGGCACCTGGGTGGCTCAGTCGGTTAAGCATCCAACTTCAGCTCAGGTCATGATCTCGTGGTTTGTGGGTTCAAGCCCCGCATCGGGCTCTGTGCTGACAGCACGAGGCCTGGAGTCTGCTTGGGATTCTGTGTCTCCCTCTCTCTCTGCCCCTTCCCCATTCATGCGCATGCGCACTCTCTCTCTCCCAAAAATAAAATAAAAAAACATAAAATTTTAAAAAAATTAAAAAAAAAAAAAGAATCATGAAACTGGGACCCTAAGCCTTAGAGACCTCCTCCCTTTACCTCCATTTTTAAACCTGTCAAATTAAAATGAATTAACATCATCATGCCACACTGTTTGCAGATACTTGGAGCCAAAACCAAAATATTTTCTACACACACTAAACACAAGACCCGCTTGTTCTAACATAATTTCAAAATTCATTTTAAACTTCATAAAGTATATGGGGTGCCTGGGTGGCTCAGCGGGTTAAGTGTCCAACTTCAGCTCGGGTCATGATCTCACCATTTATAGGTTCGAGCCCCACATTGGGTTCTGTGCAACAGCTCAGAGCCTGGAGCCTGCTTTGGATTCGGTGTCTCCTTCTCTCTCTGATTCTCCCCCACTTGTGCTCTATCTCTCTCAAAAATGAATAAACATTAAAAAAAAATTTTTAAATAAACTTCATAAAGTATAGATTTAAGCTTTTTTCCTACTTTATATATAATTTTATTTTATTTTTCATTAAATTTTCAGTTTTTCTAAGTATTATTTATGGTACACATAGAAATTTTAAATGGAAAGGGTCTAATTTTGGCATGCTTCAGAAAAATATTCCCACTTTAATAAGGTAGTATCAGTCTGGGGCGCTGGGGTGGCTCAGTGGTTAAGAGTCAGAATTTAGCCCAAGGCACGATCTCACAGTTCGAGGGTTCGAGCTCCGCATCGGGCTCTGTGCTGACAGCTCAGAACCTGGAGCCTGCTTCAGATTCTGTGTCTCCTTCTCTCTCTGCCCTTCCCTGGCTTGCTTGCTCTCTCTCTCTCTCAAAAATAAATAAACAGTAAGAAAATTTTAAAAAGAAAAGATAGTATCAATCTACAATGTCTTTAACTTGGCTGTTATGGTTTTACATTATTGTCAAATATTGATTTTATAATTTCAAATTTTTAAATGGATATATATACTAGACATTAATAAATAATTCTTAGGGAAAGAACTATGCTCCTTAATTATTTTTTAATTTAAGTCTAAGCCATTTTTTCAAAACTCCATGGAACATTAACAAAAATTGACCTTAAGAAAGGCCATCAAGAGGGATGCCTGGGTGGCTCAATCTGTTAAGCGTCCAATTCTTTTTTTTTTTTTTTTTTTTTAATTTTTTTAATGTTTATTTATGTTTGAGACAGAGAGAGACAGAGCATGAACGGGGAGGGGCAGAGAGAGAGGGAGACACAGAATCCGAAACAGGCTCCAGGCTCTGAGCTGTCAGCCCAGAGCCCGATGTGGGGCTCGAACTCATGGACCGTGAGATCATGACCTGTGCCGAAGTCGGACGCTCAACCGACTGAGCCACCCAGGCGCCCCTAGCGTCCAATTCTTGATTTTGGCTCAGGTTATGATTTCAGTTTGGTTCGTGGGTTTGAGTCCCGTGCTGGGTTCTGCGCTGACAGTGGCAAGCCCGCTTGGGATTCTTTGTCTCTCTCTCTGCCCCTCCCCAGCCTGCACACTCTCTCTCTTAAAAATAAATAAACATTTTTTAAAAAGGCCATAAAGAAAATCTCTATAGTGAATGGGATTAACAGTACACTTACCCTGATGAGCACTGAGCAATACATGGAATTGTTGAACCACTACACTGTACACTTGAAACAAATATAACACTCTAGACTGGAATTTAAAAAAGAAAAAACTCTATAAATCCAAAAAGTAACAGTAGAATAATACTCTGATTCAGTACAATGTACTGAAATTATACATTTAAAATAAAATCAAGAGGGGCGCCTGGGTGGCGCAGTCGGTTAAGCGTCCGACTTCAGCCAGGTCACGATCTCGCGGTCTGTGAGTTCGAGCCCCGCGTCAGGCTCTGGGCTGATGGCTTGGAGCCTGGAGCCTGTTTCCGATTCTGTGTCTCCCTCTCTCTCTGCCCCTCCCCCGTTCATGCTCTGTCTCTCTCTGTCCCAAAAATAAATAAAAAACGTTGAAAAAAAAAATTTAAAAAAAAATAAAATAAAATCAAGAAACAAAGGCCTTTTCACCTTAAAACAACAACAAAACCCTTGGAGTTGGGTTAAAAAAGAAATCAATATTGCAAAATTTCTAGAGAATGCCAAAATAAGGAAAATGCTACATTTTAGAACCTAAAGAATACAGCCAAACCAGTAAAGAAGAAAATTCACAGCGATAAATACCTACATCAGGAAAAAGAAGGAAAGAAAGAAAGAAAGAAAGAAAGAAAGAAAGAAGAAAAGAAAGGAAGGAGTTAAATGTCTGACTCAAACAGTCAGGAAAAAAACCTGTAAGGTGAACTGAAAGAAATCAAAATGAAGGAATTAATACAGATAAAAGGAGAAATTAATAAAAAAAAAAAAACCCAAACAAACAGAAAAAGAGGGGCGCCTGGGTGGTTCAGTTGGTTAAGCATCTGACTCTTGATCTGTGCTCAGATCATGATCTCAAGGTCATGAGATCCAGCCCCACGGTGGGCTCTATGCTGGGGGTGGAGTCTGCTTGAGCTTCTCCCTCTCCCTCTGACCCTCCCATGCTTGCGCTCTCTCTAAAAACAAAACAAAACAAAACAAAACCCAGAAAAACAGAATAAATAAATCCAAAAATTGGTACATTGGAAGAAAAATCAATAAAATAAACCACTAGTTAATCTAGTAAAGGGAGAAAGTCCAAATACATAAAATAAGAAATAAGAAGGAAATAGCCACAGAAACAAAGAAAATTAAAAGGACCATAGAGACTCTTTTGTTCAAGCTTTTGTTCACTCTACCTATATAAATATGATAATGCCCCCCAAAAGCATCACACACAAATTTAATGGAAACATTAACCCTTTAGAGAACAGATAAGTCTAATGATCTGAAACTGTTCCAGAACATACAAAAAGAAAGCAAACTTTCCAAATCTTTTTATGAAGCAAATATAGCATGAATATCAAAAGCTAATACACACTGCAGGCAGAAAGCTATAATCTCTCTTATGTTGATGCAAGATTCTAAATCAAATTTTAAATAGAATACAACAGTACATTAGATGAAGAAGAATGCATCATAATTAAGTAGAGTTTGGTCTAGGAATACAAGCAAGGCTCACTATGAGGAAACTAAGGGAAGAAGTCATATGATCATCTCCACAGATACTTAAAGTCATTTGACAAAATTTAACACTTCTCAAAAAAAATCAAATATATAAACACTTCCTTAACATGACAAAATATATCTTTTTTTGGCCTAAAGTCAGCAGCTTGCTTAATGGGGAAAAGTTGGGAAGAGGGCAGATATCTACTAAATATTATTAAACATTCTATCATAGGTATATAAAGTCAGTGAAATTAAACAAGACTAATAATAGTAAAAAATTGAGAAAAATGTAAAACTATCACTATCAGCAGATGATATAATTGTATTCTTGCACATCTTGAAAAATCAACCAAGAAAACAGCAAAAATAAGAGATTCAGCAAAGTAGAATGGTACAAAATATACAGAAAACAACAGCTTTATTACATAGGCAATCAATCATCAATATGTGGGGAAAAATTTAATTTATAACAGCCCCAAAAAGGACAAACTATTTAGGACTGAACTAAAAAGAAAATGTAGAGTTACAAGATGAAATTTTAAATATGCTAATAAAGGATCCAAATACAAAAAAGACTTGAACAAATGGAATGACACACCACATTCTTAGACAAAAAGACTCACAGGGTGCCTGGGTGGCTCAGTCGGTTAAGCATTTGACTCTTGATTTCAGCTCAGGTCAGGATCTCACGGTTGTGAGATCAAACCCCGTGTTGGGTGCCATGCTGAGTATGAAGCCTGTTTAAAATTCTCTCCTTCTCTCTCTGCCCCTCCCCAGCTCGTGCTCTCTCTCTCAAAGAGAGAGAGAGAGAGAGAGAGGAAAAAAGACTCATAAACATCAATTCTCCCTAATTTAGGATCTAACAATCCTATTAAAACATGCTAACTTCTTGGGGTGCCTGGGCGGCTCAGTTGGTTAAGTGTCTGACTCTGGCTCAGGTCTTGATCTCACGGTTTGTGGGTTGGAGTCCTTTGTCGGGCTCTGTCAAAGCCTGCAGTCTGCTTGGATTCTGTGTCTCACCAGCCCCCCCCCCCCCCCCCCCGCCCTTCCCCTGCTTGCATTCTCTCCCTCTCTCAAAAATAAAATAAAACAGGGGTGCCTGCGTGGCTCAGTCAGTTAAGCATCCGACTTCGGCTCAGGTCACGATCTCATGGTCCGCGGGTTCAAGCCCCGCGTCGGGCTCTGGGCTGATGGCTCAGAGCCTGGAGCCTGCTTCCGATTCTGTGTTTCCCTCTCTCTTTGCCCCTCCCCCGTTCATGCTCTGTCTCTCTCTGTCCCAAAAATAAATAAACATTAAAATAAATAAATTAATTAAAAAAATAAAATAAAACATTAAGAAAAATTCTAACTTTTTTTTTTATCTTATTTTTTAATTTTTTTTTTTTTAACGTTTCTTTATTTTTGAGACAGAGAGAGACAGAGCATGAACGGGGGAGGGTCAGAGAGAGAGAGACACAGAATCTGAAACAGGCTCCAGGCTCTGAGCTGTCAGCACAGAGCCCGACGCGGGGCTCAAACTCACGGACCGCGAGATCATGACCTGAGCCGAAGTCGGCCGCTCAACCGACTGAGCCACCCAGGTGCCCCAAATTCTAACTTTTTTAAAATGGAAAAGCTGACTTTATAGTTCACATGGAAATAAAAAGAGTAAAAAAAAACCTCTGAAAAATAAGAGTAGGGAAAGGGACAAGTCCTACCAGATATCAAAACATAATGCCTCAGTAATTAAAACTGTGAGTACTGGCATATAAACGGATGGGAGACCAATGGAAGACTAAAATCCCCAAAAGTGATCAAAATGGATGTAGAATTTTAGTATCTCATAAAGGTGGGGGGAAACAGATTTTTCATTAAATGGGACTAGGTAGCCACCTAGGGAAAAAATAAACTTAAAGCTATACCTCACATCAAGATAAATTCCAAATGGATCCAAAACTCCAATGCAACAAATGAAACCCTACAAGTATTAGAAGAAAGTACAGAAGAAATTTTTATACTCTTGGACTGGGTAAAGATTTTTTAACTATGACATAAAATCCAAAGCCATTAAAAAGTGGGTAAATTTGAATACATAAAAATCAAAGAATTCTGCAAGGCAAAAAATACCACAAGTAAAGCAAAACAAAAACCCAACAAACAAACAACAAACAAAATGACAAAGAAAAAATATTGACAATGAAAGAGCAAATTTCCCATATATAAACATACTATAGAAAAAAACAGGTTTGTGTATGTATATGTGTATGCATATATAGGTATTATAAAGAGAACAGCAATTTAGACAAAGTATTGTGTCCAAAAATGGGCACAGAATATGATCATAAAATTCAAAGAAAAGGAAATACAAATGAACTTTAAACATATAAAAAATGTTAAACTTCACACATAAGAAAACATTTTTTTCACTCATCAGATTAGTGAAAATCCAAAAATATAATAATGCACTCTCTTGGCAAGGCTATAGGAAAACAGACATTCTCATTCTTTGCTAGTGGTTGTCTAACATCAGCAAGTAGGCATTATCTATCAAAATTACAATTACATATACCATTAACCCAGCAATCTCACTTCTGGTTGGTGATCCTGTAAGAGGGGGTACAGCTCAGTGGTAGAGCATTTGACTGCACTGATCCTACAGATAAACCTGTTCCCTTACTAGATGACGCATATACAAGGTTATTCAATAAAAGCATTTTTGCAAGAGCAAGATAGGAAACTACCAAAATGTCCATCAACAGAGACTGATTAAATTATAGTACATCTAATAAAAAGGAAAGGCAGCAAGAATATGGATGCTCTCTATGCACTGATGTGGAATGATCTCCAAGATATATTGTTGAGAGAAGAAAAAACAAGGAATAAAACATTGACTACAGGATGCTACTTTTAGTGGGGAAAGAGGAGAAAAATATTTTATATATGTTAGTATTAAAAATAAAATACTCTAGGGGTGCCTGAGTGGCTCAGTTGGTTAAGCATCTGACTCTTGATTTGGGCTCATAATCTCACAGTTTATGAGACAGCTCTGCATCAGGCTACACACTGTCAGCGTGGAGCCTACTTACAACTGTCTGTTTTCTTCTCCCTCTGCCTCTTCCCCACTCGCACTCCCTCTGACAAAAATAAAACAAAAAACAAAACAAAACAAAAAAACACAAACAAAAAAAACCTCTAGAAGGAAATACAAAAAAACCCCACAAAACAGTAAAAATTATTAGTTTCAAGGTAAACTAAAAAAAACAAAACAAAACAAAAAACATGTTGTACCAGAGGAGGGCAAGGAAGCACTCAGACAAATAGGGAACAAAGTCACAAGGACCCAGGAGCCAGTTTAAGGGGTTTCTACCGGCAAATTTGAGATAATTTAAGTATCAAAAAGAATTAATGACTAAAATTGATTAAAATACCATGAATAAATAGAAATCCATAAATATATAATAATAGCTCAGAGTAAATAATAGCTCAGAGAGTAAAAAAATTACTCAGAAAGTCACTATTAGGTGTAACTATGACGTCAATTCCTTACTCTGAAGATTGATAATTAAAGAAAAAAGAATGAAGCAAGAAATTTACTTTGTCTTTTAAGAAGCATTCATCCTTGGTAAAGAGGGAAAGTTCTCCTTTACATCAGAATGCTAGTTAATAAATGCAGAAGGAAAAAATTTTTGAAATCACCATTGTGCAACCTCCAATGAAGTAAGTGATTCAGGCAAGGATGATCAAAGGATGCTAAAAACCATCTGGTGAAAACTGCTGGGGAACAGAAGACTCCCATGGTGCAAACGGATTATTCCACAGATTACTTTCTAATTGCAAAGAGAAAACAAGTATCTTTAGAGTAGAAAGATATGACATTCACCAGCTTTACCTGGTGATCAAATCCAGTAACAATTACAGTGAGACCTTCTATTTATGCCTTCTGATGCGATTTTACCTGAAACACCAGTCATCATCTATGATGATTATTACTAAAAATGCCTAGCCTAGGTCTAAAAAGTCTTTAAAAGTAATTTCTCCTTTATAGAAAATTCAGGAGATAGAGCAAAAAGAACAAATACATGAAGAAGTATTTGATTACATGAAGAAATAATCAGATCTAGAATGTGTGGCTTGCTACAACAAAATTGATCTGGTCTCTTCAAAACCCAAAATCTTAAGGGAAGAGATAGGGGGAAGACACAGTTCTCAATTAAAAGACCTTACAAATATGACCACCAAATGCAATTCATAAACGTTACTTAGACCTGCTTTGAAGAAAACAGCCATAAAATTATTAAGACAGTTGGGAAAAACTGAATGTGAAGTAACAGAAGATATTAGGGCATTTTTAAAAACGTCTTGGGTGTAGTAATGTTATTTGTGATTGTATAGCAAATGCTCTTATTCTTAGGAGATGCATGCCAAAGTATTTAGGGATAAAATGTCATAATGTCTGCAACTTATTTTCAAAGTATTCAGTAAAGATAGGTAGGTAAACAGATGATGCAAATATAGCAAACTATTATCACTGTATTATTCTTTCAACTTTTTTGTATTAAAAACATTTTTTTTCATATTAAAAAGTTATGGGGAGAAGGGTATAAATAAATCCTGGGAGCTGAGGGTGGGATCAAGACTTTTCCCTGTATATCTCTTTTATAATGTTTTTATTTCTGAACCACATGCATGAATTATGTATTAAAAAAAAAAAAAAAAGCCAGCTATCTACTACCCTCTTAAACACTGAGCAGCAAGTATATTTCTACTCTTACCCCATCTCAGGCATGCAACAACAAAAATAGCCTCTGCTTTCTATCTCCTAGTTCTGAGGAGAGCCCCTCTGACCACATTTTCCTTGAGTCATTTGACAGTAAGGTTAAGAACCTGGAACACATTGTTACCAAGGGCTGAGCCACTGTCACCACCTTCAACAATATTCCCTTCAGCCAGTCTCCTACACTTGCTTCCCAACCCTTTCCCATCCCATTCGCTTATCTCCAGGTTCTGTTGTTCACCCAGTCTGTTCCTCCCCACCCACTCCCATCCCATCCCACAGCTGGCTCCTTCAGCAATGCTTTTATCAGTGTCCTGCCCCCCTTGCTCACTTATTCTTAAGGCATACAAATCCATCAACTGCCTTTCCCCCACCCCCACTAACTCACAAACTTGAAGTTTAAGAGCTAGAAAGGAATTTGCATAATAATCAGTCTAACTCCCCCCAACTCTCAAAGGAAAAACCTGAATCACAGCAGTGGTATTGTGACTTGACTGAAATTATAGACTAGGATTGTGACAGGATAATGACTAAAGCCTGGTCTTTCACCTTCAAATTCAGTGCTTCTCCCACCATATACCAAACTGTCTTCTCACCAGGGTGACTCTACCCTACTCATACATAGTACACAATTAGCAGAAATATCAGAACCAAGTGACCTAGTTTATTTCAGGCCAATACCCACTAATTAGAATTGCTGCAATAACTCCAAAATGACTGAAGTCAGAATATCTGAGATCAAATGAGTATATGCCTTGAAAGAACTTCAGTAGCTCCCAACCTTGGCTACACATTATAATTATTTGAGAAACTTAAAAAAATAATTCCAGAGTCATACTATGTCTGCACTGTGGCCTGAGCTTTGGGCACTGAAACACTACCCAGGTGATTCTAATGTGCAAAGTTTAGAACCACACTTTTCATACATTATTTAATTTACCTTATATGAGGAAACTGAGTCAGGTAGGGAATGTGGTTAAGAATTTGCTCCAATGGGGTGCCTGGGTGGCTCAGTCAGTTAAGCATCTGACTCTTGATTTTGGCTCAGGTCATGCATGGTTCATGGGTTTAAACTCTGCGTTGGACTCTGCACTGATAGCTCGGAGCCTGCTTGGGATTCTCACTCTCCCTCTCTCTCTCTCTCTGCCCCACCCACACTCACTTGCATGCACTGCCTCCCTCTCAAAATTAATAAACATTAAAAAAAAAAAAAAAAGAATTTGCTCCAAAAAAGTGATGAAGGAGAAACAAAAGCTTTTTCTTTTATTATCATAAAGTCTGGTTGTTTAATTTTTTTTTAATATAATACAAACCATATTATTTGTGTGGAAATAAAACAAACATAACTATATAGAATCTAAAATTGAACTGCAGCACCCTGTATTCCATCTTGGTTTTTTTCTACATCCTTGGAATCACTTAAACCTTTCTTAGCTTCCATGTTGTCATTTAGAAAATGATGGGCTAACATTTTCCAGATCTATGGTTCGTGGGTTCTGGCCCTGCATCAGGCTCTGCGCTGACAGCTGGGAGCCTGGAGCCTGCTTCATATTCTGTGTCTCGGTCTCTGCCCCTCCCCAACTTGTGTATGCTCGCACCTGGGTGGCTCAGTTGGTTAATGTCCGACTTTAGCTCAGGTCATGATCTCATGATTCGTGAATTCAAGCCTCTCTGACAGTGCGAAGCCTGCTTGGAATTCTCACTCTCTCTCTCTCTCTCTTTTTCTCTCTCCTTCCCTATAAAAAATAAATTAAAAAAAAATACATTTTTCCTATTCAGCTTTATAGCCTCCATGGGAAGATAAGCTCTGAGCACAAATGAAGAGTGTGAATTCTGGGCCTCTGATACCCAACATTCAGGAAGTGTTTACAAAGGTGCAAGACCAGCCCTAGTCCAGTTACATAGTCATCAGAAGTTGGCTACTTACCATGTCTACTCCCTCACAGCCATTTTGCATAACGGCTAACCCTAACCCTATCTTTAACTCATAACCCTAACACTACCCTGATCCTTTAATTTAGGAATGGACTATTATGTTCCTTATCCTTGACATTTAACTATATCAATTATTTGGGATTATGATTGAGAGACTTTTTTCTTTCCATATTATTTTTCTATTTATTCAATGCTGCTTATTTATTGAATAAATAGCACTGAATAAACACCATCTTTTTTTGTTTGTTTATTTTTGAGAGACACCGTATGAGAAGGGGAGGTGCAGAGAGAGAGGGGGACAGAGGATGTGAAGTGGGCTCCATGCTGACACCAGAGAGCCCAAAGTAGGGCTTGAACTCACAAACAGTGAGATCATGACCCGAGCTGAAGACGGATGCTCAACCAACTGAGCCCTCCAGGTACCCCATAAATACTATTTATTAAAAAAATTTTTTTTTAATTTTTTAATGTTTATTTTTGACAGAGAGACAGAAAGACAGAGACATAGACAGAGTGGGGGAGGGGCAGAGAGAGAGGGAGACACAGAATCCGAAGCAGGCTCCAGGCTCTGAGCTGTCAGCACAGAGCCTGACGTGGGGCTCGAACTCACAGACTGGGAGATCATGACCCGAGCTGAAGTCGGACACTCAACCGACTGAGCCACCCAGGTGCCCGTAAAAAATTTTTTTTAGTGTTTATTCATTTTTGAGACACAGAGAGACAGAACATGAGTGGGTGAGGTGCAGAGAGAGAGGGAGACACAATCAAAAGCAGGCTCCAGGATGAAGCTGTCAGGACAGAGCCCGACACAGGGCTCGAACCCACAAACAGCAAGATCATGACCTGAAGTTGGACATTTAACTGACTGAGCCACGCAGGTACCCCCAAATGCTATTTTTTAAAAAAAATAATCATTGAAAAGATCTATAAGGTATGAAATAAAGATGAACTATTACTAGTCACCATCATCTTCATCCGAGTACAATGAACAATTTTGCTAATATGCTCTGTTTTTAATTTAATGTGTTAATCCCCCCCGCCCCCATTAAAGGGTAAAGTTGAGACTAGGTCGAGGAGCATTTGTCTTTTCTAGATACCTCATATAGTAGAAACCATATAATAACTGGTCTTTTGTGACCAGCTTCTTTCACTTAGAATATTTTCAAGATGTTGTAGGAAGTAACAGTATTTTTAAAAATACCAAATAACATCCCTTACCAAAAGAACCACATTTATTTATCCATTTATTCATCAGCTGATAGACATTTGGGTTGTTTCCATTTTTCACTATTATGAATAATGCTGTTATGAATATTTGTATACGAGTTTTTGTATGGACATATTTTCATTTTTCTCGGATATATATATATATATATATATATATACACGATTACATGTACACATACATACATATTTACATACACATATACATACATATATACACACACACACTTAGGAGTAAAATTGCTGGGTCATATATTTTCTATGTTTAATCTTTTGAGGAATTTCCAAACTGTTTTACAAAGCAGTTACACCATTTTACATTCCCACCAGTAGGGCACAAGGGTTCCAACTTCTCTGCATCGCCGCCAACTTGTCATTACCTTTCTGAGTACAGCTATCCTGGTGGGTGTAAGGTGGTATCTCATGGTGCTTTTGATTTGCATTTCCCTGATGCCAAATGATGTTAAGCATATTTTCACGTTTATTTTCCATTTGCCACAATTTGGAGAAACATCCATTCAAATCTTTTGTCAATTTTTAAAACTGGGATATTTGACTCTTTATAATTGAATTGTAAATTTTTTTTAAAGTTTATTTATTTGAGACAGAGACGAGTGGGGGAGGGGCAGAGAGGGAGAGAGGGAGAATCCCAAGCAGGCTCTGCACTGCTAACTGTGAGATCATGATGTGAGCTGAAACCAAGAGTCAGATGCTAACCAACTGGGCCACCCAGGCACCCACAAGAGTTCTTGGTATATACTTTTATCTTTAATATTTTATCATTCTTTTATTTTTACTGCAGTATAATTAACATACAGTGTTTTATTAGTTTCTGGTGTACAATAGATTCAATAATTCTATACATTATTCAGTGCTCCTCAAAATAAATGTACTCTTAATCTCCTTCACCTATTTCACCCATTCCCCCAACTACCTCCCCTCTGGTAACCACCAGTTTGTTCTCTATAGTTAAGAGTCTGGTGTTTCATTTGTCTTTTTTCTTTGTTCACTTGTTTTGTTTCTTAAATTCCACACGAGTGAAATCATATGGTATGTTTTTTTCTCTGAGCTATTTACTGAGCAGTATACCGTCAAGATCCATCCACGTTGATGCAAATGGCAAGATGTCATTCTTTTTTTATGGCTGAGTAATAACTATTACACACACACACACACACACACACACACACACACACACACACACACACCTTTATCCATTCATCTATTGGGCTGCTTCCATAATTTAGCTATTGTGAATAATGCTATGATAAACACAGGGGTGCACATATCTTTTAGAATTAGCATTTTCATATTCTTTGGGTAAATACCTAAAAGTGGAATTACTGGATCATACGTGAATTCTATTTTTAATCTTTTGAGGACTGCCATTCTGTTTTCCACAATGGCTGCTCCAGATTGCATTCCTACCAACAGTGCACAAGGGTTCCTTTTTGTCTACATCCTTGCCAATACTTGTTGTTTCTTGTTTTTTATTTTAGCCATTCTGACAGGTGTGAGGTCATATCTCATGGTTTTGATTTGTATTTTCCTGATGATGAGTGATGTTGAGATTCTTTTCATGTGTCTGCTGGACATGTGGCTGTCTTCTTTGAAGAAATGTCTGTTCATGTTTTCTGCCCATTTTTACACTGCATTATTTGGGGTTTTTTTTGTGTTGAGCTGTATAAGTTCTTTTTTTTTTTTTTTTTAATGTTTTTATTTATTTCTGAGACAGAGAGAGACAGAGCATGAGCAGGGGAGGGGCAGAGAGAGAGGGAGACACAGAATCTGAAGCAGGCTCCAGGCTCTGAGCTGTCAGCACAGAGCCTTATGCGGGACTTGAACTCACAGACTGGGAGATCATGACCTGAGCTGAAGCGGACGCTTAACCGACTGAGCCACCCAGGCACCCCTATAAGTTCTTTATATATTTTGGATACTAACCTCTTATCAGATATGTTGTTTGCAATTATCTTCTCCCATTCAGTATGCTTTTTGTTTTGTTGATTGTTTCCTTTGCTGTGCAGAAGCTTTTTATTTTGATGCATTCCTAATAGTTTATTTTTGCTTTTGTTTCCCTTGCCTTAGAAGATAGATATATCTAGAAAGCTGCTGCTACATACAACTGATATCAGAGAAATTACCCCCTGTGCTGTCTTCTAGGATTTTTATGGTTTCAGGTCTCACATTTAGGTCTTTAATTCATTTTACGGTTATTTTTTGTGTATAGTGAAAGAAAGTGGTCCAGTTTCATTCTTTGGCATATAGCTGTCCAGTCTTCCCACCATCATTTGTTGAAGAGACTTTTTCCCATTGCATATTCTGGCCTCCTTTGCTTTAATTTAATTAACCATATAATTGTGGGTTTATTTCTGGGCTCTTTATTCTGTACTATTGTTTTATGTGTCTATTTTTGTGCCAAGACCACACTGTTTTAATTACTACAGCTTTATAGTATATCTTGAAATCTGGGATTGGATTGTGATACTTCCAGTTTTGTTCTTCTTTTTCAAGACTCTTTGGCAATCCAGGGTCTTTTGTGGTTCTACACAAATTTTAGGATTATTTGTCTAGTTCTGTGAAAAATGGCATTGGTGTTTTGACAGGGATGCATTAAATGTGTAGATTGCTTTGGGTAGTATGGACATTTTAACAATATTTGTTCTCCCAATCCATGAATATGGAATATCTTTCCGTTTGTTTGTGTCATCTTCAATTGCTTTCATCAATGTTGTTTAGTTTTCAGAATACTGGTCTTTCACCTCCTTGGTTAATTTTATTCTTTTTGGTGTAATTGTAAATGGCATTGTTTCCTTAATTTCTCTTTCTGCTACTTCATTATTAGTGTATAAAAATGCAATGGATTTCTATAGGTTAACTTTGTATCCTATGACCTTACTGAATTCATTTATCAATTCTAGAAGTTTTTCGGTGGAGTCTTGGGTTTTCTACATATAGTATCATGCCATCTTGTAAACAGTGAAAGTTCTGCTTCTTCCTTACCAATATGGATGCTTTTTATTTATTTTTCTTGTCTGATTGCTGTGGCTAGGACTTTCAGTACTATGTTGAATAAAAGTGGTGAGAGTAGACATCCTTGCCTTGTTCCTGATCTTAGAGGAAAAGCTCTCAGTTTTTTACCATTGAGTGATTTTAGCTGTGTGCTTTTCATACGTGGCCTTTATAATATTGAGGCATGTTCCCTTTAATCCTACTTTGTTGAGAGTTTTTATCAAAAATGGATGTTATACTTCATCAAATGCTTCTTCTGCATCTACTGAAATGATCATATGGTTATCCCTTCTCTTGCTGATATGATGTATCACAGTGAGTGATTTACAAATACTGAACCACTCTTGCATCTCAGGAATAAATCCCACTTACTTGTGGTGAATGAATTTTTAAATATATTGTTGGATTTGGTTTGCTAATATTTTTTTTAGGTAATCTCTAGACCCAACGTGAGACTTGAACTCACAACCCTGAGATCAAGAGTCATATACTCTTCTAACTGAGCCAGCCAAGCACCCCTGCTAATACTTTGTAAAGGACTTTTGCATCTATGTTCATCAGAGATACTGGCTTGTAATTCTTTTTTTGTACCGTCTTTATCTGGCTTTGGGGTCAGAGTAATGCTAGCCTCATAGAATGAATTTGGAAGTTTTCCTTCCTCTTACATGTTTTGGAATAGTTTGAGAAGAGTATGTATCAACTTTTCTTTAAATGTTTAGTAGAATTCACCTGTGAAGACATCGGATCCCAGAATTTTGTTTGTTGGGAGTTGATTCCTGATTCTATTTCATTGCTGGTAATCAGTCTGTTCAAATTTTCTATTTCTTTCTGATTCAATTTTGGAAAGTTATATGTTTCTAGGAATTTATCCACTTTTTCTAGGTTGCCCAGTTTGTTGGCACATAATTTTTCATAATATTCTCATAATCCTTTGTATTTCTGTGGTGTCAGTTGTTATTGCTCCTCTTTCATCTTTGATTTTGCTTATTTGAGTCCTCTCTCTCTCTCTCTGCTTTTATTTTTGATGAGTCTGGGTAAAGATTTTTCAATTTTGTTATTTTTTCAGAGTCAGTTCCTGGTTTCATTAACCTATTTTACTGGGTTTTTTTTGTTTTTTTTTTTTTAGTTTCTATTTCATTTATTTCTGTTTTAATCTTTATTATTTCCTTCCTTCTACTGGTTTTGGGTGTGTTTGTTCTTTCTCCAGTTCTTTTGGGGATAAGGCTAGGTTGCTTATTTCGGATTTTTCTTGCTTCTTGCAGCAGGCTTTTATTGCTATAAATTTCCTTCTTAGAACAGTTTTTGCTGCATCCCAAAGATTTTGAACCCTTGTATTTTCATTTTCATTTCTCTCCATGTATTATTTTATTTCCTCTTTGATATCTTGGTTGACACATTCATTGTTTGGTAGCATGTTATTTAACTCTATGCACTTGTGTTGTTTCTAGATTTTTTTCTTATGACTCATTTCTAGTTTCACAGCATTGTGGTCAGAAAAGATGCATGGTAAGGTGCCTGGGTGGCTCAGCTGGTTAAGTGTCCAACTTCAGTTCAGGTCATGATCTCGTGTTTCATGGGTTCAAGCCCCATGTTGGGCTCTGTGCTGATAGCTCAGAGCCTGAAGTCTGCTTCAGGTTTTCTATCTGACCCTCTCTCTTTGCCCCTCCCTCACTCGCACTCTGTTTCTCTGTCTCTCTCTCAAAAATAAGCATTAAAAATAAATAAATAAATAAATAAATAAATAAATAAATAAATATGAAACTATATAAAGGTGTATTCATTATTTCAATTGTCTTGTCTTTCTTAATATTTAATTTCTTAAATATGTTTATGCACACATAGGGGAAAAGACAAAGGAAACTCAATAATAAGACATAATGCAATGAAAAATGGACAAAAGATTTGAAGAGACACTTTACAACAAGCACATAAAAAGATACTCAACACTATCAGTCATCAGGAAAATGAAAATTAAAGCGACAAATAACACACCTACACTAATGGTTAAAATTAAAAAGAATAAGTATCAAATGTTGGCAAGGATGCAGAGCAACTGGAACTCCCATAGTGGTGGGACTATAAAAATGTACAAACAATTTGGCAGTTTCTTTTAAAGTTAAGCATTTATTTATCATAAGACCCAGCAATCTAACTCCTAGATATTTATCCTGAATAAAAACATGTCTATACAAAGACTTCCTATGAAGGTTAATAGCAACTCTATCTATAACAGCCCGAAACTGAAAGTAAACTGGACACAGCCCAAATATCCATCAATCAGTAAATGGATAAATTGTAGTGTAGCCATACAGTGGAATACTGCCCAACAATAAAAAGGATCAACTACTGTAAAGGTTATCTACCAGTCAAGGGAGGGGATTTTGTCCCCTAGTGTATAGGTGGCAATGTATGGAGACATTTTTGATTGTTACAATCAAAGGAAGGGAGGAGAATGCTATGGGCATCTAATGGATAGAGGTCAGGGATGCTACTAAATATCCTGCAATACACAGGACAGTCTGCAAAACAAATTATCCAGCCCAAAATGTCCATAGTGCCAAGGCTGAAAAACTCTGAATTACTGAAATATGCAACAGGGATGAATCTCAAAAACATGGTGATCAAAAGAATCCAAACATTTCTATGACATTTTACAACAGGCAAAATGAACCCACAACAATAGAAATCTGATGGGTACTTCCTAGGACTGGGATGGGGACTGATTAAACAGGGGCACAAGGTAACTTTGGAGTGAAAATGTTCTACATCTTCTTGATTGTTAGGATATAGGCATCCGACAGAATACAAACTATACATTTAAAATGAGTGTATTTTATTGTATGTAGAGTATACTTGTAAGATTGGTAAAAAATAAATAAATAAATTGTTTAAGGTGGGTGAAAGGTACATACGGTTCATGATAGCATTCTACTTTTGTATCTGTCTCAATTTCCATAATAAAATGTTTTTTTAAATAAGCTATAAACACTAAATGATTCAGGAAGAAGCCTTAATTAAATCTCTTAACAACAATAAAAAATATTCAAGGGGCACCTGGGTGGCTTAGTTGGTAGAGTGTCCAACTCTTGATTTCAGCCCAGGTCATGATCCCAGGGTTGTGGGATCAAGCCCCCATCGTGGGATCAAGCCCCATGTTGGGCTCCGTGTTGGGTGTGGAGTCTGCTTAGGATTCTCTCTTCCTCTCCCACTGCCCCTCCCTAGCTCGAGTGCTTGCTCTCTTTCTCAAAAATAAAATAAAATAAAATAAAATAAAATAAAATAAAAACAAAAACAACTCAGATAAAAAACTTACTGTGAGAGTGACCTTTATGTCTCTCTTCGTGAAGGGGAGAGACGCTGATGTGAAAGACAGAAGGAAGAAAGAGATACAGTTTGATACAGGAAAGATGAAGAAAATTTCACAAGCTACTTTTTCCCCTTGGTCCATCTGGACCCAACCTGCCACTAAACCATGCCTTCTGTGGGAGATATACTTCTAAGATGGCCATCAATTATTCCAGCATCTAGTATTCACATCCTTGTGTAATCTCCTCCCCATGAGTGGGCTAGCCTAGTGACTTCTAACCAACAGATGCTGGTGACAGGATGTCACTTCCATGATTATGTTAAAAAGATGTGACTTCTATTTTTCTGGAAGACTCTATTTATTGCCCTCTCAGTGTGCTATATTGGAGCAGCCTCCAGTTAACAGCCAGTGAGAAACCAAGGTCCTTACGGAAGGATAATACCTAAAGATCATAAAGGCCATCCATATATGAAAGATCCACTGCTAATATCATCCTCAATGGGGAAAAACTGAGAGCTTTCCCCCTAAGGTCAGGAACACAATAAGGATGCCCACTCTTACCACTGTTATTCAACATAGTGTTGGAAGTCCTAAACTTAGCAATCAGACAACACAAAGAAATAAAAGGGATCTGGGGCACCTGGGGGGCTCAGTCAATTGGGCGTCTGACTTCGGCTCAGGTCATATCTCAGGGTTCATGGGTTTGAGCCCTGCATCAGGCTCTGTGCTAACAGCTCAGAGCCTGGAGCCTGCTTCATATTCTGTGTCTCCCTCTCTCTCTGTCCCTTCCCCACTCCTGCTCTGTCTCTCAAAAATAAATAAACATTAAAGAAAATTTTTTTTAAAGAAATAAAAGGGATCCAAATTAGCAAGGAGGAAGTCAAACTTTCACTCTTCGCAGACGACATGATAATCTATGTGGAAAACCCAAAAGACTCCACCAAAAAACTGCTAGGACTGATACTTGAATTCAGCAAAGTTGCAGGATATCAAAGCAATGTACAGAAATTGGTTGCATTTCTATACACCAATAATGAAGCAACAGAAGGAGAAATCAAGGAATTGATCCCATTTACAATTGCACTAAAAGCTATAAAATACCTAGGAATAAACCTAACCAAAGAGGTGAAAAATCTATACACTGAAAACTACAGAAAGTTTATGAAAGAAATTGAAGAAGATGCAAGAAAATGGAAAAAGATTCCATGCTCCTGGATAGGAAGAATATTGTTAAAATGTCAATACTACCCAAAGTAATCTACATATTCAATGCAATCCCTATCAAAATAACACCAGCATTCTTCACAGAGCTAGAACAAACAATCCTAAAATTTGTATGGAACCATAGAAGACCCCGAACAGCCAAAGCAATCCCAAAAAAGAAACCCAAAGCTGGAGGCATCACAATTCCAGACTTCAAGCTGTATCGCAAAGCTGTAATCATCAAGACAGTATGGTAGTGGCACAGAAACAGACACATAGATCAATGGAACAGAACAGAGAACCCAGAAATGGACCCACAAATGTACTGCCAACTAATCTTTGACAAATCAGCAAAGAATATCCAATGGAAAAAAGACAGTCTCTTCAGCAAATGGTGTTGAGAAAACTGGACAGTGATAGGCAGAAGAATGAACCTGGACCACTTTCTTATACCATACACAAAAATAAACTCAAAATGGATGAAAGACCTAAACATAAGACAGGAAGCCATCAAAATCCTAGAGGAGAAAACAGGCAACAACCTCTTTGACCTTGGCCACAGCAACTTTACTTGACATGTCTTCAGAGGCGAGGGAAACAAAAGCAAAAATGAACTACTAGGATCTCATCAAGATAAAAAGCTTCTGCACAGAGAAGAAAATAATCAGCAAAACTAAAAGGCAACCAACAGAATGGGAGAAGATATTTGCAAATGACATATCAGATAAAGGGTTAGTATCCAAAATCTATAAAGAACATATCAAACTCACACCCAAAAAACAAATAATCCAGTGAAGAAATGGGCAAAAGACATGAATAGAAACTTTTCCAAACAAGACATCCAGATGGCTAACAGACACATGAAAAAATGCTCAACATCACTCATCATCAGGGAAATACAAATCAAAACCACCATGAGATACCACCCCACATATGTCAGAATGGCTAACATTAACAACTCAGGCAACAACAGATGCTGGCAAGGATGTGGAGAAAGAGGTACCCTCTTGCACTGCTGATGGGAATGCAAACTGGTGTAGCCACTCTGGAAAACAGTATGGAGGTTCCCCCCAAAATTAAAAATAGAACTATTCTATGACCCAGCAATTGCACTACTAGGTATTTATCCAAAGGATAAAGAAGTGCTGATCTGAAGAGGCACATGCACCCTAATGTTTACAGCAGCACTATCAACAATAGCCAAAGTATGGAAAGAGCCCAAATGTTCATCAACTGATGAATGGATAAAGAAGATGTGGTATATATACACAATGGAATGTTACTTGGGGATTAAAAAGAATGAAATCTTGCCAGTTGCAACAATGTGGATGGAACAATGTGTATTATGCCAAGCAAAGTAAGTCAGAGAAAGATAAATATCATATGACTTCACTCATATGTGAAATTTAGGATACAAAACTGATGAACATAAGGGATGGGGAGCAAAAATAATATAAAAACAGAGACAAACCATAAGAGACTCTTAAACACAGAGAACAAACTAAGGTTTGCTGGCGTGCTGTTAAGTGGGGGGAAGGGCTAAAAGGGTGAGGGGTATTAAGGAGGAAGGACACTTGTTGGGATGAGCACTGGGTGTTATATGTAAGTCATGAATCACTAAATTCTATTCCTGAAAATAAACAAATAGATAGTCTGAGAACACAGGGAAAAAAAAGAAAAGAAAAGAAAAAAGAAATCAAGGTCCTTAATTCAACATCCCTTGAAGAAGTGAATTCCACCAACAACCAAGTGAACTTAGAAGCAGTTCCTTCTTCAGTCAAGCACTGAGATGAGACTCCAGCCCTGGCTGACACCTTGACTGCTGCCTCTGAGAGACCCTGACACAGAGGACTCACCTAAGCTGTACCCAGATTCCTGACCCATGGAAATTGTGCCACAATAAATATCTGTTGTTTTAAGCTGCTAAATTTGTGGTAATTTATTATGCAACAATAGATAACTAATGGACTCTCCCTGGAAATCCTACTGAATATTCACCTCCTTTAAAACTTTTTGGCAGTTTCTGGGGCACCTGGGTGGCTCAGTTGGTTGGATGACCGACTTTAGCTCAGATCATGATCTCACAGTCTGTGAGTTCAAGCCCCACATCGGGCTCTTGCTGACAGCTCGGAGCCTGTAGCCCGCTTCGGATTCTGTGTGTCCCTCTCTCTCTGCCCCTCCCCCACTCACACTCTGTCTCTCTCTCAAAAATAAAAATAAAAACATACAAAAATAAATAAAAATTTTTTAAAAAGTTAAAAAAAAACTTTTTGGCAGTTTCTTTTAAAAGTTAGTATGCCATATATGCCATACAACCCAGCAATCCCATTGCAAGGGATTTACCCAACAATAAATAAAAATATGTCTACACAAAGACTTGCAAAAATGCTTGTAGCAGGGCGCCTGGGTGGTTCAGTGAGTTGAACCTCCAACTCTTGATTTTGGCTCAGGTCATAATTCCAGGGTCATGGGATCGAGCCCCACATCAGGCTCCTTGCTGAATGTGGAGCCTGCTTAAGATTCTCCCTCTCTCTCTCTCTCTCTCTCTCTCTCTCTCTCCCTCTGCCCCTCTCCCCCTCTCCCCTGGTCACACTCTATCTCTATAAAAAAATAAAATTAAAATTAAAAAACATTTATAGCAACTTTATTCACAGTCATCAAAACTGGAACTAACCCAAATATCCATCACAAGTGAACAGATAAACATGTTATATCCATATAAGACAATAATCGGCATCAAAAAGGAACAAACTACTGATACATGCAACAACACAGATAAATAATGAAACTATGCTAAGGGAGGGGCGCCTGGATGGCTCCTCCATGAAGCGTCCCACTTCAGTTCAGGTCATGATCTCACAGTTTGTGAGTTCGAGCCCCATGTCGTCATCGTTGTCGTCAGGCTCTGTGCTGACAGCTCAGACCCTGGAGCCTGCTTCAGATTCTGTATCTGCCTCTCTCTCTCTGCCCCTCCCCCGCTCATGGTGGCGCGTGTGTGTGCACGCGCTCTCTCATAAACATTTTAAAAAAATTAAAAATGCATGTAGGTAAAAAGTAAATAAAACGGATGCAGGTGATTGTATGCAAATTTACCTCATTAAGGTAACTAAAAAAAAAAAAAATCACCTTCTTTGTCAAGCCTTCTTTAATTACATCTAATGCAGCTGATTCCATTATTCTACCCTAGCTCTCAAACAGTATTCTACAGATAAATTACCCAAACTGCAGAAAATACAGTTTTTTTTAATTTTACAGTAGCTAAAACTTACAGGACACTATTATATACCAGGCATTGTTCTAAGTACTTTGCATTATCAATTCAATTAGTTCCCCCAACAATTCCATGAAATAGATTCAATTACCCCCGTTTTACAAATGAGGAAACTTAGGCACAGAGAAGTAACTTGCTTAAGGTCATACAGCTAGTAAGTGACAGAGCCATTATTCAAGTCTAGGCAGGCTGGGCTCTTCACAACCACCTCCCTCTCTATCTCAGACCATTGGTGTATTAGGTAAAAGGATACTCTCAGCTCACTAGAGACTGACAGGTTCATTCACTCATTCAACAAATATTTAGGCATGCAATATATGCCAGACATTGTTCTAAATGCTAAGGATACGATAATGAAGAAAAATACAGACATGCTACCTGCTTTTATGGGGCTTATATTCTAGCAAGAACCTAGATTTAAAGCACTAGATTCCTAAATCAAAATATTTATACTCTTATTTATGTATTTATCCAAACATTTATGCAAAAAAAAAGTCACAAGTTACAATAGTGGCCAGGTCTGCTTTAACTGGCTAGATCTGTGGTTCCCAAACTTGTCAAATTTTAGGATCACCTGGGGATCTTTTAAAAATACCAAAACCTAAGCCAGGTGCCCAAGCCAATTAAATCACAATGGAGTGGGGAGCAGGGAAGGAAGGGAGACACAGGCATCAATAGTTTGCCAAGTTCCATAGGTGATTTCAATGTGAAGACAAGTTTGGGAAATCACTAAGCTATGGTTTTCATCTGTCTAAATGATACAGTTCATTCATGGTTAGAGAGACGCAGATGAATAAGAAAAGAATAAACCAAAACTCTATACACTTGCCTTCCTCTGAATCAAAGATTTGCAAGGTACCTTTTTTTCTTTTCAATGCTATGAATTCTGAAAACATGAGAAAGACAACCAAATAAATATTTTCCTTCTTGGATTTACTCATGCCTCCATTCCCCTCCAGAATCATAGACAACTGAGACATTCACCTTTTTACCTTTTCTTAGTACCTTCCATGAAATCAATAAAGAATTCTGCCATATTCCATATTTTCAACATAACTGAAAAAGATAAGACTCACTTGCTTTTCTATTAAGAAAGTGTTTTTCTAATAAGCAGATCTCATTTAATTCTGTTGCTTTGGGTCCAATTCACATGTCAAACACAGCTTATCAAACTAAAATTCCCCACTGACATGGAGATCAAATGCCTTCTTTTTAAAAAAGTAAACTCTATTTCTAAATCAATCCTTTTCTTATGTTGAAACCAAGTTTTTGGTTTTTTTTTAATAAATCAAGATTGCATTTGTATTCTATATATAAACAACAGACCTGTTTAAGAACTCTCTGACCACTCTCAGAAAAGATAATAGATGTTCAGTAGGACCCCTCTCCATTCCATCCAGGACCTAGACAGAAAAGGGCAGAGAGGAAGAAGAGAAACATCAGAAGAAAAGACTAAATTGTATAAGCCCAATAAGCCTATTCAAAGTAAAATTTTTGTGACTGGCCAAATTCCTTCTTTCTATCACTGTTTCTGGTAATTTCACTCTAGAAAGTGTTGTTAAAAGACATGAGATTATCTGGGAATGCAAGCTGGTGCAGCCACTCTGGAAAACAGTACGGAGGTTCCTCCAAAAACTAAAAATAGAACTACCCTACGACCCAGCAATTGCACTGCTAAGTATTTATCCACAGCATACAGGTGTGCTGTTTCGAAGGGACACAGGCACCCCCATGTTTATAGCAGCACTATCAACAATAGCCAAAGTATGGAAAGAGCCCAAATGTCCATTGATGGATGAATGGATAAAGAAAATGTGGTATATATATACATATATATATATATGTATATATATACACACACACACACACACACACACACACACACACAACGGAGTATTACTTGGCAATCAAAAATGAAATCTTGCCATTTGTAATTACGTGGATGGAACTGGAGGGTATTACGCTAAGTGAAATTAGAGAAAGACAAAAATCATATGACTTCACTCATATGAGGACTTTAAAAGACAAAACAGATAAACATAAGGGAAGGGAAACAAAAATACAAAAACAGGGAGGGGGACAAAACAGAAGAGACTCATAAATATGGAGAACAAACAGGGTTACTGGAGGGGTTGTGGGAGGGGGGATGGGCTAAATGGGTAAGGAGCATTAAGGAATCTACTCCTGAAATCATTGTTTCATTATATGCTAATTTGGATGTAAATTAAAAAAAATAAAAAATTAAATTAAAAACACACACATGAGATTACCTATAGTCTCAAATCCAGTGTAATTTTTTTAAAGGAAAGCTTTCGTAATAATTAAGAAAGCTTTTTCAAAATACATCAATAGTGGTTATGCAAGCGTGTTCATTTTACAATTCATTATCCTTATGATTTGTGCACTTCGCATTGTGTGTGCTATACTTGAGTTAACAAATATTAAGAACAGATATATCTGTACTGGGCAGAACCCTTGAAGGATTCTAATGAAGTAAGTAGCAGAAACAGTCCCACAAAGGTTACATGATTTGCCCAAGATCTTCCATGTAGTTAGCTACACACTTAGTCTTTCTTGTCACTTTCCTACTCTTTGTTGTAAAACTGTAAATGTTCTGATAATAATATACTTTTTAATTTAACATTATTCTCTTACTTACACTATGAAAAATTTTTATTACAAATAACAACGCAGGGGTGCCTGGGTGGCTCAGTTGGTCAAGCGTCCAAGCATCCGACTTCAGCTCAGGTCTTTGTAGTCTGTGAGTTTGGCCCCACAGTCAGGCTTGCTGCTGTCAGTGCAGAGCCCGCTTTGGATCCTCTGTCCCCCTTTCTCTTTGTCCCTCCCCCGCTTCACACTCTCTCTCTCAAAAATAAATATTTTAAAAAAGTGACAATGCAAAACCAAACAAGGAAACAAAAAAATGGAAAATACAGACGTCCTGGTTCACAACTTGTGCACCATCACAGGTGCTGCACTATCCACATAAGGAAATTAAATAAAGCCTAATGCCCATGCAATGATTTCCTAACTGCAGAATCCATTTTTAATAATATTTTCAATACAAATGTCAAATGATTACTAGTAAAATTAACTAGGTATAGCTTGAGAAAAGACATTAGCATTATTTTATGATAGTGAAACCCAGGGTGACAGAATGGAAAGAGGGCTGGGCTAAGCATGGCAGGGTAAGTGTGCCTCAAATTCTAGTAGTAACCTTCCCTTGTATGACTGGCAGGATATAATCTCTCTGGACCTAAGATTTCTAAACTATAAAATGAGAAGATGGATCACTAAGCTAAAGCTGAACAGAATCTTGAGCTCCTTCCAGGTTTAAGAAAACTCAAGGACTATTTACCAAGAAATTTAATTATTATTCTATATGCTTTCACTTTAACCAATGAATATCTCTATTTGAATGTTTTAAATAGCTTTGTAATGGGGGTGGGACGGGTGGGCAAAATGGGTGAAGGGGAGTGGGAGGTACAGGTTTCCAGTTATGGAATGAATAAGTCATGGAGATGAAAGGTACACCATAAGGAATATAGTCAATGGTATTGTAATAGAGTTTTATGGTGACAGATGGCTACTACACTTGTGGTAAACATGGCACAGCATATAGAGTTGTCAAATCACTGTGCTGTACACCTGAAACTAATATCACATTGTGTGTCAACTATACTTCAATTAAAAAAATAAACAGCTCTGTAAAATAAGAATCCTAGACTTCTTCTGGATTCTGCCTCATAAACACAAGCATATCTTCAGCTTGTGCCAAATATAAATCTTCCAGATTTGTTGTCTAGGTGCAAGACCCTTCCTTCTCAAAGATGGCTAGTAATAACACCCTCAATACTTTACCAAGAGACTCTTTTGCATGAGTTTTTTTAACTTAATATTTTGAAATCATTTCAAACTTACAGACCATGAGTTATTTCCTTTTTTTTTCCTTTTTATTTTTAAGTAATCTCTATACCCAACGCAGGGCTCAACCTCACAACCTCGAGATCATGAGTTGCACACTCTACCAACTGAGCCAGCCACGTTCCCCCATGAGTTATTTTTTAAATAGAAAATATGTGTAGAGAAGTCCCTCATAATTTCTAATCTATAATTTGAATACTTTCAATGGATGCATTTATTCAACTATCCTTTAGCAACCGCTTACTATGTACCAGGTAAGGTAGGTATTTTCTTGCTCCCAAAGTTACTATAGAAGAAACAAAAATTCTGTATAATGAGAAATTTAAAGAACATTTTTATGAATGCCTAAATCTGGATATTATACTTATAAGTACTTAAAATTAAGTTGGCCTGTTAACCACACAGACCTAAATGTTTCAGGATAATTTATTAGGCATTTAAAAAGTATCTGAATAAACAGTTAAATGTGAACTGTCAAAAAACATTTGCCTTGGCATAACTAAAGATCCAATCCCATCCTCCCCATACCTCGTGAATCTGTTATAAAACTTTTACATGCTTCCTGTTTCTAAGTCCAGGGCTCCCATGGGAAAATTTATGCAAACCTCCAGTCAAATCATAGAAATTTATGAGACTGACACGCTATCTACTGCATAAATGAGGCACCTCAAATCATAAAAACTTAGTACCCTGAAAGGATCCACAAAATGCCTGTCAAAGAGACTGGCATTTCAATACTGTAGCAACAACTGGTTTGCTCCTAGTAGGCATAATAGACAACTTAAGAGATTAGGGAATATTAACATTAATTTTTAAACTTCAATTCTGACAGTGTAATATAAGAAGCAAAAGATGAATCTGTGAAATATGAAATTTGAGATTCCTAGAACTCATTCTAACACAAATATAGTTAAGTTAATTGAGCACAATATAAACCAACAAAATAAGTCAGAGGCTCAAAGAGATTCTCCCCATATTGTTAGATGCCATGATAGGTGGATAATGTAAAATTTAGAGAAAAACTACTTTCTATATCATGTTCTAACAATGAATACCACTGTGTCCTTTTAGGCCTAATAAAGCTGTAGTAAAAAAATAACACAGGTTTAGAGTACTAGTCTTTTAATCCATGTTCTAAAATACAAATGACATTGAAAAGTTGATCAAAGGGGCGCCTGGGTGGCTTAGTCGGTTGGGCGTCCGACTTCAGCTCAGGTCATGATCTCACGTTCCGTGAGTTCGAGCCCCGCGTCGGGCTCTGTGCTGACGGCTGAGAGCCTGGAGCCTGTTTCAGATTCTGTGTCTCCCTCTTTCTGACCCTCCCCCGTTCATGCTCTGTCTCTCTCTGTCTCAAAAATAAATAAAAACATTAAAAATATTAAAAAAAAAAAAGTTGATCAAATCCTACAATACAGGAACTACTAAAAAATTCTCTAAAAATTACTTGATGAGAATCTTAGCGTATGAACTAGAGAGCCCTTGGCAATCATCTAGTCCAATATCCTGATGGAAAATTGAGGCCTGAGTGAATAATTTGAAGCTTCTTAGTCAGAAGTAGGAAAGTCTTTCATTTCATATGTGACACTTCCTTACAAAAAAAAAAGTTCACTGTAAAAGCACTAGAAAAGTATGTTGTAATAATAATAACGAATGTAGTCTTGCCATAAGACGGAAGACGACTTTAAAGAACCATGGCTTTTTTTCCCCCTCTATTAAGTTTCCAATAGAATTAAATCAGAAGATCTGGGCTCTAAGTTACAGAAGTCCTTAAGCAATCAATCTAAGAGTCTACCAGTGTTGGGGCACTGGGGTGGCTCAGTCAGTTAAGCGTCCGACTTCGGCTCAGGTCATGATCTCTCAGTTTCTGTGTTCGAGCCCCACGTCGGGCTCTGTGCTGACAGCCTGGAGCTTGCTTTGGATTCTGTGTCTCACCCTCTCTCTGCCCCTCCCATGTTCATGCTGTCTCTCTCTGTCTCTCAATAATAAATAAACGTTAAAATTTTTTTTTTTTTTTTTAAAGAGTCTACCAGTGTTTCTTCTCCTCTATGGTCTTACATTCATAATGAGAGTGTTGCGTGTTGTCAAACTTTTTTCTTTCTTTTCTTCTTTCTTTCTTTTTTGTTTTATGCTCTGCAAATTGTCACTTTATTTTTTTTAATGTTTGTTTATTTTTGAGAGAGAGAGAGAGTCAGAGTGCAAGTGGGGGAGAGGTAGAGGCAGGAGGGAGAGATAGAATCTGAAGCAAGCTCCTGGCTCTGAGCTATCAGCACAGAGCCTGATGCAGGGCTCAAACCCACTAATTTTGAGATCATGTCCTGAGCCAAAGTCAGATGCTTAACCAACTGAGCCACCCAGGCACCCCTCAAATTGTTACTTTTATTTATTTATTTTTTATTATTATGTTCATTTATTTTGAGAGAAAGAGACACACACACGCACACACACGCACACACACACACACAGTGCGTGCGGGGAAGGGGCAGAGAGAGAGGGAGACAGAGTATCCAGAGCAGGCTCCAGGATCTGAGCTGTCAGCACAGAGCCCAACACGGGGCTCGAACTCACGAGTGTGAGATCATGACCTGAGTCGAAGCCGGACGCTCAACCGACCAAGCCCCCCAGGTGCCCCAAATTGTCACGTTTAAAATCAAACACTGAAATCCTAAGATCGGCTTTTAAATTCTGTAGTTACCATTTCATCATTACTGATGACCCAGATATAATCATTTAGCAAACCTATAGACAGAACTGTAGGTGAATACACTATTACTAATATTTTCAATCACAGGTATAGCATTCAAAGTAGCCACATTGGGCTCTGCACTGACAGCATGGAGCCTACTTGGGATTCTCTCCCTCTCCTTCTCTCTTCCTCCCCCACTTGTGCTCTCTCTCTCTCTAAATAAATAAACTTAAAAAAATTTTTTTTAATTAAAAAACATATAGAAATAAAATAAAAATTCATTAGTGGGGTAGTGATGAGCAAGACATGAATCCAGGAGTAATTAGAGAAAAAGTCTGACAGACATGAACAGGTAAAAATTAAAATAGTCTATGTGTCAAAAGAAACCACAAAGTCAAAAGCCAACTGATAGACTGGGATAATTGTACCATGTGACAAAAAAGGGTTAATATTCTAAATACACAAAAGTGCCAGCAAGTTGATTAAAAAGTAAAAAATTAACAACCCAAGAGAAAAATAAGTAAAGAATTGGTAAAGGGAATCTGTAGAATATGGAATACAAATGTCCAATGAATGTATACAATGTATTAATGGTCAGGGAAATGAAAATAAAAATAAGAAAACTCTTTTCACCCAGCTGACTGGCAAAGACTAAAAAGATACCTAATATCCAGTGCCAGTGAGAATAAGAAATGCAACAACCTTTATGGAAAATAACCTGGCAGTTCATAATACTGAAATAAGCTTATCTTTTAGCCCATGTTTGGGATTTATCCTACAGAAGTAAAAGCTCCATTTCTTAAAGATGTATGCACAAGGATGTTCACAGTTTGTGATGGGGAAAATAAAATCAGAAACAACCTGATGACACTTCAGAAACCTGCATAAATGAAATATTATGCAGCTAGAAAAAAGTGAATTTGATATCTGTTTAATGACATAGAATTAAATGTATATCCTAAAAAGTAAAAAAATAAACAGAATTTGTAGAATAATGTGTATGGCATCATGATAATCTTACTAAGAGAGAAAATGCCATGTTGGGCATTTAAAAAGTTGTGGTTTGAAAGGAAAATCCTATTTGAGTATAATTCATAACAGGAAAGAATTAAGAAAAATATCTGTAATAGGAAAAGGAATAACAATTTAAAATTGATAAAAATGGGTGTATAAAAAAGACCACCAAATGAAACACTCACAGAATAAGAAATAAATTCTGGGTGCTTTTTGGGTGGGTATGGAAAAACAAATGTAAATCCAACTTTTATAAATTTGAGATTTACCTCCATTTCAAAAAGAAAAATAAAAGAAATTTTTGATTCAAGAGTTTATGTTTTTTAGATCTGTCTGCTTGGAATGTTTTTTTTTTTTTAAAAGGAAACATGACTCATCACAAAATCTTGTCAAACAAATGCCCCCTATTATATATTTGAAATCTGTATTTTTTTTTTTGGTTATATTGGATTTCAGCTATATTTTGAAACTTGAAATTTATCTATCATAACAATGCATTATTTGTTATACTGAATACAATTTTTAAATACACAGTACAAACTTAAAAGGATAATACCAAATCTACATGGAATAAATGGTCAAATGATAAAGAAAACTAACTCAAAGAAGTTAAAAAAAATACCCATCATTGATAAAAGTAAAAAATATATTTGCTAGTCACAGAAGAAAAAGGGCAATTTCATAATCGAGAGATATGGAAGTCACAACCTTAAACCTCTGATCAAAGTTATCAACAATGGGACAACTAGACATTTGTGTAGCTTGTAATATGATGCCTTGTGAGGAATATTTAGGTATTTTTGCCAAAATGTTCAGCTCAGATCTGGTCTTCAAACCTTCCAGTTTAGGGAAATATAAGGAACAAATGTCACAAAGAAAACAATCAGATAAATCCAGAATGTGGAGCATTAAACAAAACTGCTCTGGTGTCAACAAATCAATGCCATGAACAAAACAAAACAAAAAAAACAAAAGGTGAGGAAGCAGACAAGGAATGGCAACTATTCCAGATTTGTAAAATACTACATCTACATAAATAGATGAAAATGTAGTGCGTGGTCCTTTGAACAAGTCAGCTATAAAAAGTCGTTTTGGAGACAAGGAGGGAAACAAATACAGACTCAATGTTAGATAACATTAAGGAATTATTGATAATTTGTTAGGTGTGATAAAGGTACTGTATGCGAAGAATGTATTTGTAAGAGATGCATGCTAAAATGTTTAAAGGCATAGTTTGATGATGTCTTTATTTTTAAAAGTTTAACATAAGTATACCATTGAGCATATGGCTACATGTTGAACATAGCTGGCAGGTATAAGGGTGTTTATTCTACTAATTCAGGGGTTTTATCTGTATGTTTGAAATTTTTCATAAGAAAACATTTAAAGTATCTTAAAACCCAACAAACTGTGAGGTACCACTATTATACTAGAAGAAAAAATTTATAAAATCCAACAACAACTAATGGCTAGTATCAATATAAACTGGTAGTTATTCTAAAGAATAAGCTGACAAAATGGCTAAAAAGTGATGATCCTTAGACCAAACTGAATCATTTTAGAGAATATATTCTAAAATAAAATTGGGGGAAAAAGTTTTATAGTAAGATGTTATAGAAATATAAATGAGAATTACAAACCAAAAATAAAAACAAACTGGAACTCACCCAAATAAACAGAGAGTATTTAAATTTTGGTTATTATGTATCCATTAAAAATAACTATATAGACATGTGAAAAGTACCTCAATATATTGCCAAATAAAAAGACTATTAAAAACTATAAGAATTATGGGGCGCCTGGGTGGCTCAGTAGGTTGAGCGTCCGACTTCAACTCGGGTCATGATCTCACAGTCTGTGGGTTCAAGCTCCGTGTCAGGCTCTGTGCTGACAGCTCAGAGCCTGGAGCCTGCTTTGGATTCTGTGTCTCTCTCTCTCTCTGCCCCTCCCCACTCATTCTCTCCCTCTCTCCCCCTCTCTCTCTCTCAAAAATAAATAAACATTAAAAAAAATTTTTTTTAAACTGTAAGAATTAAATTTACAAAGACTGCATATATGCTAATAAGCACAAAGTTATGTGCTTGTAATAAACACAATTTTTTTTTTAAACTTTTCTAATGTTTATTTATTTTTGAGAGAGAAGAGACAGAATGTGAGTGGGTTAGGGGCAGAGAGAGAGGGAGACACAGAATCCGAAGCAGGCTCCAGGTCCCGAGCTGTCAGCACAGAGCCCTGATGCGGGGCTTGAACTCACTAGCTGTGAGATCATGACCTGAGCTGAAGTCGGACACTCAACCGACTGAGCCACCCAGGCGCCCCTAAACACAATTTTTAAAACTTCATGGGGACATAGGCTCTTACGAGATTATATGAACAATGCAAATACACAATCAGGAAGAACTACCTAGAGACAAATAAGGAAAAGCACCTGAGCTCTACTGTTGACCACAGCTTGAATGCATTCACAATATGAATAAAGTCCTACTGTGGGCAAAAGTCACCAAAACTATCATTAAGAGGACACAGAAAAAAAGTGTATCATTGTCTTGGACAGTACATAATTTTACTCAATTCTTTCCATTAGTCAGATGTTTAAAAAAGACGGAAAACCAAAGAGAGTTTTGAGAAAAATCAAAAGATTAAAAAAAAAAAGGACAGAAAAGAGGTGATTTTGAAGAAAAGTTTGAAAGAAAATAGTGACATGATTATTAATACTGAAATTCATGGTCAGGCTTCTGAACAGAGATCCTAAAAAGCTGATGTATCTCAGTGTCCACAGATGGCTGAGCAAGAGGCTAATAAAACCCTCAAAGTTTGTTGTGGTGTTTCTGTTATTGCTGTTTTTTACAAAAGAGGAATTTCCTGACTGTCCTGAGCAAATGAGGAAGGCTGGGTGTGTTAAATCATCGACCATCTGTTTTTCTTCAGGGTGTCTACTTATCCATGATCACTTGATCACAAAATCTCCCTAAAGCTTGAATTACCTATCCAAAGCTTGAATCAGTTACCCACCATTTCAAAATTCTGCAGTTCCATCCTGTTCCCACACACTACCCACTCAACATCTGAATGTCCTTCCTAGATCTGGCAGCTAGGGCTCAACCAACTACTCTGGCTTCATCTCCCCATAGCTCAACACACCAGCAAAACAGACTTCTCACTATTTCATTTTCTAAATATTCCTTATGCTTTCCTATGTCCATCATGCACTTGGTTCTTCTCTCCTTAACTCACTGCAATCTTACCCTTCTATTTATTTAATAAATTTTAATTTAATACCTCTGTATCATCTCTGTATCATGCCACCTGTTACGGGTTGAACTGTGTCCCACAAAAAGATACATTAAAGTTCTAACCCCCAGTATCCCAGAATGTAGATTTGGAAATAGGGTCACTGCAGATGTAACTAGTATACATGAGGTCATATTGGAGTAGGGTGTAAGCCCTTAATCCAATTATGACTGGTGTCTTTATAAGAGAGAAATTTGGACACAGAGAGATACACAGGGAGAACACCATGTGGCAACAAAGGCAGAGACTGAAGTGATGTAGCTGCAAATCAAGAAATACTAAGAATTGATGCAAGCCAGAAAAAGGCAAGGAAAGATTCTACTGTAAGCCTCAGAGAGAACATGTCCCTGCTGACACCTTGAATTCAGGTTCTAGAATAAAGAATTTTAAGAGAATAAATTGTTGTTGTTTTAAGTCACCCAGTTTGTGGTAGTCTGTTACAGCAGCCCTAGAAAATTAATATACCACCTTTTCCATGAAGTCTTCCCTGATTCTCCAAGTGGTAGTGGTGCTCTCTCCTGAATTTCCACAGCACTTATAGTCTCGTTTAAAACATTTATGCTCCCCCCACCTTTTTATTTATGTTCATATCACATTCTCAGATTAATTAGTTTCCTGGAAGGCAGAAACTAATTACTCATTAACTGGATATACTTCTCAACACTGGTAGGCAGTCAACATATACTATCATAATCACATTTTCTTCCACACTTAATTGTTCTGATCATGATGCTTCTGAATGAGTCATCTCCACATGCACTGAACAGTTGAACACAATCTAAAAGAACTCAGTTGAAGGCTCATTTTCTTTTATGAAGCATTACCAGATTTGAATTTATACTAGTTATATCATTATAATTCATACTGATATGTGCTTACGTGTATATGCATATACTGCTGTTAGTTAATACCTACAACGGGAAAGAATACTTATTTAACCAATCCATTATTTAGGTCTATTGATCTGTCTCTTATTATGTCTAGTCAGATGTTGGTTTACCTAAAACTCTTCTCCCCTGTACCAGCATTTGGTGGTTAACCACAACATCTTTGATTTCTCCAAGTGTTTGAACTTTTTAAGTCTGTATTTTATAGAAGGGACACAGCCTTACTTTCATATAATATTTAAATTTACGGCAAGGGACTTTACCTAATGAACAATTTCCCTCTATAAAATCCAAAATAAGAATCTGATTCACAAATTTGCAACTATTTCTTCCTGTGAGAAACTGCTGCTGTCTGGTCTTTAGAAAATATACATAAATGGTACTATGGAACTAATATTCAACAGGTTCAATATTGGTAAAGGTAAGAGTTAGCGGGAACTTTTGTTGCCTCTTTGTATGTGTTGGGGGAGGCGGTGGTTGTAGCTAGTCAATGGTAAATACGAACCTAAATATTTAAAGTATGAATGCCCTCTGAATTTGGTGATCATTAATATTATTAGCTGACAAAGATCTTTCCCCCCAGCTTTATTGAGATATAATCAACATACAGCATTGTGTTAGTTTAAAATGTACAATGAGGGGCGCCTGGCTGGCTCAGTCGGTCAAGCAGCCTACTTCAGCTCAGGTCATGATCTCACAGCTTGTGAGTTTGAGTCCCAAGTCGGGCTCTGTTCTGACAGCTCACAGCCTGAAGCCTGCTTCAGATTCTGTCTCCGTCTCTCTGCCCCTCCCCTGCTCATCCTCTCTCCCTCCCCGCCCCTCTCAAAATATAAACATTAAAAAATAAATAAATAAAATGTACAATGAGATGGATACACATATATACTGCAAAATGATTACCACAATAAGGTTAGTTAATATATCCATCACCTCACACACTTTTTTTTTTTTTTTTTGGTGTGTGGCAAAAACATTTAAGATCTAATCTACTCTTTCTGCAACTTTCAAGTATATAATACATTATTGTTAACTATAGTCACCGTGATGTACTCTAGGTCCTCAGAATTTACTCATCTTACAGCTGGAAGTCTCTATGCTTTGACCAACATATTCCCATTTCCCCTACCCCATCCCCTGGCAACCACCATTCTCTCTGTTTCTATAAGTTTAGCTTTTTAACTTATATAGTTAATATTAACTGAGCATTAATATTCTATCTGACACAGAATATAATCATTCACAAGTTAAAGAAGATGTGGTTCCAGGCTTTTGCTTCATAGGGTTTATACATAAAATATAGCTTATCACCAAATTCTAGAGCTGCATTACTCTGTCCAAAAAAGTCATAGTCCCTTTATATACACACCTACCTATACTTCTGGTCATTTATAAATTAACTCAGCAAATGCTTATTGAGTTCCTAGACAGCCACCTCAAGTCCTTTTTAGAATAAGGTGAGGTAGGGAAAGATTACATTTTTAAAAATAAATCTGTGAGACAACACAATAGGTAGGCAGCGGAGCTGAAGGAAGGGGAGGACAGACACAGGGCCAGATATGAAGAAGCACTGAATCTAGTGAGGAGGTGGAGAGTAAACTGGCTGTCAGTATTTCTCCTTTCTCCCCATGCTGTTCCTATACTTCACTACCAGGCTTACTTTCCTACTGTGCAGGTTTCATTATGTCACCATATAGCTAAAAACTTTTGATGACTCCCTATTACTTAGTTAATCAAGTCCAAACTTCCCAGCCAGAAACTGAAAAGGATTCAAAGCCTTCCCTTATTAAGCTGTATATATACTATACAGGGACTAACACAGGACTGGGAATTAGACTCAAATTCTTTCTCCATCAATTGTTAGTTCTTTTCCTCAGTTTATTTTTAAAAAGCCATAAAAAATAATGCCTATCTCACAGAGTTGTTGTGAGGATTAAAAGAAATACTACTTATTGAATGCTTGGCAAGTTATCTGGCAAACAGTATGCAAGCAAAAAATGTGACCTACTACTGCTATTATTATTGCTATTGTTGTTCAATCTCCACTTCCAGACTGAACTCCAACAACAGCCCTGTAACGATCCTGTTCTCCAGCCAAACTGGACTCTTTACTAACTCCTAAACACACATCTCCACACTCATGCTTTCATTCAGCCTGGAAAATCGGTCTCGTCTCCAAGTATTAGGATCCTAACCATTCTTGGGGCACCTGGGTGGCTCAGTTGGTTGAGTGCCAGACTTCGGCTCAGGTCACAATCTCATGGTTCAGTTTATGGGTTTCAGCCCCATGTCAGGCTTTGCACTCACAGCAAGGAGCCTGCTTCAGATTCTCTGTCTCGGTCTTTCCCTGCCCCTCCTCTGCTTGTGCACGCGCATACTCTCTCTCTCAAAAATAAACAAACATTGAAAATAAAAAATTAAAAAAAAACCCAAAAAGATCCTTACATTTTTGGCAGCTCCACTCAAACGCTACCTCTTTCAGGTACCATTCTTTGATATCCCAGCTTCGTAACACATTACCTATACTCCACAGGACATTTAAACTCTGACTAGAATTATCTTTGTATCTTGCAGAGTTCTAGCCTAATATACAAGGTAGGGCTCAATAAATGTTTGGCAAGTGAATGAATTCCTGTTTTTCCTCTCTTTCATCCAACCACTCTCTTGGAAAACAGCTCCACATCACAATTAAAAAGATCTCTTCTGCAATGTTTCATAAAGCTGGCCAGCTAGTTTTTTTGCTACCACAAATGTGGTAATTTCTATACCCAGTGCACAATAGATACCTACGGATTCAGCAATTTGAAATTAATTTCACCTCATCTTTTAATTTCACTTATCATTTTATTCATTTTGATCAAAAATGACTCATCCTTATAAACAGACTTTGGTTTTTACCTGCCCACAAACTCATCTGTCAATTTCTGGCCATCCCAACCCTCATCCCAACATATCATTTATTGGTTTAAGAGAGAGAATATTTAAAACCTCAGTGAAGTAAGAACCAGAATGCCTACAGGGCAATAAAAGTAAATGAGCAAAGCAAGAAAGCAGTGAGGACCACAGAGCACAAGGAAACACACATCACACCTAAAAGCTTTAGCTTTCACTGTGTTGCTATGAGAGAATAGGAGTTTGTGTTAACAGATCTTCCAAAATTTCAAGAAAAGTCACAAAGTCAGAAATCTGTGTAAATTTTAGCCAAACAAAACATGTCTGTCTGCAGGTCAAATCCAACCACAGGCTGCTGGTTTGCATCCTCTGTTACAGAAGTTCTCTGCAAAAGAAGTGATGGGCTAAGAGGAGTTCCTTCCCAGCAGATAGTCTGAGGCAGCAGCTAAAACTAAGCAGCAACTGGAAGCATTTCCTGTTGAGATTCAGCCTACCTCTCAACCATTCTGTCTTGACCTGAAAACCAAGTTAAGACAGACAACTCAGTTGAGTACATTAAACCCCTACTCTGTACCAGGTGCTAGACATCAGAAATGAACAAGAATGCTAAGTAACAGCTAACATTATTGAGCATTTTCTAGGTGCCATACTGTTCCACACGTTACATGAACTAACTCACTTAATCTTCACAATTCTATGAGATAAATACTATTATCCTTATTTTATTTTATTTTACTTATTTTTTTAAACATTTTTTTAAATCTTTATTTATTTTTGAGAGAGAGAGACAGAGTGCGAGCGGGGGAGGAACAGAGAGAGAGGGAGACACAGAATCCAAAGCAGGCTCCAGGCTCCGAGCTGTCAGCACAGAGCCCAATGCAAGGCTCAAACTCATGAACCGTGAGATCATGACCTGAGCTGAAGTCGGCCACTTAACCAACTGAGCCACCCAGGTGCCCCTATTGTCCTTATTTTAAAAGCTGAGAAAACGTCGGGTGTCTGGCTGGCTCAGTAGGTACAGCATGAGACTCGGATCTTGCAGTGATGAGTTCAAGTCCCACGTTGGGCTAAATAAATAAATAAATAAACAAACAAACAAATAAATAAATAAATAAAAGCTGAGGAAAGGGAGGCACAAAGAGGTTACCCAACTTGTCCAACGTCACACAATTAGCAAGCAGCACAGTTGGAATTAGGACCTCAGACAGACTCCACCAAAAGAGCACACAATTTGAAAACAAAGTGCTCTTCAACAAATGGTGAGGTGGGGGACACCTCAGTCAGTAAAGCATCTGACTTTGGCTCACACCATGATTTCACAGTTCGTGAGTTTCAGCCCCATGTTGGGCTCTGTGCTGACAGTTCAGAGCCTAGAGCCTACTCTGGATTCTGTGTCTGCCCCTTCTCACTCACACTCCGTGTCTCTCTCTCTCTCAAAATAAACAAACATTAAAAAAATTTTTTTTTAAATATGGTGCTGGGACCGCCTGGGTGGCTCAGTTGGTTAAGTGTCCAACTTTGGCTCAGGTCATGACCTCACAGCTCATAAGTTCGAGCCCTGCGTCATTGGGCTCTGTGGTGACAGCTCAGAGCCTGGAGCCTGCTTGGAATTCTGTGTCTCTGGCTCTCTAGACCCCTCTCCCACTCGTGCTCTCTTTGTCTCAAAAATAAATTAAAACATTAAAAACACTGGTTTGTTTTTTTTTTTAATTGATGCTGGGATAATTGGTTATACACAGGAAAAAAAAAAATGAAACTGGACCCTACCTCACATCACACACAAGAGTCAATTCCAGATAGATTAGAGATCTAAACATCAAAGGAAAAACAGTGAAGATTCAAGAAGATAATATAAAGAATAATTTCAAAATCTTGCAGGAAGATTGATAAATTTGACTTTATTAAAATTCAGAACCTCTTTTAACAAAAGAGAGAAAGATTTATGGGGCATCTGAGTGGCTCAGTCGGTTAAGCATCTGACTTCAGCTCAGGTCATGATCTCGCTGTTTGAGCCCCATGTTGGGCTCTGTGCTGACAGCTCAGAGCCTAGAACCTATTTCACATTCTCTCTCTCTCTCTCTCTCTCTCTCTCTCTCTCTCTGCCTCTCCCCTGCTCACACTCTCTCTCTCAACAAACATTAAAAAAATTTTTTAAAAAATGAGCAACTGGGAAATGATCTCTATGATACATGTAACCAACAAAGGATTACTAATCAGAAAATATAAAGAAATCTTTCTAAAAAGACAACCCAATGAGAATATGCCAAAACAAGCATGGTCTGAGTTGTGAAAACCTGTTACTACCACATTTGCCGCACAGCAGACCCCCGAACAGACCTTGGGATCACTGACTGATATAAAATATTCAGGGGTCTATGTCATACTGCAGATATACAGAGCATGGGTGAGCCAGCCGGAAGGACAAAGTCAAAATGGTTATTCTCCATTATATAAGAACTAGAAATGACAAAACAGAAGTTGAACATCCAATCTTCAGACACTGATCAGAGATTGGCAAGCATCTTTGGTAAAGAGACAGACAATAAATATTTTCAGCTTTGAAAACTATATATTCTCTGTAAAACTACTCAACTCTGCCTTTGGTAGAGTGAAAGCAGCCAAAGACAATATGTAAATGAGTAACTCTACCAGATTTGACACTGACCATAGTTTGGTGACCCCTGATGTAGACAGTTGTGGTTTTCCTACACTCTAGGAATACTTTCCCTGCTTCTTATGTCTGCTGACACTTACCTTTGATTTCTTTAAACAAAAACTGTACCACACTTGCCAGCTTTGCAATGGTTTCCAGAAGTCTGTTATTCTATCCCCAAAAATCATCTCCCTTATTACCTGTGACAATTCTCACTTCATTTTCCTTTCATCCCTTTTTTAACTTGACAGCCACCATCCCAATCTAAAATATTCCTTCTCTCTTACCATGTGCAATATTATCAACACCTAAAAATTCTAACTTTGCTCAAAGCTGACTGCCTCTGCCTTAACTAGGCCCTCATTACTTCTTCCCTGCTCTCCAGTCCACTCTTCATCCACTTATCTCCTAAAAATTAATCCTAATCATACATTCTCCTCCTTGGAAATGTTGAATGCCTCCCTATCAGCTAAAGATTCAGTCCTTTAATAAAGTCCTTTACAAGCAGGACAACCAAACAACATTTCCATCTCATCTTTAACCACTTGATCCACACACATACTGTGCTTCAGCCACATTCAACTGTATTCCCTGAAAGTGCATGCCTTACATAGAAAGCTCTTCTCTCCAACTCTCCATCTGGCAAACTCCTCCACCTTTCAGGACACATCTCAAGTATCTCCCTTCACAAAACCTTCCCTGATTCTTAGAACCGAAATGTGCCCACCTCTTGTGTTTTTACAACTTTTGATACTCCTTTGGCATTCACCATCCTGAAATAGCATTGTTGGTACATTCATTTCTCTCACGAGACTGAATATCTGAAATGAAAAGATCCTGCTTTAAAGACCTTTCAATCCTCAGAGCCTGGCATAATAACGCTTGACGTGTCTTAGTGCACAGTAATTGTCTGCTGAATGGAAGACATGCTTGGTGGTAGCGGAAGGGTTTCTTAACCTGGGGTTCATAGATGGGATTCACAGGTAGAATTCAGAGGGGTCTGTGAACTTGGATAGGGAGAAAAAGAAAAATTACTTCCTTATTTTCACTAACTTCTAATTGAAAGTTACAATTTTCTTCAAAAATGAATTGTAGGCAACACACTACTCTAGTATTAGCAGTATCTGTCACTCTGTCAGTTATCACAGATACCTTTACATCATATTACAATTGTTGCTGATATCTTAAAGTATTATTTATGCTCATCGTGTTTAAAATTTGTAATTATCAGACCTGTCACTAGATCTGATTTCTTAATGTATTGATAAAGTATATCCATACTATTTTATAATTTGTATATTTTGGTATTTCAATACAATGGCTTTCTCTATAATCCAGTGTATTTTGTTTAATGCAATTAAAACTATTATTTTGGGAGGGGTTATTATTATTCTGAGCAGCTTCCCTAGATGCCCACTAGTTAGGTCTTCATGCATTAGAAAGACTCAGAATAAATTAATCTTGATACTGTATGTATGTATTGTGTATACTCATTGAACATAGAAAATCTTACTACTATAAACATCTTCATAACCTTTTTGATTTTATGGGAGCCCTGGGTCTACTATCTCATGATAGATGTGCATGAAATTTGCATGACAGAACTATTCCATAACCCATATGAACTTTGAATTCCTCTCTATCTTGATCAAACTTTAATTGAAGTTTGATCATGATACAGATCTTGGGTGTACATGATTGTTCACTGTTATCTTTTTAGGCTTTCTATGTCCCTTTCCTACATAATAAACACCTAGAACAGAAGGAGCATCTCTTAAAACTCCAAGTTCAAAGTCAAAAGGGTCCTGAAGATAACTTCTTTGCACAAATGGAGGTGGGCTAGAAATTATCAAATAGCTGGTTACCTATCCTTCTTTGTATCCCCTTTCAGTCTTTGTACTGACAAACTATCAAAACAAAACCCATTAACAGTTCTTCGATACATGCTGCTGAGCTTGCCTTAACACTTTTCTCACAGCTAACAAATTCCTTTAAGCCAGTCTGTTGAATAAGGAGGCAGCAGACCTCGTCTTCCAGGAACCTGTAAGATCTGGAGGAGTCAACTTTACCTTTCTAGGTCTCAGCTAAAATCATTACATGACCCGAAATTGTTACATGATCTCTAAGACCCTTGTAGTTTCTACACACTGATTTTTCTTCACCATTCTTACTGGCCTCAAGGCCTTTCTGATGACCTCCCCAGGTGACCCTGCTCTTAAAACAGTGGGCTGTCCTCTTCCTGGGAAGACACCTTGGGTCACCACCCACAAACAGACTGGTCCCTCCTTTTAAAGACACAAACTCCATTAAGTTGATGGAGGCTCTTTCTTCTTGCCAACCAGCTCCACGCTGGGCACCCCATTTGCTGACCAACTCCTGCACCCAAACCTCAGTCTCTCTTTTCCCTCTTCCTCATAAAAGTCTTCCTATTTTCTGTTGCTGTCCCCAACTGGGAGTAGAATATGCTAGGAGAACATATGTCCTCAGTCTCTTGGGAGTCATACGGGACTTGCAATTCGCACCCGCGACTCTGAGAACTGTCCAAGTCTGATAGTCGCACCGGCCTCCAAAGGGCCCCCATTTCTAATATTCCTAATCAACACTCCACCCCCGCCCTCCACAAAGAACTGTCCCTGCTCTGACAGCCTGAGCTCGGACCCCACGCCCCTCTGGGTCCTACCGGTCCTGGGGTCCGGAACACGAATAGCCTAACCCAACTCCAGTCCTGGCCTCCAGCCCCACGGACCCCGATCCAGTTCCGTTTGGACTCAGTGTCTCTTCTCCTCGACCCCGGCCACGACCCCACGTTCGGCTCCCGCCAGTTCCTCGGGCCTGGAGCGCCACCCTGTGCAGACCCCGGCCGGCCCTGCACTCCCTCAGCGCCCCAGACCCCGCGTCTCGCACCCTCCCCAACCCCGGCCGGCCCCCGCTCCCTCCAGCACCCCCGCCCGCAGGCCCGGGGCCCGCTCCCCAACATGGCGACGGGGACACGAGCGCCGCGGGCGGGGCGGCTCCGGGCCGGGCCCGCACAGGAGCCGTCTTCCACTGCCGGCCGGCGCCATTTTCCCGCGCCGGGCCCGGGCGGCGCCTCCTTCCCGCGGAGCCAGCGGGGCCGGGACCCCAGACGCCCGGCGGGCCCACCCCTTACGGGCCCGCGTCGCCGTCACCTCACCTGAGCGCGGCCCCAGCCCTCCCGGGCGGGCCTCGGAGCACCGGCCCGGGCCGTGCGTGCCCGCCGCCCTCCGTCCGTCCGTCCGTCCGTCCTCGCGTGCGTCCGTCTGTCCGGCCGTCGGCGCCCGGCCGCCCGCAGCCCGACCCGGCAAGGGCCTCAGGGAGCCGGCGGGGAGGGGGATGGGCCGGACCGGGCCGGGGAGGGAGGGGGAGGGAGGGAGAGAGGGTGGGAGAGCGGGAGGGGGCGGGGCGGGCGGGGGCGGGCCCTGATCACGTGGCCAAACGTCCCCGAGAGCGCGAGGCGGAGCGCGCGCCCGCTCACTTGGGTGCAGAGCTTAGTGCATGGGTTGGGTGATTCTCGGTCTCCTGGCGCTGTTATATCGTCAGTGGCTTTTGCCTCCACTTTGGAGTCAGTGTACAGCCCTATAGGAGCCCTCTGGCCCTAGTGCCCTTGGGCAAGTCAACTTTCCAAGCCTCAGTTTACATATCTGAAATATGGGGATAATAATAGTGCTTGCAAAGAGGAAATGAGAGAAGACATGAAAAGCACTTGGCACAGTGCCTGACACATAGTGTTTAATAACACTAACGGTGATAAAGATAATCTTTAGCCTTAATTATTAATTTGCCTGTAAGCCCCTCTCTACTTTTTTCCCATCACCACCATCCTTGCAAGCTCATTAGGTGCAAGGGAATGTGGCTCCTCCCCTCTCCCCAAATGTAGAGAGGCCTCCCAGCACTGGACTTGATGTCTATCATAAAGGCCTGGATTCAGATCTGTTTTTCACACTTGATAGTTATGTAACTTTCTTTGCCTGTAACCTCAACTTCCTCATCTGTAAAATGGGAGTTAAGGAGTCTGTCATGAGCATCACAGAAGATAGAAGATGATCCAGTGGATTATAAATTGATTGCATATTGGTCAGACATACTGGTTTCATCTAAGAATAGGAGTCAGGAGTACTTTCATTCCATTGAGCACACACTGTATGCTTGGATTGGTGCAGTAGTCACCTAAGGCCTTTTCACATCCTCCCTGGTTCACCTTCAATGAACCACTCTCCTGTCAGAGTAATGTTTCTAAGTCAAATTTTATCATGTCTCTCCCCTATTTAAAACTATTTGAGGGGCGGGGCGCCTGGGTGGCGCAGTCGGTTAAGCGTCTGACTTCAGCCAGGTCACGATCTCGCGGTCCGTGAGTTCGAGCCCCGCGTCAGGCTCTGGGCTGATGGCTCGGAGCCTGGAGCCTGTTTCCGATTCTGTGTCTCCCTCTCTCTCTGCCCCTCCCCCATTCATGCTCTGTCTCTCTCTGTCCCAAAAATAAATTAAAAACGTTGAAAAAAAAATTAAAAAAAAAATACAGAAGGCCTGCACAAGAACGGCCTCAGTCTAAAACTATTTGAGGGGCACTTGGGTGGCTCAGTGGGTTGAGTGTCTCACTTCAGCTTGGGTCATGATCTCATGGTTTGTGGGTTCAAGCCCTGCATCTGGCTCACTGCTGTCGGTGCAGAGCCTGCTTTGGATCCTCTGTCCCCCTCTCTCTCTGACCTTAACCTGCTTGTGCTCTCTCTCTCTCTCAAAAATAAATATTTTTTTAAGAAATTAAAAAACAGGGGCGCCTGGGTGGCTCAGTCGGTTAAGCCTCCGACTTCAGCTCAGGTCACGATCTCACGGTCCGTGAGTTCGAGCCCCGCGTCGGGCTCTGTGCTGACAGCTCGGAGCCTGGAGCCTGCTTCGGATTCTGTGTCTCCCTCTCTCTCTGCCCCTCCCCCGTTCATGCTCTGTCTCTCTCTGTCTCAAAAATAAATAAACGTTAAAAAAAAATTTAAAAAAAAGAAATTAAAAAACAAAACTATTTGATGGCCCACATTGCTGTTAAGCTAAAGGCCAAATAGGTGTCTTCACTGTCGCCTGCCTTTGCCCCATCTCCAGACTTATCTTAGGGCCTTCTTATTCTCTCTCTGGGCTGTAATTACAGTGATCTTCTTCATACATTGTATTTCCTTCCTACTCAGGACCCTTGAACATGCTGATCCCTCTGCCTGAAATGCTCTGGTTGCTTAGGTAATTCATGACTCTTCAGCTCCCAGCTCAAACATCACAACCTCAAGGACTCCTTCCCTGACCACTCCCCAGACAGATTCTCTTATTTGTCCTCAATAAGGATGCACTAGGTTATATATTCCTTGTCTTCACCACTAGACTGTAGACTCCATAAGGAGGGGACTTTATCCATCTTGTTTACCTTAGCATATAGCACAGTGCTAGGCACAGAGGAGGTGCTTAATAAATATCTGTTGTGTTTGTGAATCCTGAATACAGTGCTAGGTGTGGGGACCAAGAGGACAAAGAAAAATAAAGAGAACCACAGATGGCCACAAGGAGGCACCTCAGGTCATTGAGCCTATGAAATTAACAGCAGAAGGTCTTATAAGATCCTGGGGAAAAATTTTTTTTAAAGCTTTTTCTTCTAACTTTTACAAAGTGAGGTATAATTTACATACAGCAAAATGCAAACATCTTAAGTATAATAAATGTTTACCTGTGTTCTCATGTTACCACCACCCAGATCAAGTTACAGAACTATCAACCCAGAAAGTTCCCTTTTGTCTCCTCCTCTATGTCCCCTCCCAGTCAATACTTGCTCTTCCAGAGACACCACTATTTTGACATCTAGCAACTTAGAGCCACTTTGACAGTTCTTAAACTTCATACAAACATATATGCATATATTCTTTTATGTTAGCCTAGAAATCTGACACAGCCAAAGAGTGACTCCTTGTATAATGATACAATTCATTAATTACTTGATTAATGAATTAATCTGAAAGAAACTAGTAAAAGTTCCCACCAGAAGCCAGCCCAGAGGCTGAGATGACATCATCCACAAACCTCCAAGTCTTAGAACAATTTCTAGAGGTAAGAAAGTTCTGAAAGATTCTAGAAACTCAACATCAACAAAAATCCAATTTAAAAATGTGCAGAGATGCCTGGGTGGCTCAGTTGATTAAGTGTCTGACTCTTGATTTGGGCTCAGGTCATGATCTTGAGGTTTGTGGGTTCAAGCCCTATATGGGGTCCATGCACTCAGTGTGGAGCCTGCTTGGGATTCCCTCTCTCTGCCCCTCCCCTGTTTGCATGCTCTGTCTGTCTCTGTCTCTGTCTCCCTCTCTCAAATTAAAAAACAAACAAACAAACAAACTTAAAAAATTAAGAAAGAAAGTAGAATTGCCCAGGGCTAGCAGAAAAGGGAAATGGAGAGTTACTGTTTAATGGGTACAGAGTTTCAGTTGGGGAAGATGAAAGAGTTCTGGAGATGGATGATGGTGATGGTTGCACAACAATGAATGTACCTAATGCCACAGAGCTGTACACTTAAAAATAATTAAAATGGTGAAAATCGTTATGTATTTTACCACAATCAAAAAAAAAAAAAACATTCCAGAATCTGAGCCACTATCCTCATTTTTACCTTGTTTTCCATGTCCTTAAACTGAAGGTTCTAAGTTTTCCTGAGGTTAGCAAGTATTCAGGGAGGTAGGATCCAGAGACCCACTTGGGCATCTACCTATCCTGCAGGTGAAAATACAAGCATGGGCAACATAAGTATTTGTTGCCCACAGGTAATTAGCAAAGGGACAGAAACAGGCCATGAACTGGCACTAAGTATAGCACAGTGATCACAAGTTTGGGCTCTGAAACCAAAATACCCAATACTTGTTACTACAAAATCAGCTGGCATTTATTAGCTATGTGACATTGGGAAAATTCAACCTTCTTGTTATACAGATGAGGAAACTGGGACCAAAAGGAGTAAAATGTCTTTTCCAACAGGGTCCAAAGTATTTTCTCCTTTGTTTCTTAAGCCTTACATGGCATTTTTATTTTGTTTTGTGTCCCTAATAGACCATAAGCTCCTCAAAGAAGGTATTTTTGTAATATCACAACTTGTAATATAAATTAACTTTTTTGTACTTCAGTTGCCTCATCTGTAAGATGCAGATAATAAGGGCACCTTATAGATGAGGAGCCGATGATTAAATGAATTAGTAGATATAAAATGTTCCGAAGACTACCTAGGACTTATGACAGCTTCAACAAGTGCCAGATTCAGAGGCCTCTGGAGAGGATGCAAGACTGTTTCACAGAATGCTTTGAGCAAGAAAAGCAATCCTATGACATCCAGGATAGTTCTGGATTCAGACTTGGGTAAAGCAAGAGCAAATCAATGGTTCTTTGATATGAACAGATTGATTAGCATTTATTGAACTTTTGCTTTCACATTTTAGTCCAAGTGGCTTAAGCTTTCACAGTGAATACTTCAACCATGTCTTTAAGAACAATATCGAACAGGAATAAAAAGAACAAAACCATCTAGAGAATGTCAACATTCTACTGTCTGCGGGGTTCATCACAACAGTGCCAAACAACGTTACCACATTCAGTTGAGCAAGTTGTGTCTTGCAAGAGGACATCACATCTAAGTGGGTGCTGGTCACTGGTTAACACTGTAATTCATAACTTTATTGTGATAATTTACCAGTAGATGGCAGTAAAGTGCCTTGTTACTACAAAATCAGCTCAACAATTCCAGACAACCAGAAATAAAGGTCCCTTGAAGAGGAGTCACTTCTACTTTGCATAAAGGCTTGATATGGGCAAGCAATGGCTTGCTATTAGGAAAAAAACATTGAAAATGGAAATAGAGTGATAACTACACAATTGAAAAAAATCAAAGAGTATCAAGAAGTGACCAAAAAGAGAGAAATATTCTTAGGACTTAAAAACCTATTTTTAAAAGTATTCTGAAATTATTAAAGTATAACATAAAAACATAAAAATACACAAGTCGTAAGTGTAAATCCTTATGCATTTTCACAAAATGAACAACACTTGTCTACCCAACACCTAAATCAACAAGTAGAACATTACCAGCTCCACAAAAGCTCCCTTTCTAATCATTACCCATGCCTCTGAGTGTAAACAGTATACCAACACCTAATTCCACAGATGAGGCACGCCAGGTGTTAAACTTTATATAAATGAAATCGTATAGAGTGTACTCTTTTGAGTCTGGTTTCTTACGTTCAATTTTATGTTTTTGAGATTCATCTATATTATTGCCTATGGTTGGGGTTTGTCCTTTTCATTGCTGTCCCTTTCATTTTATTATTTGAGTATATCACAATTTATCCATTCTACTGGTGGTGAAATTCTACTTCAGGTCAATTTTTTTAAGTACTACTCTGAATATTCTTATACATCTTTGGATGAACATGTGTACAATTTTCTGCTGGATATATACCTAGGACTAAGATTGCTGGGTCATAGAATTTACATGTTCAGCCCTAGTGTATATTGCCAAATCATGTTTTTTAAAAACCGTTTTATTGAGATATAATTCACATACCAAACAATTCGCTCATTTAAAGCATACAATTCAATGCTTTTTAGTATAGTCACAGGTGCAACCATCACCACAGTCAATTTTTAGAATATTTATATCACCTCAGAAAGAAAATCTGTACCATTTAGATATTGTCCTCTTCCCAAGGCCCCATTCCCCTATCCTTAAGCAACCCCTAATTTGCCTTCCATCTCTATAGATTTGCCTATTCTGGCTATTTCATATAAATATTGGTCACAATATGTGACCTTTTGTGTTTGGCTTCTTTTACTCAGCATGTTTTCAAGGTTCATTCATGTTGTAGCATGTATCAGATTTCATTCCTTTTTTATGGCTGAATAATATTCCATCATATGAATATACCACATTTGTCTTACCTATTCATCCATTGCTGGACATTTGGGTTGTTTTCACCTTTTGCCTTTTGTGAATAATGCTGTTATGAACATTCATGCACAAATTTTTGTTTGAACACCTGTTTTCAATTCTTTGGGGCATATATCTGGGAGTGGAATTGCTGGGTCATATGGTAATTCTAATTATTAAAGAAATGCCACACTGTTTTCCACAGCAGCTGCACCTTTACATTCTCACTAGTAAAATATGAAGGTTCCAATTTCTCCATATCCTCACCAACACTTACTTCCTTTTTAAAAAATGATTTTAAAAATATTATAATTATAGCCAACCTAGTGAGCATGAAGTGGTATTTCATTGTGGTTTTGATCTGAATTTCCCTAGTGACTTATATTAAACATCTTATCATGAACTTATTGGCCATTTGAATATCTTCCTTAGAGAAATGTCTGGTCAAGTTCTTTGCCCAACTTTTCACTTTGGGTTGTTGAACTGGAAGTGTGCTTTATATATTCTGGGGACTAGACCTTTATCAGATCTATGATTGCAAATATTTCTCTCATTTTGGGGGTTGTCTTTTTACTCTCTTGGTACTATCCTTTGATGCTCAAAAGTTCTTAATTTTGATGCATTTCAATGTATCTATTTTTTTCTTTTGTTGCTTGTGCTTTTGGTGTCATATCTAAGAATCATGGCCAAATCTAAGTCATCAGGATTTACTCCTATGTTTCTAAGACTTGTCTGTTTTTTGCTTTTATATTTAGGTCTTGATCCATTGTGAGTTACTATTTGTATGTGACATGGGGTAAAGGTCAAATTTCATTCTTTTGCATGTGGATATTCAATTGCACTAGCACTGTTTGTTGAAAAGATTCTTTGTCCATTGAATGATCTTGGCACACTTGTCAAAAATTCAGTTGATCATAGGGCCACCTGGGTGGCTTAGTCAGTTGAGCATCCAATTCTTTTTTTTTTTTAATTTTTAAAAATGTTTTTATTTATTTTTGAGACAGAGAGAGACAGAGCATGAGCAGGACAGGGGCAGAGAGAGAGGGAGACACAGAATCCAAAGCAGGCTCCAGGCTCCGAGCTGTCAGCACAGAGCCCGACGCGGGGCTCAAACTCACAGACCGTGAGATCATGACCTGAGCCGAAGTCGGAAGCTCAACCGACTGAGACACCCAGGCGCCCCGAGCATCCAACTCTTGATTTCAGCTCAGGTCATATCCCAGGGTCTTGGGCTCAAGCCCCGTATCAGGCTCTACACTGAGCATGGGCCCTATTTAAGATTCTCTCTCTCTTTCCCTCTGTCCCCTTCCCTGCTCATTCTCTCTTTCTCCAAAAACAAAAAAATAAAAATTAAAAGAATCAATTGATCATAGATATATAGGTTTATTTCTAGATTTTCAATTCCATTCCAATTATGTTCAGCCTCATGTCAGTACCACACTGTTTTGATTACTGTTAACTTTGTAGTATGTTTTTTTCACTTAAAAAAACCATTTATTTATTTGTTTATTTTTAAGTAGGCTCTAGGCCCATTATGGGGCTCAAACTCATGACCTTGTGACTCAAGAGTCACATGCTCTACTGACTGAGCCAGCCAGGCACCCCTGTAGTAAGTTTTTAAATCAGGAAGCTTCATATCTTAACCAAGATATGAAGGAAATACCCAAAATATCTAATTTAGGAAACAAATAGTAAACACATTGCTGTAGCTGCTTTTGTACTATTTCACTTTCTCCCACTCCCAACATAGCCAAATATAAATCAATCAAGAGCCATGGTTAAGCAATAGTCTTCTTTAATTCCCCTTTGCAAATAGAAGCCCCTGAGCTGGTCCCCACCCCCACCCCTACCCACAACCTGGGAACCCCCAGATGCAAGGCCCCACCTCAACTTGGTGGGAGGAAGAGAGGAGCACCCCCTCCCCAGGATGGTCCATTTAAAAAATCCTAGTCATTTAAGAAATGAGGCTGGGGACAGGAGAAGGGAGCTGGAAGACAAGGTCCAGGTCAGGCCAGATTGGAGATGTTGGGGTTGTGAGGACCCTTGAGAAGGTTTTGCAAGCACATCCCTAAGCTCTGGGCCAGCATGGCTGAAGGAAAGGAGGCAGACAGTCTGACTCCTCAAGGCCCTGTCTGCCTGGTTGTGGACACTGACACTCACCACCACCGCCGCCACCACCACCACCACAGGCCTCTGGATAGAGAATTTTCCAGTTATTCTCGGATAGGGTTTGTTAAGCATCCCCTCTGGCCCATGATCTGGGGCATCCCTGGGGTTCCCCTGAGACCAAACCTGGGAGAAGGAGGGACTCTAAGAACATGCAAAGGTGGGGAGCAGAGACCCCCACCCCACCCTGTGCTCTACAGGATGGTGGCTCCAGCTGCGTCTGGGCTCCGAGGGTCTTTCACACCAATGATGAAGTTGTTGGTTCTCCGGCTGCCATGGACCCAGGATAAGACATCTACCTTCTCCACATGGTGACCCCTGGCTTCCAGGAACTCAATCTCTTCCTCTGTGAACTCACCTGAAAACCACCCCCCAACATATATACATTCAGAGTGTTCAGAGCACTGGCGCAGGAGTCCTGTGGTCAGACCTGAGTCGTGGTCCTGGATGCCCCACTGAGGAGCTGCGTGACCTTGGGCAAACTGCTTTACCTCTCTGAGCCTCAGCCTCCTCATGGATAAAATAGGGATTATATGAAAACAACACATGACGTTGTTATAGGGATTAAAGGAGATAATACACAGAAAGCACAGAGCTCAGAGCCTTGCAAATAGTATGTGATCAATAACATACGGTCATTCTTAACATTGCACAAAGGGCTTTGAGCTCTTCATCTCCAGCGGCCTAGGCCAAGCTGCCATCATCACTTGCCAGGATAGCCAGGATGCAGCCATTACTGCATAGCCCACTGACTGGTCTTTCTGGTTCCAGTCCTGCTTTCATACAGGTAAATGGAATCCTTTTAAACCATTAGGCCACTCACCTCCCCTTCTCAAAACTTCCAATAGCTTTGATGACTCTTAGAATAAAATCCAAAGTCCTCACCAGGGCCTCTAAGGCACAACATCATCTGGGACTTCACTACCTTTCTAAACTCTTGTCCTCACTTCTTTCTATTCTCTCCCTTGCTTACCTCTGCTTTAGCCTCCTTGCTGCCCTCAGGTAGGCCAAACATGCTCCTACCTCAGGGCTTTGCACTTGCTGTTCTATTTGTCTAGAATGTTCTCCTCCTAGATAGTCATGAGACTGGCTTCCTTACTTCATTCCAATCTTCAAGGAGAACTTACCTGACCGCTATCTAAAGTAGCAGCCCTGTCATCTTTACCTTGCTTTATTTTCTTTCAAAGTGCTTATTGCTACCTGTTTGTTTGTTTGTTTGTTTGTTTACTATGTCTCTCTCCATTAGATTATAAGCTTTTTGAAGTCAAGGATGTTGTCTTGTTCACTATTGCTCTTCAGTGCCTAGAACTGGGTGAAGACATAGAAAATGTTAAAGTATTTACTGGATAAATGAAGAAATCCCCACCCTCTTACATAAGTTCAGGTCCTCACCATCTCTTGCCTGGCCCATTATCCTAGTTGTTTCTGTTTCTCCAACTTAAATTCTCCCCTCTTCAATCCATTTTCCCTACGTAAAACATATCAGGTCTATCCCACCTCTACTCAAGTGGATGGAAACCATGCTTCTTAACATGGACCTCCATGATAAGCCCTGTAACCTCACCTACTACGGCTCCTCAACAAAGATATGGTTTTCTTATTTCCTCAAATGGGATAATCTAGGGCAGTTCTTGAGGTAAAGATACAACACCGAATAGCATTGAATCACTGAATCAGAAATGCATTTCCTTTATGGGTCCCTTTTAATCCTTTGGATAATGGCAAGGACTAAGTTTTAGTATGGCCTCTAACGTTTTTTTTTGTTTTTCAATGTTAATTTATTTTTGAGACAGAGTGCGAGCAGGGGAAGGGCAGAGAGAGAGGGAGACACAGACTTTGAAGCAGGCTCCATGAACCACGAGATCATGACCTGAGCTGAAGTTGGACACTTAGCCGACTGAGCCACTCAAGAGCTCCTGGCCTCTAACACTTTTTTTTTTTTTAATTTATTTTTTTAATTTACATCCAAATTAGTTAGCATATAGTGCAACAATTTCAGGAGTAGATTCCCTAATGTCCCCTGCCCATTTAGCCCATTCCCCCTCCCACAACCCCTCCAGTAACCCTATGTTTGTTCTCCATATTTCAGCCTCTAACATCTCTACAAAGCCTTCTGGGGCAATAATATCCACCTAAAATCTAAAAACAGTTGACTTTTTATAGCTATTTATCTTTTATTTGTGGCAAATGATGTTATTTTTTCCAATTGTGATTATGATATGAGATTTACCTTTAAAATACACTTACATTGAAAAAGAAGTACATGTATAGATACGCATATGTAAATAATGGTTTAGATGGTGTACAAATATGGCAAAATTCAAGAAGGTGCTGGATAAATTCTTAAGTTTAGGAAACAATGTCTCTAGTCCAGCAGGCCTCCTGGCTGCTCTCTGAACCATTCTTTCTGGCTTTTGCCCATTTGTCCAGAAGGTTCTTTACCCCTACATGCCAAATTCCTGCTCCTACTCCAATGCCCAGTCAGTTGTCACCTCCTCCATAAAGCCTCCCAGAAACCCCAGTGGATGAACTTTCCTTTGGCCAAGCCTACTCCTCATGTTCCTGTCATAGACCATAAGCTTCTCAAGGGTGGGTAGGATGAACCAACACCCCCCCCCCAAGTAACTTAGTGTACAGCCTCACATTCAATAGACACCAGAAGTTATTAGTTGGGATAGCCTCATTATCATCATTTGGGATCCAGAGTGTCACCAGCCAAACCACAGGCTGTGACTGCTGAGGATTTAGGTCTGTGGCTTCTAATGTGCTTCACTCTAGGAGACAGGCAGTAAAGAACAGAGTCTTTGGTATCAGCCAGGTATATATTCTAATCTCAATTCTGTCACTTACTGCTGATCTTTGACTACTTTATAACCTCTGTGGGCCTCAGTTTCTTTATCTGTAAAATGGGGATGATAATACCATGCAGGCAAGGACCATGTCTCATTCAATACTCTATCCCTTTTGGATTTGTATAATACATTGTCTGTTGTAATAAAAACTCCTCAAACCTGCACATACTTTCCCACTTACAAAATTAAGCTATGTTTGGGCGCCTGGGTAGCTCAGTAGGTTGAGTGTCCGACTTCAGCTCAGGTCGTGATCTCATAGCTTGTGGGTTTGAGTCCCGCATCAGGCTCTGTGCTGACAGCTCAGAGCTTGGACCCCACTTCGGATTCTGTGTCTCCCTATCTCTCTGCCCCTCCCCCACTCACACTTGGTTTCTCTTTCTCTCTCTCTCCTTCAAAAATAAACATTAAAAAAATTAAAAACAAAAAACAACAACAAAAAATAAGCTGTGTCTACAATTAAGCCCCAGTCATTCTTAAAGGAAAGTCCATTTTCTCACCGTAACCTATAAGGTCCATGATGTGGCCTCTGCCTGCCTCTCTGACCTCACATCAGTTGCACTTACCCCAGTCTCCTTTCTACTCCTAAGACATGCCGAGCCCACTCCTGCCCTGAATTGCATCTGTTCCCTTGGCCTACAAAACCTGCCCCTGTTCTTTGCATGGTGGGGCTCCTTCTTACTCTTCAGATCTCAGCTGAAATGTCACCCAAGAGAAGCCTTCTCAAGTTATCAGATCAGTCCTATATGTCAGCCCGCAGAGCATTTATTTTGCTTTCTCATATTTCTTTGATTATTTCTTTTCCTGTCTGCCTGTAAATGCTGTATCCTGAGCATAATGCCTGGCACACAGTAGGTATTCAATACAAACTACTGAATGAATGGTTTGCAGACTGAACAACTGTATCTTATTTTACAAATGAGAAAACTGAGGCTCAGAGTGGAGACATGCATTTCCCAAGGCTGCACAGCCCGGAAATGACAGAACTGGTTCCAGTCCCCAGATCTTTCACTGTTCCAAAGGAGTTCATTGGAAGAAACCAAACTTTCACTGGCAGGAAGTTATGCTGGTATAGGTGGGGGAACCCTTGGGAGGAGACCCCTTCTCCACCCAGCTCCTTGCCCACCCCCTGGGGATCTCTGCTGTGCACTCACTGTCCACCTGCAGAAGGTTAGACTGCAGGTCTGGATGCAGACGGCCATGAGCCAGGCTGTCACTCAGGTTCCGGTTCAAGGTCAGGACATTCAGCAAAACCTGTGGGCGGCCAAGAGATAGAAGTCAGGGCTGCCCCAGAGATAGGGATTCAGGACTCCCCAGGTCTCACTCCTTAGCTGGACTTCTAGTTAGAAACCTTACACTAGGGGTGTCATCTGAACAGCCTCAGAAGAGAGGCAGGCCTGTGATGGCCATCCCCATTTCAAAGAGGGGGAAACTGAGGGCCAGGAAGGGAAAGTAACTCACTCCAGAGTTTAGAGAGAGCCAAGGAAGAGGCACCACTAGCAGTCAGCCTCCTATAATCCAGCCCAGGGCTCTCCTCCCTTTTCCCTGGCCAGGACAGGGTTAATAGCTGGGGAAGGTCTAGGGCACAATGTGAGTACTTTTAGCTTAGTGGTTGTGTGGGTAGGCTCTCAAACCAAACTGCCTGCCCATTCTTAGTAAACTGGACCTAACTTCTTAACTTCTCTGGGTCTTAGTTTCCTCATATACAAAGTAGAAATAAGGATTCCTTCCAAAGTTGAGAAGGCTAAAAGAATTAACACATGTAACACCATTCCTGGCACTTAGTAAGAATTCCATAAATGTTTTCTCTTGTTATTATCTTCATTTTACATATGAGGAGACTGAGGTTCAGAGAGGTTAAGTGAATTCCCGGAGATCACACAGTTAGAAATTAGCAGCACTTGGACTGGGGCCCAGGGCTGTCTGCTTCCAAAGCTCAGGCTAATTAACTCACTACCTGCCAAAGTATGTGCCTGGCACATATATCTGGTGCTTAAAACATCTGTGTAACTGTTGTGAGACATTTTGGAGAACTGTAGGTCCTTCCTTTCAAAATCAAACCCTAAAGAGAGTTGTTATCTCTTCAGATGCTGAGTAGAGGCATCATGGGACTTGAGGTTGACAGAACCTAGGCAGCCCAGATGCTATATCACCTTTCAGTTCCACTGGCCCATGATTTTCTATGCAACCCGGAAGACAGGGAGCTTCAGGGCTCCATTTTGGCTAAGTAACTCAGCATAGCCTATGTCCCTAGTATCCAGGATGAACTTGTAACAAAGCAGCCTTGGCCTATGTTTGCTGACCTAGGGATGAGAACAAGACAGAGACATGAGGCACATCTACAGTCCAGGCCACAGCTTGGCTGCTGGCCCCAAAGGGCCTACCATGGAGGAAACCTCACCTGGGTCAGGCCGCTGAGGCCCCGGGCAGCTCCATTGGCCCCCAGTGCGAGGTAGGTCCCACAGAGCCCCTCTGCCGGCCGGACCACAGTGGGCAGCAGGAAAGACAGTGGTCGCTTCCCTGGCTGCACCGAATTCTCCTGTGTCAGAGGACCGAGACCACAGGGGGATAACAGGTGGGGTAAGTTTTCATGGGGGACTGGTCCCTTCCCAGGCCACAGTTTGCTGTCTGTGAAATGGGCAGGGTTCCTGGATAACTAAGGTGGATCATGGCCCCACTGAATTGCTATGGAGCTAAGATGGGTGGCAAGGGAGGGGACCAAGCCAAGAAAGATGGCCAAGAGGAAGAACAGGATAATCTATACCCTGGTCATCTCTATCTATCTTCATCCTGCCAGGGCCCCAGCTCACAGGATGTAAGAATATTAGCCTCCAACTAGACCATAATTCCTATCTCCTTCCTCTTTTGACCAACAAGAGGGCTGAGTCCCATCAGCTCAGCATCCCACAATTGTAGACCATTGTGCTGAAAAGTGCCAAAGAATCAAATGGGGGCTAATATCCTTATTGTACAGATGAAGAAACTGAGGCCAAGAGAGGGGGCAAGACTTTCCCTAGGTCATATAGTGAGACAAGGACAGAATGGGATGAAGTTTCTTCAGGCCCACCAGGCTCCAAGCCCCAGACTTGGGCTGGGAATGAAGTGGACACCTTGTTTTGGGTTCCTTTATAGTAGAAGTTCCTAGAGGAAGTAGGGAAGGAGGCACAGCCATACTGCTACACTTTCTACCTAGCCTCAAGGTTCTCAGGGGAAGAGGGAATCAAGGCCCTACCAGGCTGGGAGCAGAGTGGTTAGCAGTCCTGTTGGGCCAGGAGAAGTCTAGCATCTGGCTGTTGAGCAGGATCCCCGAGGGAGTGATGAGGCCACTGCCAAAGGGTCGGTTCAGGGAGCTGGGGGTGGAGGTTGGGCCAGGTGAGCCCTGAGGCCGCCCTCACCCCCATCCAGCCCCCAACCCTTCCTGGTCCAGACGATCCCCAGTGCCAGGTTCTGAGTCTGAGCTGGCATACCTGACCATGGCCACGATAAAGTCATCAGGGCCCATGATCAGCACCTGGGCAGCCGTGGGAGCCCCATCCAGCTCGTAGACAGGCAGGAGTGGAGCAGGAGCCGCCTGGGAGTCATTGATGTGGCCCCGGAGGTACGCAGCTTCCACCTTGCTGAAAAGACAAGGGGCAGGAGATGAATACACAGCAGGCTCTCATTACACCCCACCTACCACATTGTGATGCCTGTTTGTGCAATTATTTGATTAATGTCTGCCTCCCCCACTGGACTATTAGGTCTATGAGAGCAGAATCTCTTATTCTGAACATATGGGAAATATCCAGGAAAGTGTTATTGGACTGACTGAATTTATTTAGGTGTCATTCAGATTCCCTCCTAGAGCCAACTTTTATTTAGTGCTTAAACCAAGAGTCTTTTAGTTACTTGACTTCATTTACTCAGTTAATCCTCTTCTTGAAAGTACCTGGGACATAGTGGATGCTCACATAATATTTGTTTCGAATGAACAAACAGAATTCATTTAATCTAATGTTTTTAGTTTGGAACTGAAGTTTTATTAAGAGTTTAGTCAGAGGAGAGTTTTATATACAGGGATCTTTAGCTACTATTAGAATTTTGTGGGGGAAGACTTGGCATATAAGCCCTTAGTAACTATTTATTGGATGAAATTACTTGAATGAATTTAATATATGTGTGTGTGTGTGTGTGTGTGTGTGTGTGTGTGTGTGTGTGTGTTAGAGCTAAATTGAAAACAACATGCAATTTTCCAGACTTTTTAAAGTTCGACAGAGGGTTTCTTACTTAATAACTGTTGGTTTGGTTATTGTAGTTGATTAGAGAATGACAAGTTACTAAGGATTATTAAAGATTTTCATTCAGTTTTCAACCATAAAGGCTGGGGGCCACACAGAAGAGGCAGAGAGGGCTTTGTTTCAGGTGGATTGGGTGAGGGGAGAGAGGCTTTGTTTTTAGACTTACTCTTATGGCTTTGAACTGCTTATTGATTTTGGTTGCTGCTCTTTTTGCTTTTTAATTATAAGCTATTCATTTAGTTTCATTGTTTCCAACTTAATTCATAGAGTTGTTTGAGTAATAATACAAATTTATGTTAAGTATATTTTTGGTTTCTGGTTTTTTCCTTAGCTAGCCTTTTGATCAAATATAGTAGCAATTAAATAGTAACCGTTCTTACCCACTCATATTGCCGGTTACTACTACTAATATTTGTTGAATACTTATTATGTGCCAGACAATGTGCTCAGTGCTTTGCATGTATGACCTTATTTAATCTGTACCACAACCTCATGAGGTTGGCACCATTATTGTCAGGCCCCCTTGTAGAAACAGACTTACAGAATTTAAATTTGTCCAATCCTGTACAGCTAGTGAATGGTGAAGTTGGGATTTGAACTGAGTCAGTCTGACCAGGACCCACAGTCTTACAATATTATGCTGCTAATGTGGATACATTATAGTGTATAATGTATGTATAATGTAAAAATTCCTATCACCTCCAGTAATTGCTTGGAGATTTTTCATTGTTATTAAGCTTTCTTTTTCCACTCCAAAGGGGGCCCAGATGGGCCCCGATAGGTGCCCTGCTAGGGTAAAAAATGTTTTGAGGGCCAACTCATTGTACAGATGGGGAAACTGAGGTAGGTGCAGGGTGAGGCAACCAGTGTCACGCTATGAGTTGGAGCTGAGCTAAAATTGACTTGGGACTCCAGGTCTTCTTGCTTTACCAGCTGCTTTTCATCTGATCCTTTCCTCACATCCACCACCACTTCTGCAGCCCCGAGGGTCCTGCCCTGGGACCCACCTGAGCATGTCATCCATGCTCTCAGTGATGGTAGAATCGTAGACAGGATCTCCCAGTCTGCTGGCCAGGGCTAATGCAATCTTCAGGGTCTGAAAATATAACAGGGGTGTGGAAGAGGCTGCCAGGCTCCTCCCAGGACCCACACTTTTGATCCTCATGTGAGAAAACCTGGAGGTGATTTAGTCCTGCCCCATGGCAGTAACCCATCCCCCCACTCCCAGTGTACCAAGACCCAGGGCAGGGTGGAGGGGTCGGCCTTGCCTCTGCCACCCAGTGAAGAGCCTGTTCCCGGGACACCAGGGTGGTAAGATTGAAGCCTTCAAGGATGTTGAGAGCACTGATGAGGGCAGGCCCTGTATGCGGGGGTGGGGGACTGAGAACCAGGTGGCCTGGAAAAAAAATGGAAATGACCAGATGGCAGGGGAGGGGTCAAGGCATCTCCACATCCCACCATCACGTAGGCTGAGACCCCTGCACTGAACTCCTCATCAGACAGGGAAACTGTGCTGAGAGGCAAAGTATTGAGAGGCAAAGGGACCCACACAAGTTCACATGGCAAGTCAAGGGCAGGGCCAGGACTCCAACTCAGAACACTGGTCTTCAGTTTCCTCTTCTGCACAAGGAAACTAAGGCTCAAGAGAACTGTAGTCTGCCCAGAAGCACATTGCAGGCAGAGCAGGGACAGGTGTCCAGATGTCCAGAACTCCTTTTAGCTCCTCCCACAGACCAGGATACTATTCAGGGCCCATCATGGTCCCACCCCTAAAACTTCTTGGGAGCAGCAATCTCCTCTTCCTATTTGAGGCCTCTGTTATTAGATGTTTGGGCATCAAAGGAATAATGATAATACCTGACATATAACATTAACTGATTAACTCATTTAACCCCCACAATGGGTAATGTTATCATCCTCATTTTACAGGTGAGGAAACTGAGGCACAGAGAGGTAGCTGGTCCAAGTTTGTAGGAGACAATCTCAAGGTACTGGCATTGGCAAGAGAACGCAGGCTGGGGAGGGGATTTGTAAAATCAAATAAGAATTCAGCATCCATTCTGATCAGGGCAGCTTCTGATAACACCTCATCAAATCTTCATGGGCACCCCTCAAGGGTACTATCTCCATTTTTAGGAGGGAACCACAGCTCACAGTGGGAAGTGACTTGTTCAAGGTGAATGGGACAGCTAGTACTCAAACCCAGGTCTTCATACACTACCACCTCTGGTAGAAGAATCAGGCTAGAAATTGAGGCCTGGAAACCTGAACTCAGACGTAACCCCTCCTGGGGTTCAAGGTGATCCAGACCTCCAGGAGGGGAGAGAACCTGAGAACCTTCTGAGGGACCCAGGAAACCACCACTTTGGGTTCAGCAAACATGGATTTCATCCACATCATAGGCTTGGCTTTTGGGATTCCTCTAGTTTTGAGTTTGGCAGGTTAAGTTCCATTCTGTCCCTGGGCCTCAGTTTCCTTTTGACACAATGAGGGGACAGGTTTATAATTGTCTTCAAAGGTTTGTTCAATATGAATTTAGATGGACTCTGGACTTATGAATTCTTCTTAGGAAGTACACAACAGTGAGAGTGGGGCTGAGGCAACATAGAGCCCAAATCAAGAAAACTTATGGCCAGAACCCCAACTTCCAGGCCTGAACTTTTGGCCAGACCTCCCTCCCCATATCCTAAATACTTGGGGTAACTGACCCCATGACTACTTCAGAAGGTGGGCTGGCTCTGGCTTCCTTCAACAGTTGGCTGGCCAGGCAGCTCACTGCCTCAGTTTCTCTCCTGTAAAATGGGGAGGAATCTCTAGGCCAAAAGGAGGTGGCCATGGACTGGGAGGCTTCTCCTGAGCAGGGACCCTGAGAGCTGGGAGAGAGGTCACCTCTGTAGACGCCACACACAGGATTCTCCACGAGGGCACTGTAGTTGCTGAAATCCTCCTCAGTTATGACACCCCCTGCATGTTGAGCCTAGAGGGGAGAGAATGACCCCATCACAGCTGTGATCCACACTCCACAGTGTAAGCATATGGGCTTGGCCTATGGTATACGCTTGGAATCAAAGACAGATCAGATGTTTCTAACTTTTGTGCCTTCTGCAATTTCCATCATGGCCTTTAGGGACCCCATTAGCCCTTGGGACCCTACGGAAAAGAAAGGGGGAAAAGCACTACCTCTGAGCACCTGCCAGGTACCAGACATTCTATGAACGACCTCCTTAGATTGGCATTCAAGGCCCTTTGTGACCTGGCCCCTGTCCAATGCTCCCACCTCATGTCCTGCTATTCCCCAGTGACCTCTGTAAGCTACCTGAGTGAACTACAGTTCCTGAACTCATGACTCCATGGCCTTGCACATACTACCCTCTCTGCCTATATAAAATGAACATTTTCTGGGGTACTTGGCTGGCTCTGTCAGTAGAGCCTGCAACTTTTGTTGGGGTCCTGAGTTCAAGCCCCACATTGGGTGCAGAGATTATTTTTTTTAAAGGAATATTTTCTACTTAAAGCAGAATTTGCCTACAGATATCAAAACTGAATTCTTCATTTCACTACAATTAACTAAAGCTACTCCAAAACCATGAACTCTGGATGATTCTGGTAGGAATGACCCTCATTGGATGTAACCAAGCATCTATTGACCAATGAACCAACAAACCTATGGGCTCATTCCATCCTTTCCAGCATGGTAATTTTCATTCCTAAATTAGCATAACCAGTAGGAATCCTCAATCTCTCTCTCTCTCTCTCTTTGTAGTTTTAGTACTTGAAACCCCTGACTTTTAATCCACCCTTGGTGAACTACACACTGAAGTTCTACACATTGAATGACACACACATCATATGTGTTCCTTTGTTGGTCAAATTTTTAAACTCAACTTCGGTGTTTTTTTCTTTTAAAGCTCTGATGGTCTTTGTTAGAGTCTCCTTCATCGCCTTCTCCAGTATATCCAGGTCTGGCTAATCAGAGCATTCCTTTTCCATGCCAGTGACTGGTTTGGGAATAATCATGAGACCTATGATAGGCCAATGAGATACAAGCTGGAGGTTTTTGCTTTAACTGTTGGAATGAGAAATGCTCTTTCTCTGGGATGGTTTGCTGGAAGGATGGCTGGTGAGGAGTAGGTATGGAAAGGATCTGACAGAGAGTGAATTCAAACAGAAGTAGAGTCATGACAGAGAGACAGACAGACCAAGGCCTGACAATGTAGATGGAGCTGTGGACCCAGCAGACCTAAAGCCAGTATTCTGCTGGACTTCCCAGTTAAGTCCATTTGAGATGGGCGTCTATCATATAACCATACCTCCAGTGCCCAGCACAGGGTCTGACGCAGAACAGGCACTCTATGAATGTAGAATGAATGACACATCTATTCAATTCCCATAACTATATGGCAGAGATACATATAATCACTCCAACAGTACAGATGACAGAATCACAGAGTTGGTGTGTATCCTCATCTTGAACATAATTTTCCATTAGGAGTTTTTAACTACTGACAATAGTTCTCAGAACCCATTACTGCCTCAGACTAAGAGTCTCTGTTGGTTGGTAAGTCCTGATAGTCACCAGTGAAGGAGGGGTTTCCCTCAGTCCCTAGAAAACCCAAGAGCAGGGTGAGCTTGAGGGCTCAGGGAAGCTGAGGCTGATCCTGAGTCTCCACCAGGCCTGGGAGGGACAGGACAAGACTCTGCACAGGTTGGCACCAGCCCTGGGGGGCCCAAAGGTACCTCTTTCAATCAAGACAGAACAGTTCTCTCATCCCAGGGGGTTCTTTGTGCTGCATCCCAGTTAACTGCTCTCACCCCAACCAACCACTAATCTGATTTCTACCACCAGAGATTGATTTTGTCTATTCTACAATCTCAAGTAAATGGAATCCTCAGTAAATATATGTAGAAAGAAAGACCGAGAAGGAAGGAAGGGGAAGAATACTCCTGCAGTAGGGTCCTTCAGGGCAAGGGGAGCTCCCCACATGCTCACCTCAGCCACCATCTCCAGTGTAAGATTGCCTCCTGCGTAGAAGGCGGTGGGGCCAGAGGTGCCCAGCACATCCAGCACTGCAGCCAGGTCAGGCCGACGCAGCAGTGAGCCAGGTAGTGGCGGGTGGCCCAATGGCAGGAATGTCTCACGGAAACGCTCAGATGCATTGGGCGGAGGCTGTTCGGCCAGGGCTCGGGCTGCAAGCAGGGACAGGAGGCTGGGCTAGGGGCTGAGATGCACCATAGGTGAAGTGGCTGACCGGTTGGCCCTAATAGGTCTGGCCCCCCAGAAGCCTGTTATGGGGAAGGTGGGGGGGGGGGGGGTGTATATAGGCCCTTCCCAGATCCCCTCATTTGAGGCTGCATCCCTGTGAGAATAGGATGGGTGGGGAGGGAGCCAAAGGAGCAAACTGGAAGAGAGGTGCTTTTTGGCTTGGGCCCCAAATCTCAGAGGTTCCTTCTCCCCTTCCCATCAACCTCATGCCTTCCCCCCAACCCCCAGGCCCCACTGACCTAGATCATGGGTCACGTTGAAGCCATCTTGGGCCACAGCTGCTGCGAAGGCCAGGACTTGGGACCATGGCAGCCTGGGGGGGCCGGAGAGCAGGGGGTGGAGAAGGTCCTGGGGGGAGGAGGAGGGGTCCTGGGGGAAACTTAAATCCCTGATTAGGGAAAACCCAGAGACTGGAAGAGCAAGGGGGTTCCTGGGAAGGAGAGTCCTGGCAAGGGAAGGGGATATTAGGAGGTGGAGTTGGGAAGGAAAGAATCCAAGGAAGGTAGGAGAAGGCCACCCAAGGAGAGATGCAGGCAGGGGCCCCTGGTCCCCAGAGGGAGGGTCTTTACCTGCCATAGAGCTGGTGAGCTTCATGTAGCCCCTTCACCATTCCGGGGACCCCCACCAAGAGCCCAGGCTGGGCGAGGCGGGCAGGTGAGGGAGAGAGGAGACCAGGTCACTGGAAGCGGGGGGCTGGGCTGAACTCCGCAGAGCCCCAAGCCAGGGATGGGGGCTGGCACAGGGGAAAGACACAGGCCAAGTATCCCAGAGGAGGGACAAGCTCTCCCCGGCAGGCATCCCTCCCATTTCCCTGACTTATTATCAGCAAATGCAGAAAGGCTTCCTTTATCTAGCATAGTTGGTGGATTTATAAATTAAGCAAACCCTTTTAAGAGCCAAGACATAACCAATTTAGACAGAAACCTGTCTGTTGGATTATATCTATTCCTGCCTTTTAACGTAATGGACAAGGGACTTTCATTTAACCTTTTCGTTATCACACCACCATTACTCAGCTGTGATAACTCAGGCATGTGTTTGGCTTTTGTCACTGCACCAAGTAACTATTTTTCCAAATTTTTCTATTTTTTCCTTTGCTCTCAGTGGATAGTGGGTTTGCCTTTAGCAGTTCCTCTTTAATTTTCCAGTAGGTTGTGGGCTGGGAAAGTTATAGTCAACAAGCTTAGAATGGGAAGTATGAGATATAGTGCAAGAACTTTGCGATGTCTCAGACTGCTCAGGTTTCCAGATAGGTGAGGTCGCCAGAGAAGTGAGGTGTTGCTGTATTGCCTATTATCAACCATCCAGATCTTTTGGTTCATTATTTTATTTTGGGAGCTGCCTCTCTTCCTCATAGCCTTAAGAGCATCCTGCTTAACTCTTTTTCTCATTTCCACTGTAATTACTCAGCAAAGTAATGTTTCGGTTAGCAGAAGGGCAGTGAAGGGAGACCCCCCCCCCCGGACTCTCTCTTCTCACCAGCATCCCCACCTTGGTTTCCCAGGATCTCTGCAGGGCCTCTTCCCTGAGGGCCCCTGGTGCAGACTCCCGGAAGTCAATTAGGTGGCTCTCATTTCTTCGGATGTCATGTACCAGCATCACGCCGCCACTGGGAGAGGCACAGAAGGGGGAGGTTGATAAGATGCTACCCCTCTAAACAATTAACCTGCCACCCTTCAAACCCCCAGTGGTGATGGCTAAATCTGTAGGCTAAATCTGTCATCTGGAGTCAGATGTCTGAGCCCTCTCCCCAGCAGGGATTCAGAGACTCAGCTTCTGTAAGAGGGTGGGGGAGTGAAATCAAGGGGATTGGGGACCCAGAAACCATGGACCTGGTCTAGCCTGTTACTGGAGACTTTAATCCCTGATTAGGGAAACCCTAGAGACTGGAAGAGCAAGATGTTCTACCCCCTGCCCCCACCCTAGACCATAGCTGGACCCCTGCCAGCTTCCTGCACCTGCCTCCATGCTATGCCTCTGCTCCCTCTTCCAGGACTGAATTATGTAAGGATAGACTGGATACAACCAAAAGGGGAATTTCTTTGGTAGGGCCTGCAGGGCTGGTCTTGCAGGAGCCAAGATATGGACTTTGTCAGCTTGTCCCTTTTCTGTGACTTGTTTCCATCTGAGATGGAAGTTGCATCTGAGATGGTTGGCCTGCAGCCAAGTAACATAATAAAGAAAGCAGGAGAGATAAACAATAGGGAGTGCTAGGAATTATGGCCAAGTAGAAAGCACAAGCCCCATCATGCTATTTAGCTCCAGACAATTGTAGCCATGTGGGAATGCGGGCCCAGTGTTACCAAGACTCCTGATTTTTAAAGAGATGTTGGAAATCTGGATTTTTATGAAAATTCTCAACTTTTTAACAATAGCAAGCAAATTAAAAAATAATTTTTTCAATGTTTATTTTTGAGAGAGAGAGAGACAGAGACTGAGCGTGAGTGGGGGAGGGGCAGAGACAGAGGGAGACACAAAACCAGAAGCAAGCTTCAGGCTCTGAGCTGTCAGCACAGAGCCTGACATGGGGCTCAAACTCATGAACCGTAAGATCATGACCTGAGCCGAAGTTGGATGCTTAACCAACTGAGCCACCCAGGTGCCCTGAACAATAGCAAACAAATTTTAAAAACTTTAAGTGTGGGAGATGCTTGGGTAGCTCAGTCAGTTGAGTATCCGACCCTCAATTTTGGCTCAGGTCATAATCTCTTAGTTCATGGGTTCCATCCCTGTGTTGGGCTCTGTGCCTGCTTGGGATTCTCTCTCTCCGTCTCTCTGCCCCCTCCTCCACTCTCTCTCTCTCTCAAAATAAATAAATAAACATTAAAAAAAATAAAAATTTAAGTGTGGAAAACAAACTAGTCTGTGTGCTGGTATGGCCCATAGGTGGCCAGTTTGTAATCTTTGTTTTAAGAATTCTTAGCCTGGGGACACTTGGGTTGCTCAGGTGGTTAAGCTTCATACTCTTAATTTCTGGTCAGATCATGACCTCATGGTTTGGTTTGTAGATTCCAGCCCCACATGGGTTTGTCCTGACAGAGGGGGAGCCAGCTTGGGATTCTCTCACTCTCCCTCTCTCTCTGCCCCTCCCTGCTCTCTCTCTTTTTCTCTCTCAAAATAAATAAACTTTAAGAGTTCTCAGCCTGGGGTATATTTTTGGAAGATAGAGGGTCCATAGCTTAACCATGCTCACAGGGATTTGTTTTAAGGATTTGTAAACCCGAAAATTAAAGTATCCCTGTGTTAACTAGTGACAGTATACCCCCACCAGAGTAGTTTACAAAAGTCTAGTTACAACAAAGTAAAACAAAACAAAACAAAAACAAAACAAAACTCTTCTGAAAATGCCTCCTCTGACTCAGGTAAGGAGAAAGGGGTAAAATTGGATGTAGAAAGGCAAAATGCAGGGAGTTGGGGCCTAGCTGCCCCTCTAGTGAAACCCAAAGACCCCCTAGTGAGGCCTACAGACCAGGACACAGAAGGAGGCCTGGGGGAACCCAACCTCCACAGCTGGGAGCTCCTTACCCGCCCAGGCCAGAACTGTGTGGAGCCACGATCCCCAAGCACAGGGCTGCTGCCACAGCGGCATCCACGGAAGATCCCTGTTTACTGAGCACCTCGATGCCCAGCGATGTGCAATGGGCAGCATCAGTCACCACCGCACCCTGGTGAAAGATCTGGGAAGGGAAAGGGTTCTAGGTGGGGGCAGTAGGAGACCCCTGCCCCCTTAAGGCACCTCCACCAACCCCAGAATCTCCGCAGGGGCTGGGGGTGCGAGGCCTGCCTTCTTGTCCCCTAGGACTCTTTCCATTATTGCCTCCAGTGCCTCTCACCTGATCAGGTGCCTTCCTGGCTCTGTCCTCCTCATACCTTGAGCCCCTCCCTTTGGGACCTTCCTCTCCCATGTCACTGTCCTCTCCCCTTTCCATTTGCTGACCTCCTCCTTCAATCAGCCATTCCGCAATCCCCACGGTCTCCTCAAGAACTTCCTCACTCCCTCCTCTTCGGTTCCCTCCCTCTGGCCCTCACGCAACCCCCTCACCTGAGGGTCCCCGAAGTAAATTTGCATGACAAGAGCCACAGTGACACCCGTGGCAAAAGTGAGGCAGGCCGTGACGATGACTGTGAGCCCGTCCTGGCGGCAGGAGCACTCGGCCGCTGCCGCAGAGAACGGGTCCTTGCGTGTCTCCCGCAGCGGCGACCCGTCCTGGCTGCCCATCTCCGACGACGTCGAAGGCAGCCGCTGCAGCCGCGCAGACTTCAGGAAGGAGTCCGGGTCTGTGGGGCGGCAGCCGGGTAGGTCTGGGCACCTCTTACCTGGCCCTGCCCGCCTGGAGGGCGGGACTATTCTGCATGACCCTCTCCCTGCCCCTGTCAAGCAAACCCCACTAGACGGCACTGCTCGCCCTTTTTAGCGTCTACCCAGTGCACCCCAAAAGGGGGAAGCGGCAGTCCCGGCTGGAAAGACAGGGACCCCCATCTAGGCAGCAGGAAGCTGGATGTCTGGCCCCTAGGTGAAACTTCTTGAGAACCGAGACCCACCCAGGGACCCAGGACCCAGACCCAGGACCCAGGACCTAGGGCAAAGAATACTTCCTGGAGTGCAAGGGGTTTGAGCCCTCCCTGGAAACTAGATCCTGCCCCAGCTGGGGCCAGCCTTCTGTGCAAGGCCTGAATGAACAGGCCCTGGTTTCCAACCTTGCTTGGCTTACCCATTCACTCACTCAACAAATATGGAGGGCCTGCTATGGGTCTGGCCCTCTGCTCAATACAGGGGAAAAGAATAAACAGTTTCTGCCCTCATGGAGTTCACAGACCAGTGAAAGAAAAGAAAATAAACAAACAAAGGGTATATCATCACAACTTGTGGCAAGTGCTATGAAGGATGAAATGATAAAGAATAATGGTGCACGTTGAAGGTTGCTTAGCTGGGGAAATCAGGCAAGGCTTCTCAGGGGAGGTGACTTTTAAGCTGAGAACTAAGGGATGAGAAGGAGCTAGCCATCATATGTAGAGCAAGGGGTGAGTGTGTGGAGTGTTCTAGAAAGGAGCAGCAGGCACAAAGGCCCTAAGGTAGGAATGAGCTTGGTACATTAGAAAAAAATAACCAAGGCCTGAGTGGCTCTGATGTAACGAGCAAGGGGAAAGAGTGGTATGGTGGAGGCTAGGCCAGGTGCACTGGGTCTTGTGGGCCTAGTGAGAAGCTTGGATTTAATCCTAAGAACCATGGGAGGCCATTGCAGAGTTTTAAGCAAGAACTGAAGACATCTGTTTTGTGTTTTAAAAAGATTCCTCTGGCTATCTGGAGAATGAATCTGAGGACTGACTATAAGAGTGGAGCAAGCTACTACTTGCTGGCTTATTATGAGTAAGTCCCTTCAAGCCACAAGCCTCACTTTCCTCACCTAATAATGGAGCTAACCCCTAACTGGCCAAAATGGGTATAAGGATTCCATGAGATGATTCTACCAGGCACCCTCTAGTTACTTCTATCCCCCTTCCACGTTGGCCAGGGGTGAGGCACTCTTCCATCCCATAGTTTTCCTCCTTTGGGTCATATTAGCCTTGAAACCAGTTCTCTAAATGGCCTATAGGTCCTGGGTGTTTGTGAACAGTAAAAAAATAACCTGGTACCTTGGCCTTAATACCCTTGCTGTATGTACAATGTGTTTTTAAAAGTTCATTCATTCAATAAATGTTTTGTGAGCACCTCCTACTATCCACTAGGAGGATAACCACTTTAAAAGTCTGTGGGATAATATTGAAAACTAAGTGTTATACTTTCCTGTTTAAAATACTATCATGGTTCATTGATGTCAACATGATGAAAATCCAAGCTCCTTGACCAGGCATTCAAGGCCCTTCAGAATCCATACTTCCCTCTTCTGTGTAAATAAGAAACCACATACATATATAGATAATTTTTAGAAAACGTTTATGGTGGTTACTTCTGGGGAAAGATACTGAAGGTAGGAATGAGATGGGGTGGGAGAATTTCTTGTTTGAAATTTTTATTACATATATGTATTTTTTTAGTCAATACATGTAAATATATTTTTAAGATTTTATTTTTTAAGTAATCTCCACACCCAGCATGGGGCTCGCACTCACAACCCCGAGATCAAGAGTCTCATGCTCCACTGACTAAGCCAGCCAGGCACCCCTAAATCAATACATATATTTTTATTTTTATTTTATTTTTTCTTTATTTTTTAATTAAAAATCTTTTTCTTTTAAAGTTTATTTTTATTTATTTTGAGAGAGGGATAGAGAGCAAGCGGGGGAGGGGCCAAGAGAATCTCTGTGCTGTGAGCACGGAGCCTGAAAATTGTTTTCTTGTAGAGAGAGAGAAAGAGTGTGTACACACATGAGCTGGGGAGAGGGGCAGAGGGAGGGAGGGAGGGAGGGAGGGAGGGAGAGAGAGAGAGAGAGAGAGAGAGAGAGAGATAAGCAGGCTCCATGCTCAGCAAGAAGCCCAATGTGGGGCTTGACCCCAAGACCCTGGGATCATGACCTGAGCCAAAATCAAGGGTTGGATGCTCAACCAACTGAGCCACCCAGGAATGCCCATATATTTTTAAATAAAAAGGAAAAATTGTGGGCAGATAGGAATGGAGAAGAGAACTTTTACTTTTCTTCACTTTTTTTTTTTTTTTTACTATACACATGTAATTTGTTTCACATTTTTTATTCAAAAAAAAAGAAACTTGTCTTCTGGAAGCCTCCCTCAGCTGATCATGCTTGCCTCTACGCCACAGCACCAGCACCACATAGTCTTTAAATAAAACTGGTATTCATTCAACAAACAGATGTTAAATACCTACTGTGGGCACAGAACTCTCCTTGGTCCCTGGAGGTTTCAAAAGAAGTGCAGGAAATGGTTTTGAACTTATATTTATTGATGCTGACTATATTCCAAGCTCTTTATACACATTCCCTCACTGAAGCATTCCCATAACTTTATAAGATAGGCCTATTCCCCCCATTTTGCAGATGAGGAAACTTGGGACTGGGAAAGATGACGCTGCCCACTTAAGGTCATAAAATGAATAAATGACAGAAGCAAGAGTAACTCAAAACCTCCTTTCCATTGCTCCACAAGGCAGGAGCCATTTCCACACTCAAAAGCCAACCTTATAAGCTAATTCTAGTTGATGCTTGTCCTTAAATATGTTTTCTCCAATCAGCTATGAGGGACCAGGAGGTGAAGGTGATATGGTTTCATTAGAGTTAGATTTATGCAAGACTTTTTATTCCACCAGTCAATCATTAAGTTATTCATATATTCAACAAAAATATTTACTGAATACTTTACTGTGTAAGCACTAGGGCAATAAAACCATTGATTTTACTGATATGTAAGAGCAACAGCAGGACACTGGGAAAAGGTTAGTTTGGAATCAGAAGACCCAAGTCTTTTGGGAGAAAGATGATGAATTTAATTTTGGTGATTCTGAATTTGTGGGACATTAGCAGTTGTCAGGAGGCAACTGGCCTAGTAGGCATTTGATTTTTATCTGCTTAGATGCCATTTCCATTCAATTTTCTTTTAGAAAATACCATCTCCCTTCTCTCATTCCTCATTTTCTCATTCCTGACCAGAGTGAGTATATGACCTAGGTCTAGCCCATCAGAACAGGTACCTCTATACAGTAACTGGTTCAGGGACAGGCATGTGACCAGCACCAGGTCAATGAGACTAAAACTTAGTTCTATTGCTGGAACCATTGGGAAAGAGGAAAGCTTTCTTTCTGCCTAGATTGCTAAGATAGTAAGGGGTAAACCTGTTGCTGCTGGGGACATGTTGACCCACAAGAGGAAAGCCAATTCCTTTTTAGGTGCCTTGATCCAGCTATACTTGAGGCCCCATATCCCTGGGTTTTTCAGTTATGCTATCAAATAAAATTCTCTTTTAAGATTAGCTCAGTTTTAGCTGAGTTTCTGACAAAAGAATACTGAACAGAGTTGACTTGCTAAGTCTAGAGCTCAGGAAAGATATCTTGGCTAGAAACTGAGGTCATCTCTGGCTTGCTTATTCCTTAAGGGCAGAATCATTAAAGATTTTTGAACCAAGGAATGACATGACAGAAGTTCAAGGTAGTGGATGGATTGGGGTTGGGGAGGCAGAGGGGAGGAAGAGGCAGGTAGTAGCTAGAAGCCTATGGGTAATACAAGTAAGAGAGGATGGTGGCTTAGTCTACAGTAGTGGTAGCAGGATGATGAGATGGAATCTGCAAGATACTTGGAAGGACAGAGAGCATCTGATCACCATTTGGAAATAAAAGGAAGGAAGGAAATCATGGGTAGCTCCTGGGCTTCTACCTTGGAGACTGGACGAATGGCAGTGTCACTAATTGAGAATGACATTGTGGGAAGGGCAGGTATGGGGAAGAGATGATAAATTCAACATAGATCATGCTGACAGTCAGGCACTTGCAGGACATCTAGAGGCAGATGCCTGCGACAAAGAGGAACACATGGGCCTGAAGCTCAGGAGAGAGTCAAGAATTTCCCCAACCTTGGAGTGGTCACCATTTAGCTCTACTTTTTCCAGGGTCAGTTGTAGGGTACCTGGCACTTGGTTTTGGGGAGTGGCAGGCTAGAGGCTAGTTGGGCACAACCAAGGTCCTGGTTAAGAGGATGGGGCAGTGCCAGTAAGTGGCACCACCAGGTTAATAACATAGGAGATCATGTTAGCCAACAGGCTAGTCCAGCTGGCCAAAGAAGCCTTGGGGCCTAGAAGTAGTGCTCTGAGACAAAGCATTGAAATGACTACATAGGTATGATGCTAAGAGTCCTTGGAGGGGCGCCTGGGTGGCGTAGTCGGTTAAGCGTCCGACTTCAGCCAGGTCACGATCTCGCAGTCCGTGAGTTCGAGCCCCGCGTCGGGCTCTGGGCTGATGGCTTGGAGCCTGGAGCCTGTTTCGGATTCTGTGTCTCCCTCTCTCTCTGCCCCTCCCCCGTTCATGCTCTGTCTCTCTCTGTCCCAAAAATAAATAAAAAACGTTGAAAAAAAAAATTTAAAAAAAAGAGTCCTTGGAATTTTAGTGTACAAGTGTGGCATAAGGTGCAGGTTCCAAGAAACTCAGGTGACAAGGGTCTCTGTTGGATTTTTGTATAGATGAGGGCAGAATCTATATTAACTCCCCAAGGTACTCCCTCCCCTGCTAGTCTTTCATCCTGAGATCTCTCTCATTCATTTATTCATACAACAATTTTTATTAGTGCTTAGCACTGTGCTGGACGGTAGAGAAAGGATGGTGAACAAAACAGTCACGATCCCATCCTCATAGGGCTTACAAATATGGAGTAGTCACATGACTGCTCAAATAATCACAGGTTTGATAAATGCTAAGACATTTATAGGGAGCTAGGAGAAAACATGTCAGGGGTTTTCCAATCTCTAGGTTAAGAGAGATAGACATCCCCAGTTGAGCTAGAAGAGGAAACTAAGGCCCAGGTCAGGGTAGGACTGCCCATTGTCATACAGAGTCAAGCCAGTGCTGGGATCAGGATTGGCACTCCTGACCCCTGAATAAAGGACATAGTTTCAGGCTGTTATCCACCAGGACACATCTTCCCATTACTCTTCCTGTTACCTCCTGATTCCAGGGTTACTCCCTCTGGAAAAGAAGTTTTGATCTGCAGCTTGGACATGTGATGTCCATAAGCCTCCCCCCTCCAGGTAGGGTACAGTCTAGTTAGGTTGGCAGGGGCTGTGAGTAAAGGCCAGATGACTGGGAAGTTGTGGAGGGGGAAGAGTTTGGAGCTTTCAGCCTGGGAATAGCTACAGAAGGGTCAGGCTGGAGAAGGCTGGGTCAGAGAAGCAGGATCTGCCTGCCAGGCTGGTAAGGGAGAGGGCTCAAGTGCAGGCATTGGGAGGAAGACAGAGTTAAGCAGAAGGATGCTCTAATGCCAGGAAGTGACGTTGAGGGAAAGAAGGATGGGGGATGGAGGATGAAGAATGGAGAGGAAGATAGAGCTGGGCCACATGGATAGGAGGCAGAGCCCTAGGGAAGAAATGCTCAGAGACCTCTTGGCCCTCAGGTCTCCCCCTTCCCTACTCTTGCCCCTTGCAGTCCCTGCAGAGGGCCAAGAACACAGTAAAATTCTGGAGCCTACTTCCTAGGGGGCAGGGTACCTTACTAACATCCTGGCCTGATCCATGGCTCCGGGAGGGGTGAGGTAATCCACAAGGCAGAGAAGGCACTCTGGTCTCCAAGGACTCTGAGAGGTCATGCAGTCCATCCCCCTGTCTCCCAAAACCTAGCCCTCACAAACAGACGGGAATCATGCCCTCTGTACCCCTCCAGGGACATAAAGAGATTCTCAGCTGCTCCCTAAGGTCTCTCCTTCCCACAATCCTTGGCTGTGGGAAGTTCTTCCCAAGACCTAGCCTCTACCCATCCTGCTGCAGTCTGTTCTCTGTGACTAAAGAACGGCCTCTTCTGGGTGATCACAGCTGTTTCTTCGCATCCTCCCTCCAAAACTCCTTCCTTTTTAGTTGGTTCTTCCCAAGAGGTAACCCCAATCCCTGCTACTGCAATCCCTGGCATCATTCTTCCCTGTCGCATCCTAAGCCTCCAAAGCAGAAATGCATCTCCAACCTCACGAGATAATTAACAGAGACAAGGAAGAAGGGAGGGGTCCAGGAGGAAGGGGATCAATTAGGGAGATGGAGACTGGAGGTGATGCTCCGCGCAGATGAAGGAGGACCGGGGACGTCCCAGGGGGCAGGGACTGGGCCAGCGGGCCTCACCGGTATCGGGGTCTCCCAGGAAGGCGTCCTCGTCCTTGCGGCCCCTCAGAGGGGCCGCGGGCGCCGGCTCGTCCTCCGGCAGCCTCGGGAAGCTGGTGATGCTCATGTAATCCACGGGCGAGTAAGCGCCCAGGGCGCTCTCCTGACTGGCCTCGTTCTCCGCCGCCATCCTCGCCCGCGCCCCCCAGCAGCGCAGCGCCTGCCGGAAGTGGTGCGGCGGGGGCGAGGGGGGTGGGGGAGGGCGGGGCCTGAGCTCTAGGGCAGCCAGGAGGGGGCGCCTCACCACAACCCCCGCGGGCGTAGGGTCTGACTGCACACCCCTCCTCCACCTAGCGCTGTCAGCCTGCAGTCGACCTGCAGGTGGGCAGTGTGAGTGTGGGATCATAGACTGGGATGGGGTCTCTGGAATCTGAATATTTACCATCATTTTAAGAGTTTTTGATGTGGTTCTGAAAGGATACTTGGAGTGAGAAATAATGGTGGTGATGGTATGGCAGGAGTTGAGGGGGAGGGATAAATGGGAGAGGAATGGGTCTCTGTAGTCTAGTTGTCTGGGTTCTATTCCCTGTGCTACCACTTATAAACCATGTCATCTTAGGCAAGACATTTAATCTTCTTGAGTATCAGTTTCCTCATCTGTAAAATAGAATAACAGTATTCATCTCAGATGGCTGTGAAGATTAAATAACATGTCAGAAAATGCTTAGTATAGGACGTGGCACTTAATAAATGTCATAACTATGATTATTGTTATTATTTCCTTAATTTCGTGAATTCTCATCCCATCCAACCCAATCCATCCTCTTCCTACCCTGAAGAGTTCTGACTACACTATAGTTTGCATTACTACCCCATCTCTAAGGATGGGGGAGGGAAGTTCTCTCTCTTATGAGGCCTCTTTTCTAAACTTCCATTACACAGCCCACAAGCAAGAGGGAGGGGGGTGCTGGTGAAGCCCCTGGGGACACACCCTCTCCTTCCGCAACCCCCAGAATCCAGGCTCAGAGATAAAAACCAGGACTATTTGAAAAACTACTGTGGGACCAGCAGCTGCAGTGCCATATTTAGACAGCAGAGGACATCAGTGTATTGAGAACAGCTTTAGGACTTAGGAGAAGGGCTTGGAGAGAAAAGAGAACTGGGGGCTGAGGAGGGAGGGAGGGGAAGAGATGACTGTCTATACTAGGAATGTGTGCCCATTGCGTGTGCCTTCCTTCCTACAGAGAGGTTCGTATCTCCTCAGTGAGGTCTGTAGGGCTTGTGATGCTTCAGGGAAGTCTGATCCCCCTTGTAGTCTCCACTAAGTGAGGTCTGTGATTCCTTAGTGGTGTCCATTTCCTCAGTGTTGTGAGAGGCCCCTTAGTGGGGTTTGAGTCCTCTCAGTGGAGTCTATGTCTCCTTAGTAAAACCTATATCTTCTCTATCTCCTAGGAGGAAGTCCATGTCCCCTCAATAGAATCAGAGAACTTCAATGCATTTTATGTCCTATTTGCAGGGTCCACAGCCCTTCAGTGAGATCTGAGATCCCTCAGCAAGATCTGTGCTCCCTTAATGGAGTACCTTCAGTAAAGTGTGTGTGCCTTTTCAGTGCAGTCAATGCCTTCTTGATGAATTATCTGTCTCCTCAGTGGGGTCCATATCCATTCCATGAGGTTTGTATCCCTTCAGGGAGCCCTGAGACTCTCACTTTAGGATTGAATAGGCTCTGGATCATAGGTCTGGTGGTGGGGAGTTTTTGTTTTTTCAATTTAGGGTGTTCTGGGCTTGTGGTTAGCTGGACAAAGAACAAAGGAGAAGATGGGAAGATAGCCTGGGCCAAGTGGGGTCACAAGCCCTGTGTAGGCTTCAGGGGGTGGGGGCTGCCCGTTTTGACCCTCAGAATCACCCTTGGAGTTAGATATCTAAGGATCCTTCCTACCTTGAAAGCCATTCTGTGAACTGATCAGTGGGGAGGGCCCTTCTTGGTGGTGAGTGCAGGTGGGAGATAGAGGGTCTTGTCTGGCCTCTCCTTTCTGTAGTAGAAGGGATGGAGGGAAGTCAGAGGTAATTGAGCCCAGTTGTGACAAGTAGGAGGGGTTTCTTGGTGAAGTAAAAAGATTGGGAAGGAAAGAAGGGTGATTTTTCCTATTTTGCATAGACTTTAGTGTTTTACAAGCATTACCTTCAGCCTGATGAAGGGGAGTCAGGAGACCTAGGTTTGGCCCTAACCTGGTTGTTTTTTCTCTGTGACCTTGCACAAATTATTTCCTTTCCTTAGTTCATTATTTGCATAATGAGGAGATGTGTTTATTAGCAAAGACCTAAAAGTACCTCCTAGTCTTCACTTGAGTCTTGTACTTGAGATCTATATGGGAATTTGTGGAGGCAGGGAGAGTGAAGACATATCTTCAGAGGTGGGAGAAAATTCTGAGCTGGCCCCAAGGTTAGCAGAGAGGGCATCCTGTCCCCAGGCCGAGCCCTCAACGTCGTGGGAGGAGTTTTTCCTGGGGACAGAGGGGAGTGGTTTACTCAGAATTGGGGGATAGTTCTCAGAGGAGAACAGTGCCACCCGGAAAGGACCCTATTCCACCTGGCTTTGCAAATCGGTGGAGTGACAGGCTTGTGCAATCAGATCACGGGGCGTCTCCATTATGGGCCAGATCCAACTCCTTTCGGTTGCCCAGCTCTTTCCCGCTCGAGCCCCGCCCTAACCCAACTTCTCATCTGTCACTCCAAGACCCCACCCCACTGTGGTCACTCCATGATTCAGTCTCCTCTCTTGTCACCTCCAGGCTCGCCACTCCCTGTCACTCCATGACAGGAGAGGGCCCACCTCCTCTACTGTCACGTCTGGCCCCTCCCCTCCTCTGTCACTCCAAGATGCCAACCTCTCTTGTCACGCGCCCCGCCCCTTCAGCTCCTCCCCTGTGGCCCCACCCCTTCCGCAGTCGGCTCCGCCCCTAACCCCAAGCAATACTCGACTTTTCCCAATCCGTGTCACTGCTAACATTCATTTTGACCCCATCGAGCATGGCTCCGCCCCTCCGGGCCGCCATCCGCCGAGGCTGCTTAAGCCACGCCTCCGGCGGCCGGGCCTCTCCTCCCGTAAGGCACCGCCCCCGGGCCAGCCTGTTTTCCTCTCCTGGGCGCGAGAAGCTACCCGCAAAGGCTGCTACGGCGCTCGGAACTTGACGTTATGGGGCTTCCGGAGGAGCGGGGCCGGAGCGGGAACGGGAGCGGGAGCGGGGAGCGGGAGGAGTCTGGACCCCGGAGCCGGGTGCGGAGTTGGTCTCCGCCGCCCGAGGTCAGCCGTTCAGCGCACGTCTCTTCGCTGCAGCGCTACCGCGAGCTGCACCGGCGCTCTGTGGAGGAGCCGCGAGGTGAGGCCGGGCCCGGGCGGCCCTGGGTGGGGTCAGTGAGGAGAGAAGTAGGGGGTTGCAGAAGAGTGAGAAATTGGGCACGAGGCGTGGGGAACGGGGATTACGTGAGGAGATCGGGGTCCCTGGCGGAGTTGGGTTTTCTCTTGGGAGGTTGAAGGGTTCATGAAGAGACAGGTTCTTTGAGGAGATGGAAAAGAAGTTCCGGGAGGATATGGGAGTTCTGTAGGGAGAAGGGTTCTGTGATGAGGAGGGTTCTGTGATGAGGGTTCCCTAGGAACCAGGGAGTTCCTTGGCGACTTGGGGATTTCGTGAGGAGTTGGGGCTTCCTTGAGGCGAGTGAAGGTCTGAGTTCCTAAGGTTCGCAGAGGCGAAGGGGCGCCTCGAGGGGAGGAGAGCTACAGAACTTTCTTTGCTCCCTTTCACGCCAACTCAGCTTTTGCCTCCTGACACCTTCACCCTGTGACTTAGTCTCCACAGTTGGTTAGTAAAGGGTCTGGTTCCCGTCCTGGGGGTCCCCCACATTAGTAACGGAGTCCCAAATCTGTTTTTCGTATTTCATAAATTCCAGAGGCAATTACGCAATGTGAGACCGAACAAGTCACTGAGATGCAGTTTAAAAAAAAATCGGGCTGGGATTGTAATAACTCAGAAATTCTGATAGAACGTCCCATGCCTTTAAGAATGGGTATGGAAAATTCTTTGCCCTTGCCCTCAGTCTGGGTAAGGGGTCAAAACTGTACCAACGTTGGGGGGCAGCATTATGTTTGGCAGTGGGATAAGCCTGGGCAATGAATCAGACCACCCCCAAATCTACCATTCATTCACTGTGAGGTCTTAAGCAGAGTTTTAAACCTAAGATTCCTTTTCTTCGTCCGTAGGATGCTGATAATAATACTTGCCTCCTACGTTTGTTTGAGGTCTAAAGCAGGTGATAAGTGTGCATGATAGAGTGCCTGAAACACCGTTGGCATTCAGAAAATGGTGGTTAGTCTGATAATAAGAACAACGTGGGCCAAGGGATTACTGAGTAATGCAAGACAAGATTGAATCAAGTGTAGAGTGGTTGACTGCTACACAGGCGGTGTTCAAGTTTGAATCCTCAGACCTCTTTTCACTTCTCTTTCTTCTATTTTTTTCCCCATCATGAGTTCATCTGTTTTCTATCTATTTCCACAATAATAACTTCTATATATTTAGCCCTGTGCCCAGGATCCCACTTACGCTCTGGTCCCAGATTTCATAGGTCTGTAGACCATTTTATTCTCATACCTTGATGTTACACCATATTTAACATGACTGTGTCTGGGATTTACCAATTTTCCCTCCCAAAACTGCTCTCCCCTTAATTTTCTAATCCCTGTCAGTGCCACTATCCCAAACTAAATCTCTTTCATCATCTTCTTCTATAATAAGATCTATCTATCAACTATAGATGGATCTTTTCTATCTCTTTATCTTATCAGGGGCGCCTGGGTGGCTCGGTTGGTTAAGCGTCCAACTTCAGCTCAGGTCATGATCTCACGGTCAGTGGGTTCGAGCCCCGCGTCGGGCTCTGAGCTGACAGCTCAGAGCCTGGAGCCTGTTTCAGATTCTGTGTCTCCCTCTCTCTGTGACCCTCCCCCATTCATGCTCTGTCTCTCTCTGTCTCAAAAATAAATAAACGTTAAAAAAAAAATTAAAAAAAAAAAAGATTTCTATCTCTTTATCTCATTAAAGATTGCTTACTGCTTACTGAGCACAAATCCTGTTTGATTTGATGTAGACTGTTATCCCCATTATGCAGAAAAGAAAACTGAAGTGTAGAGAGATTAACTAACTTGCATGAGGCCATAAAGCTGCATAGCAGTGGATCTGGGATTTGATCTAAGGTAGTCTTGACTACAGAACCTATACTCCTGATAGCTATAGTCTTCCTCTTCCCTGACCCCACAGTCTGCCTTTCACCAAATTCTGTTAAATACTCTTCAAAATATCTCTGCTTACCTTTTCTTCCATTCCCACAGTACCTTTTAATTCAAGGAAGCAGCCTCCTAGTTGGTTCTCTCGTCCCCTGGTCTCACCCACCAATCTCTCTGGTAGAATTATCTAAAATAAACACTATTAGATTGAGATTCTGGAAACATTGCTTTCATATGTCACTTCAAAAACTTTCAGTAGTTCCCTGTTTCCTCCAATTTCAAATAAAAATTTGAAATTGCCGTTTACTCAAGGTCTGGATAACTAGCTACACCTTACCTCTCTGTTCTTATTTCCCGCTATTCCTTACCACACCCCTTATTCTAGACCAGTCATTCTCATTGATATACTGATTACACAAAGGTTTATTTCCCATCTCCTTGCCTTTGCCCATTTCCTTCTGCTCTTCTCTATCTAGTCAAACCCACCAGTTCCACACAACATTCCCTGATCATCTAGTCCATGCTCATCTTTTCCTCTTCTGAACTTTCATATTTAGAATGCATGCTAATGGTGGGGTGCCTGGGTGGCTCAGTCAGTTAAGCATCTGACTCTTGATTTCAGTTCAGGTCGTGATCTCACAGTTCGTGAGTTCGAACTCCACGATGTATTGTCAGCACAGAGCCTACTTGGGATTCTCTCTCTCTCTGTCACCCCAAATAAATAAATAAACTTAAAAAAAAAAGAATGCATGCCAATGAAGCATCCAGATTTCAATACTTCCACCAAATAAAAACAAACCCCTCCCAAAACAAAACTAAGTGATCATAAAACTCAAGTTTTCTTTTTATTTTTTTAAAGTTTATTTATTAATTTTAAGGCGGGGGAAGAGAGAGAGTGTGTGTGGGTGAGCAAGTGCAAGGGGGGAGGGGCACAGAGAGAGAATCTCAAGCAGGCTCCACACTATCAGCACAGGGCTTGAACCCACAAACCGTGAGATCATGACTTGAGCCAAAATCAAAAGTCGAACGCTTAACTGACTGAGCCACCCAAGTGTCCCAAAACTCAGTTTTCCTCATCCTTATTGATATACATAAATGGGGTTCATAAATAGTTTTATATAACCTATGCCTACTATTATCACTTAAAAATATTTTTGAGTATATACATGTATTCAATGTAGTTGTAACAACATATGTGATTGTGCATACTGGTTTCTAGCTGTGTGTTTCCTTGGGAGAGTTCCTATGTTTTCTGAGCTTTGTTTTTCTCATCTATAAAATTAGGGTAATTAATATATACTTAATAGGGCTGTATAAACATTCAGTGAAGCCTTTTGTCTCATTTTGCTGCATTGGAGAGAGAAGATAGATCACCAGTAGCTCTCCTGGGCCATCTGAGGAAGTTTGGCCAGGGTTTTTATTCTTGCCATGTCTGCTCAAATCGCCACAGTCTGATCAGGAAAACACAGCCTCCGTATGTGCCGCCAGTGTTTCCATCAGTATGCAGAGAATACAGGCTGTATTAAATTGGATTGAGTAAACTACCTTGAGTGGGTCATCCAAGATACCTACCTTAACTGCAGATATCCAGGACACCTACCTTAATGCTCACTCATTGTACACAAAATAAAAATACTTCAATTATGAGTGTTTTAATATGAAAAAAAAATTCAGTGAGGGGCACCAAGTGAGTCTTGATCTGTGGGTTGTGAGTTCAAGCTCCACATTGGATACAGAGATTTCTTAAAAATAAAATCTTAAACACACACACACACACACACACACACACACACACACAAATAGATTCAATAAGATTGGTTCAGTGCCTGGTACAGGAATGGCCATTTGCTAAAATGCCAGTTCCCATTTGCCCTCTGTTTAGTGGCCATTTAGTATTCTGTTGTATTACTACTAGTATTACTAGTTTTCATCAGCTTTTTTTTTTTTAAATTATTAGGCTCTTGGGTTGTTTCCAGTTTCACTGTTATAAATAGTGTTACTACAAACATCTCTTTAGCAATTACTTTTTTTTTTCCTTTGGAATTTTTTCTTGTAGTGTGCTTCCCAAAATTAAGTTAGCGGATGTTTAAAGGTATAAAAAATTTTATGGCTCTCGTCAGTCATTTTCCTGTTTTCCAGTAAGATTGTGACAATTTCTTATAATGCCATTATCAAATAAGAGTATCTATTTTACAGAGCCATCTGACATTGGATTTATCTTTTTTAAAAATTATTTGGATTTCTTAAATTGTTTGCAAGTTGTACACCATATGATTTAGCTTTCAACTATATTGTTTTGCATGTTCAACAGTATTTCATGTGTTAGTCTTATCTTTCCACCTAGATTGTATAAACTGAATCACATAACCTTGAGCAAATCACTTTACCTCTATGAATTTGGTTTGTTATTGGTGAAATGGGGATAATAATCTCTAAATTTCCTTTCACTGTTATGTTTCTAAGTGTGTCTCTTCCTTCTAGCTCCTGACCCTGTACTGACAATATCCTAAGTGCTCTGACATTACATGTTTTACCTGTTGAATACATTTTCTATGGAGTAGCAGGCAAATATTTTAAGATTATTAATCTGTTCATGTCCCTCTCCTTAAAATCTTACAATGGCTTTCCATTCTTCTTTAGGATAATATCAAAGTCCTTATCATGCCCAGAAGGATCGCATGATCTGCCCAGTTTATGAATTAATTTCTGCTACTCTTTCTCTTACTCTCAGTGCTTCAGCTCCAGGGAGTTCCTCTTAACATATACCCTTGGTTCCTTTCTATCTCATGGCCCTGTTTCCTGGTAGGGAAGTGGAGAAAAACTCCCGTTCTCTTTTAGATTTTAGCAAAAATGTCTTCCTCTGGGCAGTTCACATCTTGACTTAGTAACTATATAACCTAGGGTAAGTTATTTAACTTCTCTGAGCCTTGATTTTCATTTTTTTTTTTCTTTTCAAATTTTTATTTAAATTCTAGTTAGTTAACATACAGTGCAATATTGGTTTCAGGAGTAGAATTCAGTGATTCATTAGTTACATACAAAATCCAATGCTTATCATAACAAGTGCCCTCCTTCATACCCAGCACCCATTATATATTATGTATATATACCACGTCTTTTTTATCCATCATCAGTCAATGGACATTTGGTAAGCCTTGATTTTTCAAATCAATAAAATGAGAATGAAAACAAGGCCTACCTCTTATGGTTGTGGTAGAGACTAAATAAGATAATACATATAAAGAGCTTAAAGCAACATCTGACTCATAGCAAGTAACACTTGGTCAAGATGTAATTGGAGGAGATGCTCATTAAATAATTGCTGAAAGTGAATGAATGAACAAATTAGAAAGATATTATGGAAGGCTCTGTGGGTAAAGGATTTCTTCCTTTCACTACTTAATTTGTTAAATTACTGTTGTGCTAGGCATTGTGTGGCTATGATTTGAATAGATGGTGAAAAACGGAATGGCAGTTTTGAGAGAAGGAAGAAATTTGAGTCAAGATTCAGCTCATGGGAATAGAAGGTAGGTTAGGAAAGTAGTAGGTGATAAAAATTAGACAGGTAAAGGAAGGACCTCCGTCATGGGTCCTAGAATATAGGGCAGAGAAGTTGTGACTTGTTCATGTCATAGACTGGTAAGCCATCTGAGGATAAGTATGTCTGAGAAATTTGGTGATGTCTTGGTTTCCCTTTCTGCTGCAGAGTTTTGGGGAGACATTGCCAAGGAATTTTACTGGAAGACCTCATGTCCTGGCCCATTCCTCCAGTACAATTTTGATGTGACTAAAGGAAAAATCTTCATCGAGTGGATGAAAGGAGCAACTACCAACATCTGCTACAACGTACTGGATCGAATTGTCCATGAGAAAAAACTTGGCGATAAAGTTGCTTTTTACTGGTAAAAACATCTATCTTGAAGCCTGTGACAGATAAAAAGTCACCACTCAAATTTATATAGTGTTTCATAGTTCGCAAAGTACTTTAAAATCTATTAATTCATTTGATCCTTGCAACAACCTAGGAGAGTAAGTAAAGTATTGCTAATTTAATCTCAGATGAGGAAAAATACCTCAAGTAAGTTAAGTGACTTCACTGAAATCACATAACTAGTATGTGACAGAATTGACATTCAGAGCCAGGTGTCCTGACTTCTAGTATGGCATTCTTGGCTTGTAGTTGGAGAGGAAAGAGAGGGGAGGGTAAATGGAAGTGAATAGGACTGAGTAGCAATCTTTCTCATTTTGCTTTGGGAGGAAAGTGTGGATATTGGGATTTTCACTACCATTGTTGTTATCATCTTTGGGTGAACTATAATACCTGTTAGTTTGCAGTCCTTCCCGGAGTTTCCCAGGTATAATCTGAAACCGGCCCCCTCCTACCCCCCGTAAGCAGAGGGTAAGGAGAGACTGAAGAAAGAGGCAGCCATTCCAGGTTCGTAGGTGGCAGTTTTAATAAACAAAGAGAACTTACATACAAAGCTTGTCTTGGACAGCAGCAAGACAAACGGAACACTGTACTCACCCTCCAAATCTTAAAAGTGTGTAGAGGTCCTAAGTAGGCTTAGTAACATGCCGGTGTTTTCAGTACTACATCATCACATCTCAAGGCTATGTCCTTGAGCAGGAAAGGCAAGTGGAACCCACATTCCAAGGACATGGGAAGGGGTAAGAAGCCTCCCACTGCTGGAAGGGTCAATCAGGTAGATTGGAGGTCACATCTTTTTGATGACATTCCCCAAAAGTATCAGACACTATGCTCAAGTGCTTAACAAATATTATCTCATTTGATGCTGACAACCAAGAATGCACTGTTTTCCTCATTTTACATATGTGAAAACTGAAATTCTGAGATGTTAAGTGACTTATCTGAAGTCATACAGCTAGTAAGAAGTAGGACTGAGATTCAAAGCCAGTTAGGACAGTTATAGAGTTTATACTCATAACCATGACACCATGCTATCCTTCTAACTCTTAACATTAGCTTTTTAGCAGCTGTGCGATATAGGTGAAGAAGTGAAGCACAGAGGGTTATATAGTGAATAAAATCATAGGGCTTATAAGTAAGTGGTAGAGCCAGGACTCAAACTCAAGTCTGTTTGACTCCTTGCTGGTAACACTAGGTGATGTTGCCTTCCTAGTGGGAACTTTTTTTTTTTTTTAAACGTTTTATTTTTTATTTTTGAGACAGGGAGAGACAGAGCATGAACAGGGGAGGGTCAGAGAGAGGGAGACACAGAATCCGAAACAGGCTCCAGGCTCTGAGCTGTCAGCACAGAGCCCGACGCGGGGCTCGAACTCACGGACCGCAAGATCATGACCTGAGCCGAAGTCGGCCACTTAACTGACTGAGCCACCCAGGCGCCCCTAGTGGGAACTTTTTAAGACCCCTTCCTTCTAGCAACATAGCTTATAGGTGGTATTACTACACTGAACCCAAATAGACCTTGAAGTTCCAATAATTGGGGTGTTGATTCTGCCACCACCATGAGCATTTTGAGAATTGATCTATTCTTTTTAAGTGAGCCAATAGGAGTAGTTTGGATGTTTCATGGAAGAGTTAATTGGTATTCAGTCAAAATTTGCCCAGTTTGTGATGTATTAATAAGAGCCCTAATGCCCTAAAATGAGCCCAACTCTGCCATTCACTTGCTATATGACCACAGACAACGCATTTAACTCTGTGAGAATCCCTTTCCTCTTCCATAAAATGAGGATCGTAATTCTACCCCGTCTTTCTCATCTCAAGTGAGATGATGTTATGAAAGCATTTATTTACTTATTGGAAAAAAACTGTACAAATGTGAGTGGTCTGTTCACATTGCTATTGCTCAATTTAGGGTTACTTTGCCACTGAAACAGTCTTTTATTGAGACTTCCTTTAGCTTCTTCCCTTGGACTTTATGGCTTGAGCTCCATTTGACACTTGGGTTCACTTCATGGGTTCCTTAGGGATCAGAAAATCTTTAAAGATCTGTAAAGGAGAGGCTTGTGTCTGATGTTGTTCACTGTTTGAAATAATTCAAGTGCATGATGAAAGACTGAGAAAACTTAGGCCAGAGTTGTTCAATCACTGGAGACTGCTCCAGAATCCTGAAGCCCTTCTTTCTAGTTCCCCTGCCATCCAGACCTGAACAGGCTCTAGAGAGTCTCTTTTCCTACTTGTAAAATGAGAGGAGTTGACTAGATCAGTGTTTTCCAAAGAATGCTCCAGAAACCACTCATTACTAGAGATAGTAGCAGGGGCTTAATTCATGAAACAAATGAATCTGAGAAACACTACATAATAAATTACCTTTCTGGGATTCCCAATGTGTATTAACATAGTAAAGCCTCCAAGAACTATAGTAAAGACACCTGATAAATATTTTTTGCACGGGATTACCCAAATTTATTTGAGCCCCACTTTCTGCAGCATGCTATTAACATTACAAGAAGCAGTATTTCATGGAACACCAAATTGAGAAGCATTGGATTATATAATTTCTAAATTTGCTTCTAGTGCAAAATTCTATAATTCCATAACAAGGTATCTTCATCCCATTTTAAAAAAAAAATTTTTTTTTAACGTTTATTTTTGAGACAGAGAGAGACAAAGCATGAATGGGGGAGGGTCAGAGAGAGGGAAACACAGAATCTGAAACAGGCTCCAGGCTCTGAGCTGTCAGCACAGAGCCCGATGCGGGGCTCGAACTCACGGACTGCAAGATCATGACCTGAGCCGAAGTCGGCCGCTTAACCGACTGAGCCACCCAGGTGCCCCTCTTCATCCCATTTTTACATTGGTCGCTCAATCAACAAGAATTTTTAAAGATGTTGGATAGTCGTATGTTAGGTATTATGGATATAGGGATAGAGGAGTGGGAGACAAGTACCATGTGGGCCATTATTATTCAATTATTTTATGTTAACAATAAAGTAAAACCAAGCTACAAATAAGTCACATTTGTTATAAAAAAGTAAAGTGCAAATATGCCAGATGTGGTTATTTCTCTTAAAACCTCCTTATTTATTTATTTATTTATTTATTTATTTATTTATTTGAGAGTACAAGTAGGGGAGAAGGATAGAGGGAGAGAGAGAATTTCAAGCAGGTTCCATAAGTGGAGCTCAATCTCACAATCCTGGGATCTTGACCTCAGCCAAAGTCAAGAGTCAGATGCTCAGGGGAGCCTTGGGTGGCTCAATCATTTAAGCATCCAACTCTCAATTTTGGCTTAGGTCATGAGCTCACAGTTGGTGGGATTGAGCCCCGGTTTGGGCTGTGCACTGGCAGCATGGAGCCTGCTTGGGATTCTCTCTCCCCCCTCTCTCTGTGCCCCTCCCTTGCCTGTGCACTCGCACTCTCTCAAAAAAAAAAAAAAAAAAAAAAAAAAAAAAGTCAGGTGCTCAATCAACTGAGCCACCCAGGTGCTCTACCTCCATAGTTTTAAGTAGTATGCTTATACAACATACTTTAGGAATTGTGACTTCCTATTATGATAGATGAGAATTTTGTTCTTGTATATTCCTCCAACTTCATTCTCTCATCTATCTAGCTCTGTTTTTTAGTTAATTTAAACACAATGTTTACATAAGAGTAATATATTATGATTGCATTTCCTTTTTTTTCTTTTGAAGTTTATTTGTTTATTTTGAGAGAGAGAGAGAAAGCAGAAGTGGAGGAGGGACAGAAAGAGGTTGGGGGAGAGAGAGACAGAGAGAGAGAGAGAGAGAGAGAGAGAGAGAGAGAGAGAATCCCAAGCAGGCTCTGTGCTACCAGCCCAGAGCTGGATGCAGAGCTCGATCTCAGGAACCATGAGGTCATGACTTGAGCTGAAACCAAGAGTCTAATGTTTAACCAACTGAGCCATACAGGTGCCCCTGCATTTCCTTTTATATACAGATTTTTGTTTTCTCTGAAGTTAAAAATTGCCTGCCATTTTTCTTGCATTATTTGTCTTTATCTTGTACTCAGTATTTTTCAAACTCTCTATCATATCATTTATTCTATGAAGTCCTCTTTTTTCCCCCAAAGTGTTTTGTTTTGGAGTCCACCTTCTTCCTGATCTAATTTTTATTCATGCTGTGTGTGTGTGTGTGTGTGTGTGTGTGTGTGTGTGTGAGAGACAGAGAGAGAGAGAGAGAAAGAGAGAGAGATGAGAGAGAGAGAGAGAGAGAGAGAGAGAGAAAGAAAGAAAGAAAATGTGCTTGGGGGGAGGGGAGGGGCAGAGGGAAAGGGAGAGAGAGTCTTTTTTTTTTTTTTTTTTAGAGAGAGTGTGTGCATGCATGCATGCACATGAGCAGGGCAGGGGCAGAGGGAGAGGAATAGAGAGCATCTTAAGCAGACTCTGTGCCCAGTGCAGAGCCTGACATGGGGTTTGATTTCACAACTGTTGAGATTATGACCTAAGGTGAAATCAAGAGTCCGATGCTTAACTGAGTGAACCACCCAGGCCCCCCAATAATGCTTTTTAAAATGACATCTTTTCCATGGTTTTCTCTAATTGATATACTTCTTATGGAGTCACAGTATGACTTTCTTTTCAACCTAAACAATGTCATTTATATAGCTCTAGTGGTATTAGCAAACCACATTTATAGCTCATTCCTTGTTTTAGGGCATGTTCTGAAATAATGCACAGAGGAAATAGTGCTCATAGAACCAAAGTAGAACCATATTAAGGAAGAATTTGGCCTTTTACTTTTGGATTGACACATTGTAAATTTTCATGGAATAATAGTATTTTTAGAATTTGAAGTGGCCATTTATTTTTTAAGTTTATTTTTTTATTTTGAGAGAGAGAGAGAGAGGGCATGGGCACGCAGAGGAGGGGCAGAGAGAGAGAGGGAGAGAGAGAATCCCAGGCAGGCTTTGCACTGTCAGTGCAGAGCCAACATGGGACTTGAACTCATGACTGTGAGATCATGACCTGAGCCTAAAGCAAGAGTCAGGTGCTTAACCAACTGAACCACCCAGGTGCTCCTGAAATGATCATTTAGATTCATCTAGGCCAACTTTCTTTACAGATTAGTAGATTAAAGATCAGTGAGGCTACAGCTGACACAGAGCTTGGAGACAGAGCTGAGACTAATCTCTAGGTATCCTTACTCCTAGTCAGTTACTCTTTTCACCATATGATCCTGCTTCATTATTCTAGTTGTCTAACACCAGATTGTGACAGTTGAAAAGAGAAATTTGTCATATTAGTTAAAGTTAATTTGTCAAATTAACTTTAAGGTTAATTTGCTTATGAATGTAAGGTAAAATGTGGTATCACATTTCAAATACCCAGATCTTGGTCTTATGGAATTGACATTCTATTTGGAAAACCAAATAGACCTATATAAAACAGCTGGAAAGCAATTATGGGCCAACTGCAAAGAGCCACTTACACAAATAGTTCACAGAAGGGAGAAGGCATGTAGGGAGGCAGTATGAAAAAATTAGGAGAATGGGCTTTGGTATCAGACTAACCTGAGTCCTGTTTCTGCTGCAAAAATAGCTATATGATTTTATACAAATTATTTAATATCTTTGAGCCTCAACTGTAAAATGGATAAAAGTAGTTTCCATCTCATGTAGTTACTGACTGAATAGTGTAACAAAGTGATGTATCCAATTCCTGGCACATTGAAAGCACTCAAAAGACATTAGCTATAATTACTATTGGGACAGTGAGAAGGCCAAATTTGTCTGGAGTAAAGGGTTTATACAGGGAACAATTTATTCATTCAATAAATACTTATTGTGCACTTGCTATGTACCAGGAACTATTCTGAACAATATCCATGCCTTCATGGAAGTTATATTTCAGCTTGAGGAGACAGACAGTAAACAAACAGGCCAATGAATATATGGCAGGTAGTGATAAATGCTATAGAAAAATACAGAGTGGCATAAGCAAAAAGGGAATGACAACAAAGAATGGGCATTGATAAGGGAAGAACTGTCTGATAAAAGTGACATTTGAGCAGACATTTAAGAAGGAAATGGAGTGTGCCACGCAGATAATTGTATTGGGAAGGAGAAATATTCCAAGTACATGGAAGAGCAAGTACAAAAGCCCTGATGTAGGAGTGTGCTGCTGCTTGGTTTAAGACTAGCTGAGAAGTTGGTGTAGCTGAAGCAGTGTGAACTAGAGAGTTTTCAGAATGAGGTCAGCAGGACACTAGATCATGTAGAACCTTGAAAGTCAATATAAGCTTTTGGGTTTTATTTATAGTGAAGTAGGGAACCACTGGACAATCCTGAGCACAAAAGTGACAGCAATTTGATGTATATTTAGAATCTTTCTCTCTTTTGTGTTGAGAATAGACAGAAGGCAAGAGTAGAATCAGGGAGACCAATTAGGAGGCTATTATAGAAATCAGATGAGCAGTGTTGGTGATTTAGAACATAATAGTATCTTGAAAGTGGCTAGAAGTAGTCCAAATCTGGATCTATTTTGAGTGAAGAGGCCCATGGAATTTGCTGACTTAGATTGGATGTGGGGAGTGAGACAAAGAGGAGTCAAGGTTGTTGTCAACAGTGGATGGGGTCCGGGAATGGGAGACCTTGACTATTTTTTGGAGACCTATGAAAGGATTATATGCAAGGGAATGATGTGGTCACACCTGGGTTTAAAAAAATTAATCTGGATACATATGGAAATGGGAGCGTGAAGCCAGATTGCTGGGAGTTTGTTTTTCAGAGTAGAGGTGCCTGGACTGGGATCCTGCTGGTGGGAATGGAATGGAAAGATGAAATTTTAAAGTAATTTGGAGGGAAAAAAAAAGCAACATAGGTAACTGCATGTGTAGATGGTGGAGAAACAGAAAGTTGAGAGAGAAGAGTCAATGGTTTCTTTAGTCTATATAACATTTTACTTTTCTTAAAGGTGCACACTCATCTGATCTAAGGGCTAATCTTGCCTTCCACACAAAACTGGTTTCAACCTCTCTTGCAATTTCTTCCTCCTAGTGTGGTAGGAGGAGATGTTAGTGGGGATTTATGTGTACATATGTGAGAAGGTGATCAGTGACAAAGTTATTGGAATAGACATTCAGGGAGAGAGAGCAAAGGATATTAGGGGTAGTGCAAAGGTAGAGAGGCTGGCAAGTTGAAGAGACACTGGGGACAGAAGATTTGAAGGATTAATTAAAGGGTTTATGGGGAAAGGGAGGAAACAGTAGTTGATGGCTGTTATTCTGGCAATTTATACTAACTGCTCAATCTGTAGGCTATTCCAGGAGAGGACCCCAGTCTCCAAACCCAAGTGATTTGGTATAGTCCATTCCTTCCACTATTTGCTTTGGGTTGCCTCTGGCTTTCATTATCTCTGTGCCATCTTGGTGCTTATCTTCCGCAGAATCATTGCTGTCTCTCCATAGGCTCTGGCTATTATTAATCCTTCCTTAGAAACCAGAACTTTTGAGAGGCAGGTGACTTTAGGAGTGACCTTTGGACAGAAACTCTGCTCTCAGAATCCCTCTGTGCTCCCAAGTATGAATTCCAGAGTGTGATATTTAGAATTCTCCAGGGTGCCTGAGTGGCTCGGTCAGTTGAACATCTGACTTTGGCTCAGGTCATGGTCTTGCAGTTCGTGGGTTTGAGCCCTGTGTCAGGCTCTGTGCTGGCAGCTTGGTGCCTGGAGCCTACTTCGGATTCTGTGTCTTCCTCTCTCTCTGCCTCTCCCCTGCTCACACACTCTCTCTCTGTCTCTCAAAAATGAATAAACGTTAAAAAAAAAAAACCCCAGAATTCTCCAGATACCTGTGGGGCATTTGTATGTGTATTTGAGAAGGTAGGAAGGTGAGACAAGCCCATGTTCTGACAGGGAGAAGATTGTGAAGGTGATATGGAAAGCCAGAGCCCTAGAGTGTTCTGTCCTAGCATTCATATCCAAGGACTCTGTTAATTATCTAGGTCCATGTCCTGGAGTTCCTTTCAGTGATATGGGAAGGGAGGGACTTTTTTGTCTTCCGTCTATGTCTTCACTGGTTTCACAATAGTGTATTTACTGATTAAAATACATGTGGTAAGGAAAAACACTCATTTGAGAAAGAAGATGGTCTCAGACCATCTCTTCCCTTTGTGGGAGTGGTGGAGGCTTAGTGATCATAGATACTCTGCAAAGTCCTTCTTGCTCTTCTAGTTCAGGATTCTAGATTGTGTCTCAAGAGGAAGTGGGTTTTTAGAAGTTTTGATGCAACCTATAGTGACTCAGTAGGTGGGCTGGGCTTCTGTTGCCATGGTGAAATAAAGGAGGATTTTAGAAGGTTTGGAGTTAAGGGGCTGAGGTTGAGAGTCTGCTCCCTTTGCCTGGGGCAGTCCTGGTCCTGGTAGTATATACTTTATGCTAATGGAGGTATGTGGGGAAATAACTGTTGCTGGAAACAGTCTTTCTCCATTTGAATCTGGTGGGCAAATTGCAGAAGAAGGCTGGAGGATTTCATGTTTAAGGTGGATCTCTAATCTGTTTCACTTCTTCCTGAGTTTTATGACCCTTGACACCTTAAAGAGTTCTTCCCTAAAGCACTGAAAATGAGACAGGTAGGCTGTGTTGTCCAATTCACTAGTCACTTTTTAGAAGTAGGTGGGATGTTAATAGTAAATGTGTAATAATATGTGTTATAGATTAATATATTATTATATATGTTAACATATGTAATAATAAGTATATAATAAATGGAGACTGTCTGGAAGCCAGATTCAGTATCCTGAGCTCCATGTCAACTTCATGAATTTGTGTCTGGGCTGACTTCTTATACCAGTGTATTTAGTGAATAATGAGGAGAATGGTTTTAGATAATGCCCTTTTCTGAGCTTTCTTTTTCCCCACCTGTAAACGTAGAGAATGAACAGGGTACTTGTTAAAGTTAACTTCTGGCACTGACCTTTAGAATTGCTGAAATAAATGTAGGGGACTGCAGTGACAGGACAGCTGGGAGAGGTTGGAAGCAGGGGAGGAACCTGATAGTGGGTTCCTGTCCCTTGAAGGTATCAGGTGGTCAGGTGGGAGCATGGGTTCTTGCTTTAGGGCAGTTTTACATTTACAACAGTAAGTACAGAAGGCATGGAGCTGAGGATGGGCCTTTCTCCTTTTCCTGGATTTGGTATGAGAGAAATTGGGCAATAGTAATGATTCCCAGTGTCTGGTACCTTGAACCTCTATCTGAGAATTTGAGACTCTCAGTTATAATCCTTTGAGGTCATTTAGTCTACTTCCTATACAAAGCAGGAATTGTAGCTCCAATATCTCCATCCCCAACAATCCCCATGTTATCAGTCTGATTATGGAACACTACCAAGAGCACACAGTTCACTTACTATCTGTCCCATTGTTGGACAGCTCTGCTACAAAGTTCTTAGATGTAGTCCCTCCCTGTAAGTTTCTTTCACTCTATCTTTTTCCTTTGCTTTAGTTCTATTTTCTGAGGCTACATAGAATAATCCTATTCTTTTTTTCCATAGAACATCTCTTCTGATATAGGAGGGCAGTTATTTTTTTTTTAAGTTTATTTATTCATTTTGAGGGAGACAGAGCAAGTGGGGCAGGGGTAGAGAGGGAGACAGAGAGTCCCAAGCAGGCTCTGTACTGCCTGTGCAGAGCCCAATGTGGGGCTTGAATCCTCTAAACCTTGAGATCATGACCTGAGCTGAACCAAGAGTCAGACGCTCAACCGACTGAGCCACCCAGGTGTCTGGAGGACAGTTATTATATCCCTTTGCAGGCTGAATGTGGAATTATAGAAATTTAAATATAGAAGATGCCTTAAAGATCATCTAGTTCAGTAATTTTCAATTTTTTAAAGTCATTAGAATCTTTTTGCTCAAATAAAATATTATATGTATAGTGATTAACAAAAGTAGGCTATAGCAGCCCCTGGGTGACTCAGTTAAGCATCTGACTCTTGATTTTGGCATGGGTCATGATCTCATGGTTCGTGGGATTGAGCCCTGTGCTGGGCTCTATGCTAACAGCATGGAGCTTGCTTGGGATTCTCTCCCTGCCCCTCCCTTGCACGGTCTCTCTCCCCCAACTCTCAAAAATAAATAAATAAATAAACTTTTTTTTTTTTTTTTTTTTTTTGTAAAGAGTAGGCTGAGGGACGCCTGGGTGGCTCAGTCAGTTAAGCGTCCGACTTTGGCTCAGGTCATGATCTCATGGTCTGTGGGTTCGAGCCCTGTGTTGGGCTGTGTGCTGACAGCTCAGATCCTGGAACCTGCTTCGATTCTGTCTCCCTCTCTGCCCCTCTCTGCCCCTCTGCTACTTGCACTCTGTCTCTCTCTGTCTCTCAAAAATAAATAAACATTTAAAAAAATTAAAAAAAAAAGTAGGCTATAGACTCTGCTTAGATTTCAGTCCCTACTCTAATACTTATTAGCTAGGGTAGTTGCCTCACTTCTTTAAACCTTAGTTTTCCTGTCTGTAAAATGTGAATAATAACAATTCCTATGACATAGATTGTTGTGAAGAATAATTGGAATAATCTGTGTAAAGGGTTAAGTGCTTGGCAAACAGTGTGTTAGCTGTTTTTATCATTATTACCCAAAGCCCCATACCCAAAACAGGCAAGAGCAGAGCTGATCTGGTTGAAACATAGACAGGAGGACCAGAGCTGCATTCTTTTGGCTTCACTTTGTCACTGAGGTCCTTGTGAGGTATGTGTGTAGAACATCTAGGGATTTGCAAAGCTCAGTTTGAAAATCCCTGATCTAGTCCAGTGTCCTTTTTTAAAAAAATGTTTATTTATTTTTGAGAAAGACAACATGAGCAGGGGAGGGGCAGAAAGTGAAGGAGAGAGAGAATCATAAGTAGGCTTGAGCGCAGAGCCTGACAAAGGGCTTGAACCCATGAACCATGAGATCTTGACCTGAGCTGAAATCAAGAATCAGACGCTTAACTGACTGAGCCACCCAGGCGCCCCTAGCCCGGTGTTCTTATTTTATGGATGAGGTAATACTGAGTCCATATTCCCAGTTTCCTTACATGATGTAGTTTCCTGAACAACTTCTTCATCATCCGTGTCAGTCTCCTCTAGTCTACTCTAGTTTGTCAGTATCTCTAATGAAGTATTCTAGCTATGGTCTCCATCAGGCAGGGAACTATTACCATTCTTTGTTCTAACTTTACATATTTAAGATTACATTAACCCCATCCACAGCTAACTCTACCTGAATTACTGTCAGTGCCTGCCACCCAACTTATAATCTCCTATAATACCTAAGACTTCTCTATTTATTTTAATAATAAACTGTGTCTCCTCTGTACTGTACCTGTATGTTTGTTCCCTTGTTTTTTTGAACCTGGATATGGTTTACAACAATGCTTAATAGATGAGGAACTTGAGGCTCAGAGAGTGGAAGTGACTTGGCCAGTCACGTAGCAGTTGTAACTTGTTCTGGACAGAACACTTACATTCTCTTATTGTAGACACTATGCTTGTTTGTACAGCCTTTGCGTCTTTGACAATTTGCCACTTGTCTAACCAGTAGTTTATTTCAGGGGTTTAGAGCTAGCTTTAGAAATGTTAACCATAGGGGTGCCTGGCTCACTCAGTCAGTGGAGCAGGCAACTCTTGATCTTGGGGTCGTGAGTTCAAGCTCCATGTTGTGTGTGGAGCCTACTTAAGGTTGAGGCTCCGACTTTGGCTCGGGTCATGATCTCATCATTTGTGAGTTCGAGCCCCACGTCAGGCTCTGTACTGACAGCTCAGAACCTAGAGTCTGCTTCGGATTCTGTGTCTCCCTCTCTCTCTCTGCCTGCCTCCCCCCGCCCCCACTTGCGTTCTCTCTCTCTCTCTCTCTCTCTCTCTGTCTCTCTTGCTCTCTCTCAAAAATAAAAAAACATTTTTAAAAAAGTATCATTGACTACAATTTATAACATATAAAGCTAAATACATTAGAGGGCAGGGGCGCCTGGGTGGCTCAGTCGATTAAGCATCCAACTTCAGCTTAGACCATGGTCTCACCATTTGTAAGTTCAAGCCCTGCATCAGGCTCTGAGCCTGGAGGCTGCTTCAGATTCTTTATCTCCCTCTCTTTCCTCCCCTTGCCCGCTCACGCTCTCTCTCTCTCTCTCTCTCATAAATAAACATTAAAAACATTTTTAAAAATACATTAAAGGGCAAACCTCAAAGAAATAACATCCTTTCCTTAGCTGAGATGTGCTCATTTATCCACTCATTAAACAGTTTTTTACTAAATATCTACTATATGTAGTCTGCATACTACCTTGAGAATAGTGGATGAGGGGCATGGTACAATAGCAAATGGATAGTAATAGCACTGACAGTAGTTCAGGCAAAATATGAAAATGTAAATAAAGGTAGAGGTCGTGAAAAGTGGTCAGATTTTGGAATGTTTTGAAGGCAGAGCCAATAGGATTTGCTGATGAACTTGATGTGGGGTAGAAGAGAATGGAGTCAAGAATATCTCAAAGGTTTTTTGTCTGAGCAACTGGAAAAATGGAATTTTCATTAGTTGAGTTGGAGAAGAAAGAAAACTGGGAGGAGAAGCTTTGAGGAGAATCAGGAATTTATGTTTCATACACAGAGATGTAAAATTGCAGCTTTGACAATTTCTAAGGAACCAATGAAGAATTTTAATTAGACGTATGATATATCAGTTACATTTTGAAAAGATCAATCTTTTGGTTATATATACTAAAAAAAAAAAAAAAAAAAAGCCTAGCCTGAGGATCTGCAGGCAGAGGTCCTAACCATTACTTTGTGACCTTTGGCAAGTTATGACATCCTTCTGAGCCTCAGTTTCCTGACCTTACAAATGGGATAGCAAATCTTGTCCTACCTATCTCAAAAAATTGCTATGAGGATTAGTTGAAATGAAAGATGAGAAAACATACTGAAAATATTTATTACTTTGCAGTGATGCTAATATTCATACATATCACACATGTCCAAGGGCATTGTTAGGCAGAGAGATTCAAGACTGGCAGCCACATATGACTTTTCTATCCTTTTCAAAATGCCATTCTTTCCTCTCATGAACACTTAGCCTCTTTTCTCAAACTTGGCTCAAAATGTACTATTTCTAGGAAATGTTTGATGATTGACCACACTTTTGTTTTGTTTTGCATTCCTTTGGTGTTTTCCTACTCTTGACTTTTTCATGCTTTTCTTGATCTCTGTCCTCCTAAGATTGGCCTTAAGTAATGGGTGGTTTGGATCTCTCCAATTAAAGATTTTAAGCTTATGAAAATAAGGACTGGCCTCTCATTCTCTTCCTTTTATGATGTGGCAAGCAGTAGGCACTGATTGTCAGGTGACCACTCTGTCAAAGATCACTTTCATTCCTCCATGGCTTGGGATTTAGTAGGTAAAAAGTTTTGAGGTGGTGGAGGGGCTTTTAATCTAGGGACCTTTCTTGCTTTTCTTTATCTACAGAATAAAACTTAAACTAAGCATTTGGGATTCTTTGTATGATATCTCCCTCATCTATATTATCAGTCTTTAATTTAAAAATTTGAAACAGGGACGCCTGGGTGGCTCAGTCGGTTAAGCGTCTGACTTCAGCTCAGGTCACGATCTCGCGGTCCGTGAGTTCGAGCCCCGCGTCAGGCTCTGGGCTGATGGCTCAGAGCCTGGAGCCTGCTTCCGATTCTGCGTCTCCCTCTCTCTCTGACCCTCCCCCGTTCACGCTCTGTCTCTCAAGTAAATAAACATAAAAAATAAATAAATAAATAAATAAAATAAAATAAAAATTTGAAACATACCTAAATTTATAGAAAAGTTACAAGTACAGATCTTTCTCAGTCACTGGGGCCTGTGCTTAGGTACAGATGGGCAAGTAGAGCCAACATAACAGTGGCCAGGAGGTGGTTTTGTCACAAAACCTATGTGACTCCACAGAGACCCTTCAGGAAATTCCGTCAACTAAGAGCTGAAGCTGATTAGCAATATGGGCTCTGGAACAAATGTGAGGTCTAGAGGGTTAACTTGACTCTGGCCAAAATCCATAAGGCTGCCCGGGAGCTGCTCATGCACATGTCTGTTTGAAGGTAATACCTTGCTGCAGTGACTCATCTGTATCCAGGTGCACCTGGAGAGCAAAATAAAGCTTCAATCCAGAATAGTCTTTACTTGACTTTCAGGACCTTGACATTCTAATCTTTTCTGTCTTATAGCCAGCAAAATATACCTAAAGGTCTAAACTAAATTGGTTGCTATTTAATTTTATATCAAATGATTGAGATTTTTAAAAATTCCACAAATATTTCAGCAGGGACCTCCCAAAGAGTTTGCAATTAAAGATTTTATGAATTAGGAATATTTTTGAAACTGCAAATACCAGCTTATATTATTATCACTCAATTGAGAATAAAGATAATTTAACTGCATGAGAATAGGCAGAACATACAACACAAAATATCCTTTATATCAAATAAATTTAGCTTTATGAAAAAACACCACTGGTAAATGAAAATGTTATTTAGGATTGGTATTTGTAAACTGGCCTGTGCTTTTCCACTTCTATATCTAAGCTAATTAACGTTGTTCTCCTCTTCCTGAATTGGTCTGTTCCTTATCTGAGCCATCTAAATCCTGCTTATTCTTTCATAACCATCCGTAATGCCATCTTCTTTGTGAAGCTTTTCCCACTTCTCACTTTCCAACCCTCTTTCTTGCTCTCAGCCAGAATGAATAATAAAACCTATATCTAGAGGGGTACCTGGGTGTCTCAGTTGGTAAAGTGTCCCACTTCAGCTCAGGTCATGATCTCACTGTTTGTGGGTTTGAACCCCACATTGGGCTCTGCACTGACAGCTTAGAGCCTGGAGCTATTTTGCATTCTGTGTCTCCCTCTCTCTATGTCCCTCCCCTGCTTGTGCTCTCTCTCTCTCTCTCTTTTAAATAAACATAAAAAAAAATAGTTTTTAAAAAAAAAAATCTATATCTAGAAAGCACATTTAATGAAATATTTCCCTCATTTACAGTTGAAGCACCTAAGGCCCAGAGAAGTGAAATCATTTGTAAAAGGATTCATGTTGCCAGAAGTAGCAAAGCTTGACTTGAAACCAGTTATCCTGACTTCCAGTCCAGAGCAGTTGCCCTGTCTGTTCATTTCCCTGTCATTGCAGCATTCCTGCCCAGGGGCTGAGAGAGCTTCAGATGGAGCAAAAGATGGTCCTAGAAGAACAGCTTGGCTGAAGTTGATCAGTTAAGGTTGAGCCAGACCCTGGAAGAACCCAGGACAAGGCTGAACAGTGTGAACTTTATTAGGCATTAGGGAGCTTTTGATAATAAAGGATCAGAGAGCACTGTCCTCATTCACTTTTTAATACTGCTATCTCATTGTAGTTTTGACTGGCATTTTTCTAATGACTAGTAATGTTTCACGTGCTATTGGCCATTTGTATATGTTGTTTCAGGAAATGTCTATTCAAGTCCTTTGCCCATTTTTGAATTGTGTTGATTGGTTTTGTGTTGATCTTTAGGAGTTATCTGTATCTTTTGGATATTAATCCCTTATGAGATACATAATTTGCCAATATTTTCTCCCATGCTGTGGGTTGCCTTTTCACTATGGGGATAGTCTTTTGATGCGTAAAATTTTTAATTTTTTATAAGTTCAATGTCTATTTTTTGTTTGTTTGTTTCCTATGTTTCTGGGTATAATATCTGAGAAATTATTGCCAAATCCATTGTCATGAAATTTTTATCATATGTTTTCTTCTAAGAATTTTATTATTTTAGGGGTGCCTGGGTGGCTCAGTCAGTTGAACATCTGACTTCAGCTCAGGTCATGATCTCATAGTTCAGTTGGAGGCTTTGAGCCCTACATCAGGCTCTCTGCTGTCAGCATAGAGCCCACTTCCAATCCTCTGTCCTTCTCTCTCTCTGCCCCTACTCCGTTTGTGCACTCTCTCTCTCAAAAATAAGTCATCATTAAAAAAAAAAAAGAATTTTATTATTTTAGGTCTTACATTTAGATCCTAAATGACATGTGCCAGGCAGTACTAGGTGCTGAGACATAGCAATAGACAAAATAAATATGGTTCTTGTCCTCATGGAGCTTACATGCTGGGTGGGTGGAGCAAGATTTTTGCCTATGAACTGAAATTTTATTTAGGAAGGAAATGTGGAGACAATGTATTTTGCCTTGTTTCAGGAAATGGGGCCATGTCTCTAGAAGCAAATGGATATACGAATGCTTCTGTGACACTTGAGCATTGTCAAGGACTATGAAGGTAGACATATGCAGGCTTCCCTGCCAGAGGTTTTGGGTCTTTCAATTAAGTTCTCAGGATATTAAAGAGATTGTGATGCGCATGATCTTGACCATGGGCTAAAGCTTAAAATGGACAAGAGTCTCCTCCTTCTCACAGTGTTGCTAGAGATTCTTAGGAGAGAGGCTTCTCTGATATTCATTTAGGTGCAGTCCAAATTGGTGTTGTTGAATAGACAGTAGCCCGAAAGTCAGAAACCTGGGACCTAGTTACAGATTTTCCTTAACCTGCTGTGTAGTCTTGGCAAGCCACTTCCTTTGGATTTCTTGGATTTTTAAAATGGGGATAATTAGGGGCCCCTGGGTGGCTCAGTTGGCTAAGCGTCTGGCTTTGGCTCAGGTCATGATCTCACGGCCCGTGAGTTCAAGCCCCACGTCGGGCTGTGTGCTGACAGCTCAGAGCCTGGAGCCTGCTTGGGATTCTGTGTCTCCCTCTCTTTCTGCCCCTCCACCACTCATGCTGTGTCTCTCTCTCTCTCTCTCTCTCTCTCTCAAAAAATGAATAAACATTAAAAAAATAAATAAATAAAATGGGGATAATTATACCTGCTCAACCTATTGCTAAAGTAGCTGTGAAGATCAGGTGAAAGAATATCCTCTAAAATGGTTTTATTCTATACTTGTGTAAGGAATTAGCTTGATTCCTATTTGATCTATGCAAACACCATGTGAGTCAGGCATGACAGGTTTTATTACTTTTATTACTTTCATTTTATTTACTTCTATTTGGACTCTATCTCAGCCAAATTTGTTTTCTCCCCTGTGCCCCATCCCCTGTGTATGTAAAACCTCTTTTCTCTGAAAGTGACTTTTAGGGCCCATTCTCCTGCCTCTGAAAGGAAGAAATGAGAATCAAGAAGTCTAAGATGCATTAGAAATTATCCAGTCTAATACCAATCTTCTCCATCCTCTTGACTCCCGCATTTCCTCTAATACTTTACAGAGAAGGAAACTGAGGCTCAGAGAGACGAGAAAATTTGTGCAAATTCATACATTGAATTAGGGGTAAACAATAAATCTAGCGACTCTAAATAATTACTTGAGAATTTTATTAATAATCCAGATTCCTGGACCCTGCCAGCCTATCAATTCAGAATCTCCAAAGGATAAGACTTCTGACTTGTATTTTTATAACTACCTCAGATGATTCTGATGTAGTGGGCAGTGGCAGGATACCTTTGAAAAATAATTATTTAGATTGGTGGTCTTAAGGAGTGCCTGGCTGGCTCAGTCGGTAGAGCATATGATTTTTGATCTCAGGGTTGTGAGTTTGAGCCCCCCATTGGGCATAGAGCTTGCTTAAAAAATAATAATAAATGAATGGTCTTAAACTTTTAAAATTATATAACTAAAAGAATTTTGAAAAATTACATAACTGTTTATACATTTTTTTAATGTTTATTTATTTTTGAGTGAGCACAAGCAGGGGAGGGGTAGAGAGAGCGGGGAAGCAGGCTCCATGCTGACTGCAGTGAGCCTAATGTAGGGCTCGAACTCACAAACCTCAAGATTGTGACCTGAGCCACAGTCGGATGCCCAACTGACTGAGTCACTCAGGCACCCCAACTGTTTACACATTTTAAAGTTCACATTTAAACATTTTATCATAAGATTAAATAATTGCAAAAAATCTAATTTTCAATGCGTTTTACGTTATATACATGTATATATTTTATGTATCTTTTTTGAAATCTTGGAACTCCAAATTTAGATCATATAATTTATAGAAAATGTCCACCATACAATCTAGCTTACACAGCTGGTTCTCACTGTCAACAAATCAGCCAAATGAGATTACTTTCTATTGGAAAATGCCTAACTTTTTTTTTTCTAATTAAAATAAATATGTTAAATATTCAACTTATGAATCATAATTCTAAGAGAAATAAGGCAAGTAGTTTTGTCATGAGTTTGTCACCTGCTTGAATTAAGATGTTACTCCTTTCTGGGCTCCATAGTTCAGGTGTTAGAGCACTGGTCTTGTAAGATGTTACTCCTTTCTGTTCTTATTTCTTTTTTAACTTTTAAAAATGCTATTTTTGAGAGAGAGACAGAGTGTGAGTACGAGAGGGACAGAGAGAGAGGGAGACACAGAATCAGAAGCAGGTTCCAGGCTCTGCACTGTCAGCACAGAGCCTGGTGAGAGACTCGAACTCATGAACTGTCAGATCATGACCTGAACTGAAGTCAGATGCTTAACTGACTGAGCCACCCAGATACCCCTATACTGATTTCTTAAGAAAGCTCTCTGATTTGCTGCCTTGGGCCTTTCCCTCTGAGGTTACAGATTCTCAAATTGTCCCTTTGGCACTCTGGATAAGAGAGAGAGATGGTAATTTTTTTTTTTTTTTAAATAAAGTAGGAGAAGTGTATTTGTGAAGGAGAAAGTGGGAAAGGAGAACCAACTCAGGCAGAGCAATGTTAGGAAAGATTACATATGGAAGTTGAGAATCTGGACACTTTCTTAAAACTTTCCCTGCTCAGGTACCACAGGAATAGAGAAAACCCTTCAAACTAATGATTTCAACCATCCTATGTACCTAAATAACAAAGAACCATTGTAATAAATATTTTTGCATGCATCAAACTTGAGAGACCTGATGTACATATAAAATGGTGCCCTTGGCTGTTCTTTCCACTTTGTTTTTCTGCTATAGGCATATGTCTGTTTTAGGCAACATGCCTAATGCTGTGATAGCAAAGGATCTGAGAGGTCTGCCCTCATTCACTTGTTTTGGGTAAGGCTAGCATGGGGCACAGTATCATAGGAGTGAATGTATATGATTTCCCTCCTGTAAGGAGGAATTAAGCAATGGGAAAAGGGTTACTTCTGTACTGGCCCAGGTCTGCCTTGTCAACAGAATCCAACTGGCACCAAAGCCACTTTGGCCAAGGGGAACAGGCACAAGGTTCCTGGATCAAGGCCTGAAAATAGCTGGCATGAGGACAGGATGCAATAATAGCCTCGATTGCAAAGCACAAGTCCCATAACCTGAACCTCAGCTCCAGGGGCTTATTGCAGTCTCTCCCATGGCAGAGTCCAGAATTGAGCCCATTGTAGGTGCTTAAGAACTCTTCTTGATATGTCTCCAAATCCCATTCCACAAGTTTCACACTCTTCTCCATGTCTACCATTTCTTCCTGCCTGTTTAGCATCTATCTTCTTTGTTTATATCCTCTAGAATTCCCTCTTTCTTTCCATGTTTCCTCACTCTGATATGGCTGGCCATATAGACAGAGAACTTTGTTCATTCTTTCATTTTTTTACCCATTCATTTCACAATTATGTATTGAGTACCCACCGTGTCAGATTTTGTGCTAAGCACTGAGGAGGAGAAAGATAAAAATGTCTTGTCTGCTTTTAAGGAACTTACAGTCCAGTGAAGGAAACAGATGTATACCTATGACTATAATGTTAAAATAAATAACTGCTGGGCGCCTGGATGGCTCAGTCAGTTGAGCGTCCGACTTTGGCTCAGGTCATGATCTCACAGTTCATGGGTTCAAGCCCCATGTTGGGCTTTGTGCTGACAGCTCAGAGCCTGGAGCCTGCTTCAGATTTTGTGTCTCCCTCTCTCTCTGCTCCTTCCCTGCTCATGCTCTGTCTCAAAAATAAATTAAAAAAAAAACATTAAAATAAATAACTGCCAAGTCTTTGAAGGAGACAGTATGAATGAATGAACACTGTGAATGAATGAATAGTGTGCTAAGAGGCAAACTTTTTTTTTTTTTTTAATTTTTTTTTTCAACGTGTTTTATTTATTTTTGGGACAGAGAGAGACAGAGCATGAACGGGGGAGGGGCAGAGAGAGAGGGAGACACAGAATCAGAAACAGGCTCCAGGCTCTGAGCCATCAGCCCAGAGCCTGACGCGGGGCTCGAACTCACGGACCGCGAGATCGTGACCTGGCTGAAGTCGGACGCTTAACCGACTGCGCCACCCAGGCGCCCCAAGAGGCAAACTTTTGGAAAGGAAGATTTGCAAAGATGTCTGCTTTTCCAAGTTAATCTGTATATTATTGCAATTCCAATCAAAGTCACAGAATTTTTAAATTTGAGATATAATCCATATCATGCAGTTTACCCATTTAAAGTGTACAAGTCAATGATTTTTCTATTTTTTTTTAATTTTTTTTAATGTTTATTTACTTTTGAAAGAAAGAGAGACAGAGCATGAGCAGGGGAGGGGCAGAGAGAGAGGGAGACACAGAATCCGAAGCAGGCTCCAGGCTCTGAGCTGTCAGCACAGAGCCCAACGCAGGGCTCGAACTCTCAGACCCCGAGATCATGACCTGAGCCGAAGTTGGACGTTCAACTGACTGAGCCACCCAGGTGCCCCAATGATTTTTGTTCTATTGACAGAGTTGTGCAGTCATCATCACAACCAATTTTAGGACATTTTCATCACCCCAAAAAGGAACCCCATATTCGTCAGCAGTCACTCCTCATTTTCCTCCAACTTTCCCTACTGTAGCCCTAGGCAACCATTAATCTATTTTCTGTCTCTATAGCTCTGACAGTTCTGGACATTTCATATAAATGAAATCATACAACATGTGGCCTTTTTTCTAGCTTCTTTCACTTAGTGTAATCTTTTAAATGTTCACCAATGTTGTAGCATGTAACAGTATTTCATTCCTTTTTATGCTGGATGATATTCCACTGGATAGATATACCATGTTTTATTTATCCATTCTTCAGTTGATGGCTGTTTGGGTTGTTTTCACTTTTTGGTATCATAAATCATGCTGCTATGAACATTTGTGTACAAGCCTTTGCATGAGCGTGTGTTTTAAGTTCTCTTGGGTGATTACAGCTACGCTAAAATCCATCCTTGGTGGACTTCAATTCTACAGTTCTGAGGACTCCTGTGCTTTGATTTTCTTCATTGTGCTATTTCTGGCTTTGGAAAAAATACCCCCCTTTTGGAGACCATGTCATTTAGGAGAATGCCCTGAACTAGATATTTAGATACTAGAACCAACCATAGGTGACTATTAATATTTAAAATAATTAAAATTAAATAAAATTAAATAAAATTAAAAATTCAGTTCTTCTGCCACATTGCAAGTGTTCAATAGCTATATGTGGCTTGTGGCTACTATGTTGGATAGCACTGCTTTATTTTTTCTAATTAATTATTTATTTAAAAAATTTACATCCAAGTTAGTTAGCATATGGTGCAGCAATAATTTCAGGAGTAGCATCCAATGATTCATCCCCTACGTATAACCCCCAATGCTCATCCCAACAAGTGTCTTCCTTAATGCCCCTTGCCCATTTAGCCCATCCCCTCACCCACAACCCCTCCAGCAACCCTCAGTTTGTTCTCTGTATTTAAGAGTCTCTTATGTTTTGTCCCCTCCCTGTTTTTATATTATTTTTGCTTCCCTTCCCTTATGTTCATCTGTTTTGTATCTTAAATTTCACATATGAGTGAAGTCATATGATATTTGTCTTTCTCTGACTAATTTCACTTAGCATAATACATTCTAGTTCCATCCACGTTGTTGCAATGGCACGATTTCATTCTTTTTGATTGCTGAATAATACTCCATTGTATATATATACCACATCTTAATCCATTTATCAGTCAATGGACATTTAGGCTCTTTCCATACCTTGGCTATTGTTGATAGTGCTACTATTAACATTGGGGTGCATGTGCCCCTTTGAAACAGCACACCTGCATCCTTTGGATAAATACCTAGTAGTACAATTGCTGGGTTGTAGGCTAATTCTATTTTTTAATTTTTTGAGGAATCTCCATACTGTTTTCCAGAATGGCTGCCTCAGTTTGCATTCCCACCAATAGTGGATAGCACTGTTTTAGAATAATGGGACTACTAATGTGATAAGTAACCTTGAAGCCATCACTTCCCATCTGTGCATTAGATTTCTCATCTGTAAATAAGGGTAGTGGACATTGAAAGCCTTTCCCTCCTCTGGCATTCTAAGTGATTTATGATTCAGTGTGCCTGATTGGAGTGTGCCTCCTCCCCCCTCCTCCTCCATCCTTTCTCCCTCTTCACCGTGGCTGGGACAGGAGTGCCCAGGGGGAACATTAGGCTGCTAATTGGTCAAGTTATATTACTCCCACTCCCTGCTCCTTGGTGAAAGGGAAAGTGACTTGAGGGTATACCTACATCTGAGTGCCTCCCATTTGTGCAGTGCTTTATGGACCATAGAAAACATTTTACATGATTTCTTAATTTTATATAATCAAAGAATCTCAAAGTTGGAAGAGCCTTAAAGGTCATCTCAAACTTCAGAAAATATGAATCACATGAGTTGCATATAAAATGAGAATTCTAAGGCCCCCACTCCCTGGAGAATGATCTAGTAGGTGTCGGGGTTTCCCTGGCCCAATCTGTACCATCCTACACTGCAGCTCTGTGGGGGCAGGGCCTTGGAATTTGCATTATTAACACTGTGTGACCATGCTTTGAGACACACTGGCCTTGCTTGGTCCCAACCATGTTTTGGAGTCTGCTCTTTAATATCCCTGCAGATCCCAGATGTTACATATCTCCAGAGTTAGGAAGCTCCTGAAGGAGTACCTTCTATCATTGGATAGCTCTGACAGTTTGAAAGGCTCTCCTTATGTTGAACTCTCCCAATTGCCCCACCTCTTCCATTTATAGTTACATAACACTAGTCTGCTTCTTTCCCATAATAATCCTTCAAGTTTGTTTATTTATTCAGCAAATATTTATTGAGCGTTGGCTATATATAAATTTCTCTGCAAGGCACTGGGGATTCAGCAGTGAATAAGACCAACTTGGTCTGTGCCTTCAGGAAACTTACAGTCTAGTAGGGGAGACAGACAATTAAAAATAATAATAATAATAATACAATTATAGCTTGAGAAAAATGCTATGAAAATAAATAGTGTTGTGATGAAGAATAACAGGAAAGGCTGATGCTACTTAGGGTGATCTGAAACATGACATAGAGCAAACCATTTGAAGAGCTGGGGGAAGAACATGGCATATTCTATCAGTCAGAAGGCTCATAATGTGTTTGGAGTCTTTTGAGTAGAATGTCCCATTCTGATGGGACAAGATGAGTTGGAGAAGATACAAGGCATAGTAGAAGTTTGGATTTTCTTCTACAGTCAATGGAAGGCACCCTAGGTTTTTATTTTTTATTATTTTTAAAGTTTATTTATTTTGAAAGCAAGAGCAAGTGTGTGGGGAGGGGTAGAGAGAGGGAGAGAGGGAGAGAGGGAGAATCCCAAACAGGCTCCATGCTCAGTGCGGAACTCAAACTCACAGAACTGTGAGATCATGACCTGAGCCGAAATCTAAAGTCAGATGCCTGACAGGGTGAGCCACCCAGGTGCCCCGCCACTTAAGGATTTTAAACAGGAGGTGATGTAATCAGTCTATGTCCTTAATAGATTATTCTGGATGATGTATGGATTAGAAGAGGGTAAGAGTGAAGTGGGAGACCAGTTTGGGGGCATTGTGGTCATCTAGGCAAGAGATGAAGGTTGCCTGAACCAGAGTGGAGGCAGCAGAGATACAGATATTGAGACTTACTCTTGTGTCTCAGTATCTTCTCTTCTCCAGGATAAATAGCTCAGTCCAGATTGTCCTCTCATAGTAGGTGTGATTCCTTTTCTCATCTGGTTATTTCTCCTCTGGAAGGCCTAACCCATCAGGTTAGATCCTGCACTCTGTTTCTGTGAGGAGCCTAGTTTTTGCCACCTATTTTTTCCTCCAGCTCTTTCCTCCTATCCTGTGCCTTACTTTTCTGCTAGTCTAGGGAACTAAAATCTCCAATCCAATGACTGTCATATAGAGGGGAGCCCCAGTCTTCCCTGTCATTAATCAGTTATCAGGTTTTCTATGATTAATCCATGAACCTTAAGTACCTATTGTACCAACTGAATTTGGAGGAGACTTAGAGGAAAAAGACATGATCCCTGCCCTCTAAGAGCCCAAGGTGTAATGGGAACTATGAAGCCCCAATAAATGGGGCTTTGGTAATGCAAGGTAGTACCAATAGACACAAGGAAAGTGAGATCTACTCTGCCACAACCCACCATGTGACCTCGAACACATTAAATGGCTTCTTTGGATCTCTTTGGAGTTAGGAGACTAAACTGAATGTTCTTTTAAAAACTCAACATCTGGGTCACCTGAGTGGCTCAGTTGGTTAAGTGTCTGGCTCTTGATTTCAATTCAGGTCAGGATCTCACGGTTTGTGAGATTGAGCCCAGAGCTGGGCTCTGCACTGACAGCACAGAGCCTACTTGGGACTCTCTCTCTCTCCCTCTCTCTTTGCTCCTCCCCCGCTCATGCACTAGCTCTTTCTGTCTCTCAAAATAAGTAAATAAACACTAAAAGAAAAAAACAACTAAACTCTTAACACCCTAGAGAGCTTGGGAGCTAGTAGTAAGCCAGTATTCTGCAGTCAAATGCTCTACTCCTGAGCTATACCCCCGTAAGCCAGTATTCTGTTCACCTCCTCCTCCTAAAGAGCCAGGGGCCCCAATCTGGTGTATATGTCAGAGAAAGAAGACACTGAAAGGAGTAAGGTGCCTAATCAATAATGCATAACTTGAGCCTAGAGTCTGAGAGAGGAATGTACACTGTGTGTGTGTGTGTGTGTGTGTGTGTGTGTGTGTGTGTGTGTAAGTAACTAGAAGTGGGCTCAGGTAAGCAGTTCTTGTATAGGTTTGTGCTTATCTGTTCCTGTGCACTTTCTTAACTTTTTTTTTTTAAGTTTATTTATTTATTTTGAGAGAGAGAGAGAGAGAGAGAGAGTGTGTGTGTGCATGGGTGAATGCACAGGCAGGGGAGGGTCAGAGAAAGAGGAAGAGAGAGAATCCCAAGCAGTCTCCATACTGACAGCACAAAGCCTGACATGGGGCTCAAACCCACAAACTGTGAGGTCATGACTTGAGCCCAAATCAAGAATCGATGCTCAACTGACTGAGCCACCCAGGTGCCTCTGTTCCTGTGCACTTTCTATGTACCAGGCTCTATTCTAGGTTCTAGGGATATAGTAATAAACAAGATGACAAATTCTGTTACCATTGAGTTTATATTCTAATAAAAGACACAGATAATATACAAGTAAATAAAATACATGAGATAATTTCAAATAATGGAAAGTTATATGAAGAAAATAAAACAATGATGTGATAGAATTTTGGGAAGGACAAGCTTTGTACATAAGTGTGGTTCATGTACTTGCAGATGGGCCCATGTTTGAGTCCTGGGTCTCTGTGTTTCTCCTTGTTTGTGCCTCTGTGTACAAATGTGCATCTCTTGTGGCTACAACATTTTGTATTATAAGTATATATGATTTTATGCATGTGAGTGTACACAAACAAGCTGGTATATGGTACATATGTGGGGACATGTGTGCATGAGTGTGTGGAATGTGTTGGCATTTAGCCATAACTGGAGATGTTCTGAAGTTTCTGTGGTACTCATCAGTAGGCCAGTTAAGAAAATGGCTTTTTGCCTCTGGCATTCAGGGCTGTTTGCCAGCTTCTCTCTCTGTGTTCCTTCCCATTTTAGAGTGCTCTCTGTGCTTGGCTCCTCTCAGCCCTAGGAGGGCTAAGCCAAGGAAAGGATAGTAACTGACTCATCAAGCCAGGAGCGGGAAAGAGGCTGATAATCTGTGTAACCTCCAAGGCTTGGTTTCCCTGCTAGTCCCTGTCCTTCACACGATGAGGCAAAAAGGTCATGCCTTGACATGAGAAAACCTGAGGATCTATTCTTGACTCTGCCAGTTATTATTGTTTGACCTTGGCCTAGCTATTACATCTCTGGGTTTTAGTTACCTCCCTCTTAGGTACTCCGTGTTGTAAGGAAAGGGAAGTAGCACAATGGCCTGCAGTATTTAGGGAGGGCTATTTCAGTCTTCTTAACCATTGCCTACAAGGCCCTATGTGATCTGACTGCTGCCTAACTCTCATTCTTACCTTTCTTCTTGTTCGCTATGCTCCAGCCATACTGGCTTCATTACTATTCTTTGACTAGGTCGAGCTTTTTACTGCCTCAGTGCCTTTCCAAATTTCAATGTTCTCTCTGCCCAGGATACTTTTCTTAAGAATTCATATAATTGACTACTTCTCATTACTCAGATCCCAGGGGGAGGCCTTCTCTGACCATCTTAAAGTAGTTGTCCTCTAATGTTTATCAATATTTAAAATGCACATATCCTTTGAATCCACAGTTTCACTTCTAGTAATTCATCCTACTGTTATATTTATTTGCAAGTGAGTAAAATGAGATTTGAATAAAGATATTTATTTATTTTATTTTTTATTAAAAAAAGTTTTTTTAATGTTTTTATTTATTTTTGAAGGAGAGAGAGAGAGACAGAGCGTGAGCAGGGGAGGAGCAGAGAGAGAGGGAGACACAGAATCCGAAGCAGGCTCCAGGCTCTGAGCTGTCAGCACAGAGCCTGACACAGGGCTTGAACTCACGAATTGTGAGATCATGACCTGAGCTGAAGTCGGATGCTTAACTGACTGAGCCACCCAGGCTCCCCATGAATAAAGATATTTATTGAAGCATTTATTTGTTAAACTATGGCACATACAAACTGGAACTTTATGCAGATGACAAAGAAAATAAAATAGCATTGTAAGTCTTGATGGAGAATATCAAGGTATATTGTTAAATTTTTAACAAAGAAAATTGATCTCTATACTTAAGATTTGTGTCATTTATTGGATGTATATTATAGTCAATAAAAAACATTATATAGAGGGGTGCCCAGGTGGCTCAGTTGGTTGAGCATCCAACTCTTGATTTCAGCTCAGGTCATGATCTGACGGTTTGTGGGTTTGAGCCCCATGTCAGGCTCTTTGCTGACAGCAGTGAGCCTGCTTGAGATTCTCTCTCTCTTCCTCTCTCTCTTCCCCTACCCCCCCTTAAAATAAATACATAAACATTAAGAAAAAAAACCCACGATACAGGGGCACCTGGCTGGCTCAGTCAGTTAAGCGTCCAACTTTAGCTCAGGTCCTGAGTTCAGGCCCCATGTCGAGCTCTGTGCTGATAGCTGAGAGCTTGGAGCCTGCTTTGGATTCTGTGTCTCCCTCTCTGTCCCTCCCCTACTCATGCCCTGTCTCTCTCTCTCTCTTAAAGATAAATAAACATTTAAAAAAATTTAAAAATCACGATACAGAACAGTATGTATTGTATGCCATCATTTATGTAGAAAAAACAAGAATATGTAAACATAAATGCATGTATATGTGTTTCCATAACAGCCTGTCCCATGGTTAAAACAGCTCTTTCCCACCTCTTCCCACCTAAGGTGCTTTGTTGGGGACTGTGAGGTGCTTACCTCTTTTCTGAACAGCATTAAAATTCAATTTTTTAATTCAGTTTTTAAATTTCCATCTTCAGTGATATCCCAAGGACCTTATGAAAGATGCTAACAGTGTAATCTTCTAAAGTGATTATCTTGGTCATTCCACATTAGTTCAGTTGCCCTATGCCCTCCAACCTATTAGGAATGGTCCTATCTACATATTGACTATTTCTGGAAAGTTACACAACATAGTACTAACAGTGGTTGCCAGTTGGCAGTGATTGAGGAGTAGGGGTGGATGGACACTTTTCATTTTGTATCTTTTTATGTGGTACCATTAGTATGTATGTATTATTCAAAAAATCATAAAATTGAAAACAAAAACACCAGAGGAATATTCTTATTGTTAAATCTTCACGTATAATTATGAAAGTTCATTAAGATATCTTTTTAAAAATGTATTTCTCATCAGTCACTTATTATATCATTCTTTTTTTTAATATTTATTTTTGAGAGAGTGTGCATGTGCACGTGTGTGTGAGCAGGGGAGGGGCAGAGAGAGAGGGAGACAGATTTAGAAGCAGACTCCAGGCTCTGAGCTGTCAGCACAGAGCCTGATGTGGGACTTGAACCCATGAATGTCAAGATCATGACCTGAACCGAAGTCAGACTCTTAACCCACTGAGCTACCCAGGCACCCCATTATATCATTCTTTATATCCCTCATAATGCTTATTATCTGAAATGATCTTGGCTGTATTTGTTACTTGTATACTTTTGCACTGTCATTGGAATATAAGCTCCATGTTGTCAGGGATCTCGTTAATCTTGTTCATCAGTGCCTTATTTCTATACATGTATATAGCATATAGTATTTGTTGAATAAGCAAATGAACAAATGAAGGAATAACTGAAGGAAACCAGGCTGAGAGGAGTAGGAGGCAAGGCTGAGGAGGTAGACAGAAATCAGCTGATAGAAGGTGGTGATTCTGAAACTTTAAATATGTATCAGAATCACCAAGTGAACCTTTATACCAGCTTGTAATAAAGTGGCAGATTCTTGGACCCTGAGATTCTGATTTAGTATATCTGTGGTAGAGCTCAGGAATCTGTATTTTAATAAGTTCCCTTGGGTGCAGGTGATCTGGAGATCCCACTGTGAATAACACCAATGCAGTCTTGACACAGTGCTCAGGAGGAATCACATCTATGATACCATTTCTGCTTAATACATCCCTAGGATGGAAGAGAAGTGATCATCATCCCATTTTACCAACCTAAGTGAGGCTTGCAAATGGAAGTACATTATCCAATGATACACATCTTGTGTATAAAGTGTATTTTAATTTTTTTTTAGGTTTATTTATTTTGGGAGAGAGAGAGCAAGCGAGAGCCAGCAAGTGCACAAGCAGGGGAAGGGCAGAGAGAGAGAAGGAGAGGAAGAGAATCCCAAGCAGGCTCTGTGCTGTCAGCACGGAGCCTGATGCAGGGCTTGAACTCATGAACTGAGAGATCCTGACCTAAGCCGAGACCAAGAGTCAGACGTTTAACTGACTGAGCCACCCAGGTGCCCCTAAAATGCTAAAGTATCTGACCAGTCAGAATAAGGTGTGATGGCAGATAGCTCACCCTCACAGGACATTCACAAGGAGCCTTGGTGTTACCAAATGGATATATGACTGCTCCTGTTTTTTGTTTGAATATATATAATTTCCCTAATGACTAATTCTTTCTGATGTATCTCAGGGAGGGCAATGAACCAGAGGAGACCACCCAGATCACATATCGTGAGCTTCTGATCCAAGTGTGTCGATTCAGCAATGTTCTCCAAAAACAGGGTGAGTGCAGGGGTATGAGACGGGGACTGGAGGGGACTCCCTAGGGATATCTGAGGACTTAGGGGAAGTAGACAAGGAATGGAAGGAATGTGGTACTAGGAGAACAGAAAAGGTCAGCTGTGCAGTGAGCAGTAGCTGAATGAGAAGGAGCAAGTAGCAACAGGAAGGGTACATGGTGCATGATCTGTGTCTTTTATTTGCAGGTATTCGGAAGGGCGACCGGGTGGCCATCTACATGCCCATGATACCAGAGCTCGTGGTGGCCATGCTGGCGTGTGCCCGCCTTGGGGCTCTGCACTCCATTGTGGTAGGAATTTGGGCTGGAAAAAAGGACCTAGTGGGGGATGGGGCTCTGGGGAAGTAGGGTGGGCCTGGATGATGAAGGAGCTTAAGAACCAAACTAAGGAGTTTAGAATGTTTGTTCCATATCAGTTATCTAGTTTCTTCTAGGACCGTGGCTTAGAAACCGTGAAAGTTTTAAAAGTGTCTCTTTTCCTTGTTTACTCAGCTTCTAGGTCCTCCTCTCCCTTAGTCTTCCTTCTTTTCCCTAGTTTGCAGGCTTCTCTGCAGAGTCTCTATGTGAACGGATCCTGGATTCCAGTTGCAGCCTTCTTATCACTACAGGTGACTAATTCTCTCACCCCTTTTCAAGAACCTCCACACCTGAAGTTTTGGTCTCTAATTAGCTAGTTGGTATTTGTGACTGCTCAGCATAGAGGGTAGGCACTGCCTACCCTTACCTACCTCCGGATTCCACCTCATATGACCCTCTCAGCTCAAATCAATTGGAAGAGCCAGAATCAAGAGGCCTACCTCAGGAAGGGCTCCATGAACATTGTGCTCACTAGGGATAAGGGGCTAGGAGTGTGGTGCCTTTCTAAGTCCTGGAATGTCTATTGCTCCCCAAAGATGCCTTCTACAGGGGGGAAAAGCTTGTGAACCTGAAGGAACTGGCTGACGAGGCCCTGGAGAAGTGTCGGGAGAAGTAAGTGTGTTTGGTTGGCTACTGCTCTTGGTCAACTGGGCCTTTCGCCAGTACCAGACTCCCTTTGTCCCTTCTATCCTAGATGGACATGGGTGGGTCCTGCCAAATTCTCTTTTGAGCAAGGCAGCCTACTACTTCAGGTTTTTCCTTCTAGGGGCTTCCCTGTGAGATGCTGCATTGTGGTCAAGCACCTGGGGCGGGCAGAGCTGGGCACAAGTGACTCTCCCAGCCAGTCTCCCCCCATTAAGAGGCCATGCCCGGATGTGCAGGTGAGTCTGGTACTTCTCTGCTCTCATCTAGGCTCAAATTGGCTCCCTCTTCCTGTCCAGGAAGTTCTTAATGTCCTTCTTTGCTTCCTCATCATAATGCTGAGAGGATCTGGGAACAGTCCTAGGAATGCCTCCAGAGGCCTCCTCCTCTGGGGGATTTTGACCTTGAATGTCAGTAGGGAGTCTCTCGTACTGTGGGAACTCAGCAGGAGAGATTATAAGGGAGACTCTATGCTGGTTGGGGTATCCTGGTGGGTATAAGGGACCTTCAGGGCTTGGGTTTAGGTTAAAAATGGGCTTAGTCAACCATAATTTAAAAAAAAAAAGAAAGAAAGAAATGGGCTATTTGGGTAACCGTATACTGGACTATGTCTTGGAATGGGCTACCTATGTGGTGCCACGATGGAAGGACCAGAATTTGGCCCTCAAGATATGGCCCTTGTTAGCTTTGGATCCAGCACTTTTAGTGGAAATGATGGAAAAGCCCAAAGGTCTAAGGGCATGAAGGATGAAAGCTCCAGGGTCCAGAAGGACAAAGCATTCCTGAGATTCTGTGACTTGAGGGGCCTTGCATGGTCATAGGGCTATAGTCCACTCTGGGGAGATTGGAGACCCCATTCAGCATTAGGGATTATGAGTGTATAGATGCTGGGAATAAGATCAGGAAAATATAGGTTGGGGAGCCTAAAGGAAAGGAGGCAGTAAAGGTTCGGAACACATTGACCCTTCCCTCCCACTTCCCTATACACAGACCCTGCTCACCACCCTTTCCATGGGCTCTTAACAGGGTAAGCTGAAAGAGAAACCCAAGCGCATCTGGCCCCAGGTATCCACCTCTGCACTGCCTTGGGTACTGCTTCTCTGCGTGTTTGTCTATGTTTCCATCTGCTCTTTGCCTGTTTTCCCCATGGAGGTGGCTGCCAGTCCTAACCCCTTTCTGTCTGCCCCCCGGGGTCCTTTGCCATCTAAGTCACTCTGAAGAGTCATGAAACAAAATGCCTATTGCTACCTCTCTGAACTGGCATAGAGCATGAATCTCAGAAAGGTAGCAACAGGCATCCCATTTCACTCCTGTTGCTTAGGACCTTTGTGGGAGAGATAACCAAGTAACTTGTCAGAAAGTTTTTACTATATACTTAGCTGGGGCAGAGCCCTGGGAGATAGGAGGAGAGCAAGTAGAGGAGGCACAGAACTTGACCTTAGGAATTCACCATCAAGTTGGGGATGAAAACCTCAGTTTTATATAGGACAACAAGGAAGAAAATTCCTAAATACCTTTATATAGTACTTTAGGATTTATAAACTGCACATAAACTCTCTGATATAATTAAGTGCTAGATTGAATAAAAATTACATTGTAGGTGATTCTGAGAAGGGAGATTCCTAAATGGGAGCTCAAAGCAGATTAGAATAGAGGGAAGACTAGACTTAGAGTCCAGAGACCGATTTAAAAAAAATTTTTTTTTTTAATGTTTTTGTTTATTTTTGAAGGAGAGAGAGAGACAGAGCATGAGCGGGGAAGGAGCAGAGAGAGAAGGAAACACAGAATTTGAAGCAGGCTCCAGTCTCTAAGCTGTCAGCAGAGCCCAATGCGGGGCTCGAACCCACAAACTGTGAGATCATGACCTGAGCTGAAGCCGGACGCTCAACCAACTGAGCCACCCAGGCGCCCCTAGAGACCAATTTTTAAAAAATAAAGTTTATTTATTTATTTTGAGAGAGAGTAAGAAAGTGCAAGTGGGGGAGGCGTAGAGAGAGAGGAAGAGGGAAGGAGAGAATTCCAAGCGTACTCCACACTGACAGTGTAGAGCCTGATGTGCGGCTTAAACCCATGAACCATCAGGTCATGACCTGAGCCGAATTCCAATGCTTAACCGACTGAGCCACACAGGCGGCCCCAGAGACTGATTTTTAGCTGTATGACCTTGAATAAGTTGTTTCTCCTCTCTGGGTTTCAGTTCCCTTATCAATAATGGAGAGATGATAATACATGCTTGAAAGGAAACCACTTCCTCTATTAAAACAAAACATAAAATTCATTATTCCTCTGAATTTTACCTTCCTTATAGGGTCTCTTACTCTAAGTCTTCTATTATTAACCCCTTTGGCTAAGGGTAAATATAATCTTTTTTTCTCTGTTCTCATAGCATGGTGGAGACAGATCTGATTCCCAGGGTATATTACTTTCCTTTTAAAAGTCAGGCAGAGACCTAAGACATTTCTCTTGAAAGAGGGTAACAAACTCAGTGGTTAGAGTATAGACTCTGGAGCCACACTACTTGGGTTCAAATCCTAGTGGTGTCACTTGCTACTGTGGAAACTTGGACAAAGTACTTAAGCTCTCTTGCCTCGGTTTCTCCATCTGTTGAATAATGATAATAATTGTTCCTACCTGATAGGGTTTTGTCAGTATATATAATGTTTTTGACACATAGTAACTATAAATGTTAGTTTTTATTGCTTTTTTAAAAATGTTTATTTATTTTTGAGAGAGAGAGCGTATCAACAGAGGAGGGGCAGAGAGAGAGGGAGACACAGAATCTGAAGCAGCCTCCAGGTTCTGAGCTGTCCACACAGAGCCTGACGTGGGGCTTGAACCCACAGACTGTGAGATCATAAACCTGAGCCAAAATCGGCCACTTAACCGGCTGGGCCACCCAGGCACCCCGTAGCTTTTATTGCTTTTAACATAGCAGACAGCCTGGCATTTCTAAAAGGGAAACCAGAAAAGAAATAAGCTCCTATAATTCTTAATACCAGAGACCTTTAGGCCACAGGCTCTGAACTTTTGGTTCTTGGAAGTGAAAATAGTCAGTTACCCAAAACCAAAGACCATAAGAGTAGGCTTACGAAGTCCAGGTTTATTGGTCTGATAATGGCAGTCAAAGCTGCAGAAATCTCGGGAGAGCTCTATACCCCATCATCCTTAAGCATTTTTCAAGGGAGCACCTGGCACAATTTGGAGGTACTCTTCTCAATCACGTCACCTATGAGTGTCCTCACGTTCCTGTCTCATACCTGGCAGTTGCCTTCCCAGGCTATCCTGGTCCAAGGACAAAGGCCAACTCCATTCTTACTTCAGAAAATTGAGATCTTTTCCTGGTTCAAAGCTCTGGGCTCTCATAGGCACACACCCAATTCACAACCAACGAGTTTGCACCACTAATTGAGCTCATCCTGCTTCCTGGTGCTGTTTATTGGTTCCACACCTGGAATACCGGCCCTTTTCACCCACATACCCAAAGGAAACCGTTTTGCAAGATTACAAGAATCTCCTCATTGCCACAGTGTAACTCTGCTTTGCACTTACATGTACCTAGTGCCTTTTCTATGACAATTCAAACCAGTACTGTAGACAAGTACCATTTGCCCAAAGCAATACTGACACTCTTCTACTTAAATACATTAATGCCCTCATCTCAAGTAGATCATTTGGCAGAAACAAAGTGCCCATGTGATAATATATGTGTAGGCCCCTGTGGCTATTCCATTAAAAAATAAGGTGTGTTTTAGTGTTTTCTAGCTTGTGGGCAGTGTCTTTCTCTTCTTTCTTTTTCTTCTTCTTTTTTCTTCTTTTTCTTCTCCTTCTCCTTCTTCTTTTTTTTTTTAATTTTTTTTTCAATGTTTTTAATTTATTTTTGGGACAGAGAGAGACAGAGCATGAACGGGGGAGGGGCAGAGAGAGAGGGAGACACAGAATCGGAAACAGGCTCCAGGCTCCGAGCCATCAGCCCAGAGCCCGACGCGGGGCTCGAACTCACGGACCGCGAGATCGTGACCTGGCTGAAGTCGGACGCTTAACCGACTATGCCACCCAGGCGCCCCTCTTCTTCTTTTTAATGGTGCCTTATTCAGCCTGGGCTTGTCATTCTTATGATGTTTATGTGCCAGAAACTTCAAATTCTCTAAAGTAAGGGGCAGATTGTACAGAAAGAGATGAGTGGCTAGAGAATCATTTTATAACTTATCAAGGTATGTGTTTAACACTTGGGGGTTTTTAAACCAAATATGTACACAGTAAATTAGCATATAGCCATACATTGGGAATAGGGAGTAGGGTGTTTCTCTTACATGATCATGTCTACCTGCAAGCCAGGGCCATTGAACATACAAGAAGCTAATTAATATGAAAGGACTTTGTGATAGCTAAAGCAAACCCAAAACAGTTCCCATTATCACACCCTTAAATTTATGTCCTAGAGGAGTTCAGTGGAACTGAACTAACTTCTATCCTTCCTGACATTCATCAGTCTTTCCCACTCCAAAGGACAATTCAAGGTTTGATGTTTACCAGATAATGCCTTTTTCTTTTGATGTTCCCCAAATCCTGTGAGACCGTTAGGGAAAGAAGAATTATCCTCATTTTATTTATTTAAAAAAATTTTTTTTAAATGTTTATTTGTTTTTGAGAGAGAGCCGGCAAGGGGCAGAGAGAGAAGAGGACACAGAATCCGAAACAGGCTCCAGGCTCTGAGCTGTCATGTCAGCACAGAGCCCAATGCAGTGCTTGAAACCACAAACCATGAGATCATGACCTGAGCTGAAGTCAGATGCTTAACCGACTAAGCCACCCGGGTGCCCAGAACTGTCCTCATTTTAAAATGAACCGACTTTAGGTAAAGTGACTTGCCCAAGGTCATATGTAGTTAGGAAGTGGCAGAACTAGGATTGAGATCCAGTGTAATATTTGGACAAGTTCAGGGAATCTCAACTTCCCTTAGCACAGGGTAGACTCAGAAAGGTGGCTGTTTAGAGAGCTGATATAACTAGGAAAGTAAAATAGTTTCAAGGAGAGGCTAGAAAAATTTCAGGATAACAGATTCAGAAGTAGTTATCAAAGACACTCCAGTAGAGGGGGACACCCCTCTCGTGGGAGAAGTCCATGTTGGTCCTTTTCCACCAACGTAAAGCAGGTTTTGTGCTGAATGGAACCTCAAACAAATATGTCTGTGGGAAACCCATTGGTACCAGTGGTGTAAAGGCAGGGGTGGAGCTAGGGTACAAACCTGCAGATATGGATAAGGTCTAGACATTCAGGAAAAGGCGCTTGGACCAAAAGCTGTTGACTTTTTTCAATACTAACAGGGCCAGGTGCCCGCTTCACCTGCAGGCTCTGACTAATTTTGCATTTCTGAATTGGGTGGTGTCTGCATCCCTGCTGATAAGCCACTAGTCCCATAAGTACATATGTTTGTATGTAGGCCTGTGTGTGTATATTCATTCATTCAAAAAAAAAATGTAGAGTATGTATTGAGTGCCAGGCATTTTGCTCATTGTTGGGAAGAAAGAAAGAAAGAAAGAAAGAAAGAAAGAAAGAAAGGAAGGAAGGAAGGAAGGAAGGAAGGAAGGAAGGAAGAAAGAAAGAAAGAAAGAAAGAAGTCGAACATGCCATTGCACTCATAGAGTTCACTATTTGGTTGGGAAGACAGTAATCAAGCAAATAACTAAATAAAATAACTGGAAATATGTACTGTATAGGAAGGAAACATGGTGTTGTGATCAAGAAAAATAACAAGGGTGAGGATGGGGTTGGGAATCTACCAGATACTGTTTAGGGAAAACCCTTCCATGAAGGTGACATTTAAGCTACAAACTGAAGGATGAGAAGGGACCAACCAAAGTGCCCTCCTCAACCTGATGCCACATAAGAGGAGCTCTGGAGTAGGGTGTTAGGAGTACCCAAGAAGCCTGCTGTTCTGCTCCTGTTCTCTGTTGCATTCCACCCTCACAGTTCCCTCCCTCCCAGCACCCCCACCTGGGGTTACTATCCCAATCCCAGGTGCCAGGTAGGTGGGTCTCTACTCCTGTCTTGAGCTGTTACAGTTCTTCTCTGCCCATTCCTGTCTTCCTACCCCTGCAGATCTCCTGGAACCAAGGGATTGACTTGTGGTGGCATGAACTCATGCAAGAGGCAGAGGATGAGTGTGAGCCTGAGTGGTGTGATGCTGAGGACCCACTCTTCATCCTGTACACCAGTGGCTCCACAGGCAAACCCAAGGCAAGTATGTGCGTGTGTGCATGGGTGCATGTGTGTGTGTGTGTGTGTGTGTGTGTACTGTGTAGTGGTGAGAAATGAGTTTCTGAGGAAGAATGATGATACAGATTTTACTCTCTAATCCTGAGTTTGGGAACTGTCACATTACCTTTTCTAAATCAAATTAAGACATAAATCCTCGGGGAGACTGGGTGCTGCAGTCAGTTGAGCATCTAAATTAAAAAAAAAAAAAAATTTAATGCTTTATTTACTTTTGGGAGAGAGACAGAGTGTGAGCAGGGAAGGGGCCATGAGAGAGGGAGACACAGACTCTGAAGATGGCTCCAGGTTCTGAGCTGCCCACACAAAGTCCGATGTAGGGATTGAATCATGAACCGCGAGAACACGACCTGAGCCAAGTCTGGCGCTTAACCAACTGAGCCACCCAGGTGCCTGAAGCATCCAACTCTTGATTTTGCCTCAGGTCATGATCCTGGGGTCGTGAGATTGAGCCCTATATCAGACTCTGTGCTGAACATGACACTATTTAAGATTCTCTCTCTCTTTCTCTCCCTCTGCCCCTCTCCCCTACTTGCATTCTATTTAAAAAAAAAAAAAAGAATTTGAAAAAGACATAAATCCTCAATCATTAAATGTTGACGCCCAGGGTGAGATAGTTTAGGTGGGGGCTTTCATGAGTGCCCAGAAAAGGAGAAAAGGATCAGTTCATGTATCTGACTGTTCCTTGTCTATGCCCTGTGGTTTGATTGAAGGAGAGCTGTGCTGTGAACTCAAAGCCAATGGAGATTGGCCACAGGGATTCTTACTGGACTCCTAGACTATGTCTCTTAGAGTTCAGTTCCTTCCACAAGTCACACTGTTAACATCTAGTCCTTCCCAGGGCACAGTGTGTGAGCCAGAAACAAAACTGATTTTTCCATCAACTTAAAAGATTTATCATCCTACCTTCCACTCACCTCATCCCTATATTCTTCTCTCTATATGCTTGAATATCTCTTAGTGGGGCTTTAGAAGCACAATTTTGGCCTCTTTTTCCTAGGGATGGGGTACTGGTAGAGTAAGCAAAGAAGATTATCTTCTTTGCCCACTCTTACTCTGTCAATGTGTAATTGACTGTGTGTGCATAAATATAAAACAGAGACACTGTTAGATGTGAGTGTTCTAGAAGTGCCCATGTGTGTGAAAGTGGTGGCTCAGAAATACCATTTTAGGGTGTAGATATGAATGACAGACTGACTATGCATGTGTATGGGTGTGAGATGGGAACATGGAGAAAAAGGGATAGAAGAGAGATGGGTGCTATGAAAGGGGTGCTGGCAGGGCTAGAATCCCTGAGGAGGATCTTCCTCTAGCTCTGTCCAGCCTATGTATGTTTGGTGGTCTGTGGGGGTGAGCCCAAGGCCCCAACCTGAGGCCCTATTCTTCCTCCAGGGTGTAGTACACACTGTTGGGGGCTACATGCTCTATGTGGCCACAACCTTCAAGTATGTGTTTGACTTCCACGCAGAGGATGTGTTCTGGTGCACAGCAGACATCGGCTGGATCACTGGCCATTCCTACGTCACCTATGGGCCATTGGCCAATGGCGCCACCAGTGTTTTGGTGAGAAGGGAGCTGGGACTCAAGGATACTTGGCTTACTTAGGGGATGGACAAGATGATCATAGATGACAATCTCCCAAGGCCACTTGGTTTATGGACAGGGGTACTTACACAATGACCTGTTTCCTGGAGAAAGGGGAGTTCTGAGGGGGTTATATATACTGACTGGGAAGTTCTCTTGGTTTATCTGGTAAGGGAGTGAAGACATGGGTTTGTTAGAAAGGGCAAAATACTGAGCCTGAGGGTATGGTAGGGGAACTGAGGGACTGTTGGGAAGGACTAGGAATGACCAGCCTTCACTGGGGTTAGTTTGAGGGGATTCCCACATACCCGGATGTGAGCCGCCTGTGGAGCATCGTGGATAAGTACAAGGTGACCAAGTTCTATACAGCACCCACAGCCATCCGCCTGCTCATGAAGTTTGGAGATGAGCCTGTCACCAGGTGAGACCCCCCTTCCTGGCTGCTGCCCCATGAGTGTTCCTCAGAGCTAGGTGCTGACCTTTGTGTAGTCTTTTCCATTCCATTGTTCCAACTCCTTGGCCTAGAATAGGGGAGGGGGCAGAAGAGCCTAGGCATGTTTTCCTGGTTCCCAATGGTACTCAGAGCCTTCCTCTTTCTCCACTCCCCTGCCCAAGGCATAGCCGGGCATCCTTACAGGTGCTAGGCACAGTGGGTGAACCCATTAACCCTGAGGCCTGGCTGTGGTACCACCGGGTGGTCGGTGCCCAGCGCTGTTCCATCGTGGACACCTTCTGGCAGACAGAGACAGTGAGTAAAGGACTTAGAAGGCTGGGGCTCAGGGACAGTGTGGGAAAACTGACTCAAACTCCTGATGTCTGACTTCCACAGGGTGGCCATATGCTGACCCCCCTCCCTGGTGCCACACCAATGAAGCCTGGTTCTGCTGTGAGTGTGGCTCCCTTGCCTAGTCCTAGGCTAAGCAGGAGTAGAATCTCGGGACATTTGGCCTAGGCAGAGGGTGGGGAACTAGATTGATATGTGTGAGGTATCTGGGGCTCTGGGGATCCTTGGGAGAGGTAGAGAATTGAGTCAGAGTTGCCACATTCCTGTTCTTGAGTCCTGTCTCCTGCTTGCTTCTAGACCTTCCCGTTCTTTGGTGTTGCTCCTGCAATCTTGAATGAGTCTGGGGAAGAGTTGGAAGGTGAAGCTGAAGGTTACCTGGTAAGGCCCTAACCCTTGGATGTCTTTTAGGAGTTGAGGGGAAAGAGTACTGCAACGAATGTTGTACTTTGCTTCAGAGTTTAGAACCTAATCTCTGTTGGTGGGTGCTTGTGGGTAAAGCTCCATGATTGAGAGTTTATCCTCTGCAGAGAGACCCTGGAGGAAATCCTTCTGGATACTTTGCCTGCCTCTCTGCCTTTTGGCCCACTTTGGCTCTTGAGGCCTCTCCTCAAAGATTCCTGATGATGCCTTTTTGGGTCCATAAAACTTAGGCCCAACTCTTCCTTTGACAAATATTCTAGTGTGAAAGGAGTCTTTAAAACATAGTGGAAAATCATATAGGCTCCAGAGTCAACCTGCTTGGGTTCAAATCCTGGCTCTGCCCCTTCTGGGACCTCAGATAGGTGGCCTAGTACCTCTGAACCTAAATTTCCTCATCTGTAATACAGGGTTATATAGTACCTTTGTCTCCTAAAGTTGCTGGTTTGGTTAGATAACCCATGTGAAGGATTTAGCACAGAATCTAAGTTAGTGTTTAACAAATGTTAGATGTTGTGATTTTTGTATTAGTACTTGTAGGAAGATAATCTACCCCGCCCCCCTTCCATCCTACTTTACTAAGAGCAAGTTAGTTACAAGGGCAGGACATAAATCCAGACCTTTTGACTCTTAGCCTGGAAATTTCATGTATCTCATCAGTCTACTGCCACAGGATATTATTATCGGGGCAATAATTATTTATTCATTTTTATGTGACTATCTTCACTTATATCAAACTGGACCTGATTTCCTGAGGAGACTCAAATTTACTAAATGCTTATCACTAATAGAACATTGTACTAGACAGGGGTGCCTGGATGGCTCAGTCGGTTAAGTCCAACTTCAGCTCAGGTCATGATCTCACAGTTGGTGAGTTCAAGCCCCGCATTGGGCTCTGTGCTGGCAGCTCGGAGCCTGGAGCCTGCTTTGGAATTTGACTCCCTCTTTGTCTGCCCCTCTCCTGCTCACACTATGTCTCTCAAAAAATAAAAATGTTAAAAAAAATTTTTTTTAATAAAAAAAACATTGTACTAGACAGCTTCCAAATATCATTAATTCAATCCTCCCAACAACTTTGGGAGGTTGAGATTATTTTCTCTGTTTTACAGAAGAGGATCCTGAAGCTCAGAGAGGTAAAGTTACTAACCTGAGGTCACACAGTTAGTAAATGGTAGATCTGGGATTCTAAACCTGGATTGTCTATCTCTGAAGCCTGTACTTTGTTCTACTTCTCAGAAAGGGCATTCAAGCCATTTCTTCTCAGGTTTGGCAAGACTGTGATTGTCTTCCAGTGAGGCAGTGTAGCAGATGTGACCACTGTGCCTTTCTCACTCCCTAGGTGTTCAAGCAGCCCTGGCCAGGAATCATGCGCACAGTCTATGGGAACCATGAACGCTTTGAGGCCACCTACTTTAAGAAGTTCCCTGGGTACTATGTGACAGGAGATGGTGAGCCTTAGCTATCCCTTTCCCACACCTCCCACCAAGACATGTATCTTCCCCTTCCTTTTTCAGGAAGAGTTGGTTAGGGGTGTAGAGTAACAGAGAGAGGAATGTATTCTATGTGTCAGTGCCTAATATCCAGGCAGAACTATACAGAAGACTAAGAGCAGGTATGAGTGTTGTATGGAAAGTCTCAGCATGGAACCATCTGATTTGATATATGAGGAAAGAGGTTCTTGTTTCCATTGTTCCTGTGCTAAAAGAGATGGGGCATGCAGCAGTATGTATTACTATGTCATGTGCATCCTCATGTCTAGAGCCTGTGTTTGGCCATGACTCTATCCACCAATCCATTCATCCATAATGATTTATTACCTACTATGTCTAGGCACTGATCTAAGCATAGGGGATATTACCATGAATAAGGTAGACAAGGCTTCTGTTCACACGGGGCTTATATTCTAGCAAAGGGAGATAGACAATAAATACAACAAACAAGTAAATAAGCTTATCTTAGTGACAAGTGCTATGAAGAAAAATAAACAGTGTTACAGGATAAAGGATGTCTGCAGGAATGGCCACCATACATGGGCTGGTGAGAGAAGGCTTCGTGGAAGTGATATTTGACCAGAGACCTGTAAAGTGAGAAGGCAGCCAGGAATGGGAAAATTTTGGAGTAAGAGTGAGTGTTCTGTGCAGAGACATAAGCTTGAAATGTCTGAGGAGCAGACCAAAACCTGTGTGGCTGAAGTATAGTGAGCAAAGAGAAGGGAAGAATATTACATGAAGTTGGAGAGGTAGATAATGTAGGACCTTGTGGGTCATGGTGAAGACTTTGGATTTTATCCAAAATCCAAATGTGTACAATGGGGGAGACCTTTATGGGTTGTTAAGCAGACAAGTGACAAGAACTGGTTTATTGTTTAGAAAATAACTGATTTATGGAGAACAGACTTTAGGTGAGTATATTAGTTATCTGTTGCCATGGAACAAATTACCTCCAAACTTGGTGGCTTAAAATGACAGATATCTCACAATTTCTGAGGATCAGGAATTTGTTAGTGGCTTTGTCAGAAATTCTCATTGAGAGTCTCTCATGGGTTGCAGTGAAGCTGTTGGTTGGGGCTGCAGTCATTTGAAGGTTTAATTGAGCCTGGAGGACCTGTTGCCAAGCTCACTCATGTGGCTGTTGGCAGCAGCCCTCAGTTCCTCACCTCTCCACAGGGATACTCATGACATGGCAGCTGACTTCCCCCAGAGCATATAATCTGAGAAAATGCCACCAACATAGAAGCCACGGCGTCTTCTATAATCTAATGTCAGAAACGATATCCCATTACTTCTGCCAAATTCTGTTGATCATGCAGACTAACCCAAGTACAATGAGGAAGAGGACTACACAGAAGTCTGAATATCATCAGAAAGTGGAAATCAGTGTGGCTATCTTGGAGGCTGGCTACCATGGTATAGAAGCAGGAAGATTGTTAGGAGACTACTGCAGTGGGTGTAGCAGTTTGATAATATGGATCGTGTACCCTACTGTGAGGTATTTATCATGTTTTGTATTTCTTCTCTTTCCAGGCTGCCGACGGGACCAGGATGGCTATTATTGGATCACTGGAAGGATTGATGACATGCTGAATGTATCTGGTGAGGGCCAGGGACTGTTTTCCCTTCTCATTAGCACTACTTCCCCAGCAAGTCCCAGCCAAAGCCTTCCAAGAGAACCAGGATGTCCTTGGCCAAACCATACTTACAGTGCAGCATTCAGTTTTGGGTAGAGGTTTTGGAGGAAGAGTTATAAACACTGGAATGTGCTTAGAGGAGGGGAACCAGGATGGTGGGACAACCAAAGCAGATCATGTGAGGAATGAATGAAGGGGCTTCCCCATTTGACCAGACCAGGACAGCCCTCTAGGCACAGATGGAACAGGGGCTGGGGTAGAGCATGGGATCTCTCTCATGGCACTTTCTTTCCCTTGACAAGGACACCTGCTGAGCACAGCAGAGGTGGAGTCAGCACTTGTGGAACATGAGGCTATTGCAGAGGCAGCTGTGGTCGGCCATCCTCATCCTGTGAAGGGCGAATGCCTCTACTGCTTTGTCACCCTGTGTGATGGCTACACCTTCAGCCCCACCCTCATCGAGGAACTCAAGAAGCAGAGTGAGAAGCCTCCCTAAGCAGGGACTGTAGGGACTGTCCTGATGGCCAAGTTACCACAGCAAGTTGTTGGGAAGAGGCTAGAGCAAGCTGCCCCCCAAACTATAAACCAGATCCTAGGGGGCCTTCGGGGCTGATTGCCACCTTCCCGTTCAGTCTCCTCTAGTCTCTCCACTAGGATAATAATGGCTGACATTTATAGAATTCTCTTTGCCACCACTGGGCTAAGTGCTTTAAATGCATTAATCCATTTTATACCTATAATCACCACTGTGAAATAGATCCTATTGTTACCTCATCCTAAAGATGAAGAAATTGGAGCTCAGAGAAGTTAAATCACTTGCCCAAGGCCACACTGCTAATAAAGTGGGATTTAAACTCTAGAAGGTGGATTCTTAGAGTTGGAGTTCCATGAAGGAAGATTGATACGAAATGAGATAGTAGAAGTGTGTTGAAAAGAGAGAAAGACCAGGTGCCTGGGTGGCTTAGCCGGTTAAGTGTGTGACTCTTGATCTCAGCTTAGGTCTTGATCTCAAGGTTGTGAGTTCAGGCCCCATGTTGGTTGGGCCCTGCACTGGGCTCCACACTGGGCATGGAGCCTACTTAAAAAAAAAGAGAGAGAAAGGCAGTGACTCTAAGAATGATTCTGTGGGCAGAGCCTTGAAGAGAAAATAGGTGGGGAACAAAGCCATGGTTTTGGGAGCCTGGCTAATGATACTGAAGAAATGCTTAATGATTTGTTGGTTACAGTTAGAGAAAAAATCGGCCCCATTGCCACACCGGATTATATCCAGAATGCACCTGGCTTGCCTAAAACCCGCTCAGGTATGTTCAAAGGCCTCAAGTGATTGGGTTTGGGATTGGCCAAGGCCTAGTGGTGGCAGAATGTGTGTGGATGGAAGCCATTTTGGCAGGGCTGGAGTGGGTCAGTGCTATCACCACATAACCAGAAGGCTGTGGTCCCCTAGGGAAAATTATGAGGCGGGTGCTTCGGAAGATTGCTCAGAATGACCACGACCTGGGGGACACGTCTACTGTGGCTGACCCAACTGTCATCTGCCAGCTCTTCAACCACCGCTGCCTGACCATCCAGTAAACAAGACCCTGCCCTTCACCCAGGCTTGCCCCTGCTTGGCTTTGCAAAGTTTTCCCATCCTCCCTGCCCCCATCCAGGAGTACTGAGGGCCAGTGCAGACCCATACCACCTCTTTTGACCAGCTGTCTGGGACTGAGGACCAGCTTTGCCCCTGTGTGGAGGCAACTTCCTGTGGTTGCCAGATAGATAGGACATGGCCCAGGTTAGCATCAGCTTGCTGCTGAGCCCCTAGACTTTAAGAGCCCTTGGAGCCCAGAACAGGACCTGAAGGTCATGTCCCTTACTCAAGTTAAGGATGTAGAGGGCAAGTGAGGGCCTAGACTGAAGCAGGTAAGCAGCTCTGTAATCCTGTCAGCTCTCTCAGGAAGCACCACTACTTATCTTGGGTATGCATTTTCCCTTAGAAATGCCTGTTTGTGAGTCCCAGAACAATTGATTATTATTTTTTTAAATACTTTTCTGGTTCTGTTCTGGATCTGAATTCCCTTTTGTGCCAGATGGCAGTGCTTTTCTGCCCATTTGCTTCAGGGGCTATGCAGGCAGGCTCAGTTTCCAGAGGGTTTTCAGATTATCTGCTGCTTTGCTGGAGTAAATGTGTTTTGTTCTTAGGGCCAGAAGAGCTTATCTTCCTTGTCCTCTGTTCCCATCCTTCCATGAACAGTCCTTCCCATAAGAGACACTCTCAGATGAAATTCTTCTTGCTCCAGTCATGCTCAGGCCCTATGGTTATAGGAATAAAGTCTGTGACCTTAAGAAGGCAGTGACTTGTTTTCTTAGGTGTCTTACAGACTGTGTACTTGCTAGCTGTTCTGATTTGTGTGGGGGATGGGAAAGGGAGTGGTTTTCCCCAGGCATACCCCAATATCCTATTTCCAGAACTTTTGGTTTGGGCAGATCTAGGCAGGGCTTCATTTATAGGCCCTTTGGCAAGCTCCTGAATTAAGCAGGAAAGCAACTAAAGCCAGTTCACACCTGTGATGTCCCATCATGGCTGCATTATTTCCTGAGCTCCCGCCAAGGGACCCTCTTCTCCGTATGATCCTACGGGAGCATTACTGAGTAAGCATTGGAACTTCAAGGTTCTATCCTAGGGTCTGGGGCTGGGGAGACTGATTATAGCCAAGTCATTTCCCCTGTTCTAATCTACTTTAAGTGTGCTGACCCAGATTATAGCTCCTCCCCCTCTCAAATGTATAAACCAAGGAATCACAGAATCAACAACGTAGTTTTATTTAAGGAAGAGGCAGGGAAATGCTATGCCCCTTCACTGCCCCTCTCCTACCTCTCAGTCCTATCCTAGGTCAGACACTGGAACCTGCTGAAAAGGCTGATGAGGAGCTGACAGGCAGTTGACAGGGTTATGGACCCTTACCTCAAATCAGCTTCCTTTCAGCTATACCCACACCCTGAGGATTTAGGGGCCTGTAGATCTCACCTAAGGGAAACAGCTTTTCTGGTCCTCAGACGGGAGAGCTGGAGAAAGGACCCAGCATTCACCCTTCCCTGAACAGAAGAGACCAGCCTTCCCAAGGTGCAGGGAGGGAAGACCCTCAGAGGGGCTAGGTGAGGAATGACAAGTATGAGGGATAGAAGGTCTCTTGAGCAAAATCTGGGCAGGCTTGGCTGTGCCCTCACACAGGGTACGGGTTGTCCAGGACTGCCACTCCTGCTGCCACTCCACCATCTGCATGCTCAATGGCTTTGGTTCGAAGCAGATGTCCCACATGCTTGTTCATCACAAGTGTCTTTCCCTGCCTATAGAAAGGGGGACAGAAGACACACCACTCCATTACCAAGACTCAGCCCCCACAGCCAAATCCTTCCCTGGTCCCACGTGAGCAGTATATGAGTGACTGACTACACCCAAGAAAGTGCTAGGATTTTATAATCAGATCTGGGTTTGCATCGTTTTAGGGAAATTATTAGCTCTGTGTCTTTGAGCAAGTTACTCAGCCTTTCTCAATATCAATTTCCTCAATTTAAAATAGAGATAATAGCTCTCACTTTGCAAGATGGTCACGAGGATTAAGTAAAGCAGGAAAAGCACTTAGCATGATGCCAGGCTCACATTTCATGTTCTGTAGCTGTAAGTTTCCTTCTCTCCCTCTCTGTCAAGATGGCTATGGTGGTAGTTGGGTTTGGGGGAACATGGCAGGCAGAGATGCTGTTAAGTGGTTAGAGGGAAGGCTCAGGTCAGGAGCATGGTAGGATCTGATATTCCTACTTTGCTTGATCTTAGATTGCATATTTTGCAGGAAGCGGTTTAAGGGACCAGGAACTATTCCTTAAAAATTCCCAAGTGGTCTTCTCTTCCTGTTTCTTTAGTGCTCACATCCAAACCGGGGGTCACTCAGTCTTTCAGAGCCAACTGATTATCCTCTAGCTGGCCCATCCCACCTTTCTCCAGAACCCCTGGTGGCCTGGAAACTGGACCCAAATTCTCTTCTTCCCTGGGGTCTCCTTATAGTCTAGGGTTACTTTCTCATACTTCTTGATACTACTTGGAACTTCCTTTATAGCTGCAAAGCACTTGTCATCTGGGCTTCATTTGATAGCCCTGTGGGTGGGCAGGTTTTGGGTCCTTGGCCTCATTTACTAGATAAGGAAACAGGTAACATGGCTAGGGACTCGCAGAGCTGGGACTGACGCCCAGGATTCTTGCTCCCTGTCCAGTTCTCCTCCCCAGGCTCACTTGGCTGACTGGCAAGGAGGAGACCCTCTTGACTGGCTCACCTGACATAGACTCCAAAGATGCCCAGCTCTGAGATGCACTGGACCACTCGGACAGGGCTGCCAGGCCGTAGCAGACAATTTCCAAAAGGCTCAGGTTCTATCTTCTCCATGAGGATGTAGGACGCCCTCTCCTCGCTGTCTTTCAGGTGCTCCAGGGCCTGCACCATCTCCTCCCCATATAGGTTATTACCTGCAATAACACTGGCCAGTCACCCTCGACCCTCTGCCTACCTTCTCCACTCTGTGCCCCCATTTCTGTGGTCAAGGCAGCAGCCTCAGTTTCTAACACCAGCTCAGTGAAGCCAGGGCAGGCCTGGCTCCCAAGAAGGGAATGTCACTTTAATAGGAGAGCCCTTTCTCACATAAGCAAACACACCTCACCACAGCATCCTGCCTTGGTTCTCCTACTTGTCTATGGTTTTCCTTCTCAGCCTCCCTAACTGGTTCCTGCTCCTCTTCAATGTTGGAATTACCAAGGAATCCACCTGCCACCCTGTTCTCTCCTCCATGAACACACTCCCCCCCGCCCCCAGGGAGATTTCTAAGGCTCCATCTATATTCTATGACTTGTTAACTCCCAAATCTTCAACTTAAGCTCCCTGTTCTTGACATTGCAGGGATACCCCATAGGCTCCCAAAACAAACTCAGCATGTCCAAAGAGAACTCATTGCTTCTGTCTTGAACCTGCTCTTCCTGGATCTTCCTGCTCCCAATAGGTGAAAGGCATCCTGACTCATATTTAACTCCTCCCTCTCCATTACCTGTCAATAACTCAGACGTGTCTCTTCAGTCTGTATTCTTACAATGTCATAGCCCTAGCCCAGGCCTCTACATTGCTCTTCTGGACAATTATACCAGCCTCCTCTATGATGTCTGTTGCCATTGTCTCCCCTCATCCAGGACATACTTTACCATGGCTGAAACATGGATCCTGGATCAGATGTGTATCCCTTTCCTCCTTAAATCTCTCTAATGGATTCCCACTACCCTTAGGATAAAATCCAACTTCCTACATATTTTTAATGGTCTCTATAATCATGTCCCAAACCATCTTTTCCAGCCCAAATCCCTGCCTCCTCCCATTTCTCATGCTGTACTCCAGTCTTACCAGTATTCATTAATCTCCAAATGTACCACACGTCCATGGACCAGTGCTTCTCCTTGAGGCTACTCCTTCTGTATGGAATACTCTCCCTCCTTTTCCACCTAGTAAACTCCTACCTATCCCTTAAGACCAAGATCAAAACTCATTTCTTCTGGGTCTGTGGACAGACATGATCCCTGCCCTCAAGGAGTTCAAACCAGGCAGCAAGATATCCAACCTCCTGATATGCCCTATCCAACCTCCTGATATGCCCTATCCCACTTCCCCACAATCTGGTCACAGGCACCTCAGACTAAACTTGTATGAACCCTCCAGTTACGGTTAATCAGGTCCCTCTGTGCTCAATATCACTTGATCACAGGGTCTTCTGGGACATTGTCCAAGGTGAAGGCCTGTGTCAGTTCATCCTATGTCCCCTAGAGCCTGGGACTGTGCCCATAGCAAGTGTGACTCAGCATTGGTAACAGCCTTCTTGCTCACTTCCCTTCCACTGAGCAGCCCTACCAAGGGGGAACCACCTACCTCCACCCTCTCTCTGGGGCTTTAGCACGAACTGGCTAGGGGCAGCAAGGGCCTCAGTAATGGCCTGGTCCCCTTCTTCACCCTGGCAGGAGGCAAGAAAGCAGTTACCAGCAGTCTTAAACCAGGGGCAGGAGCTACGGTCCTGCTGGTTGTGCAGAGCAGCATCAGAGGAATAACAGGAATGAGGCTAGATGCTACTATCTGGATGTCACCCCCAACAAACCCCTGAAGGCAGCAAGTACAATGAAAACAAGCTTTCTCTGGCAACAGTTCAGGGCTCCACAGTAGGAGGCATGGAGAACACATATAGATATTCCCCAATTCTTGCTGTCCTCCTCAGCTCCTTCCTCTTTCCACCTCTTATCTGGATCTCTACCTTTGTTGAGGGAGCTTACAATGGACTCCAGCCCACTACCAGCTCCAGCCTCCCCAATACATTGAATTCTGGGTTCCTGCTGTGGTGGAAGAAAGAGGCAGCCCACACACCATGTCCAGTGAGTAGAGGCCAGCAAATGTGGCACGGAGGCGGGCCACAGTCTCAGGCTGGCCAGGGAGCAACATCTCCAGCACACCCATTCTGCTCAGCTCCTGCTGCACCTTCTTTGTCCCAGCCAGCTGGGTGGCAATATCTGGGCACTTAATAGCACATGACCTCTCCAGCAGCAGGCGTGCTTCCCAGTTCTGCAGAGGGAAGAAAACAAAAGTAATTCTACTTCATTTCACTTTGGCTGACTTTTACTGAGCATCCATCAGATGCCAGGTATCATGCTTTCTTTCTTCACATTCATCATCTCCCAGGGTCACTGCATCTCTTTGTAAGGCAGATGTGGATTCTTCCAATATGTAGGATTCTTGCCCTCAGGGAGCTCACAGTTTAGCACAATGGTACATGACTATAATTAAAAGGGAAATAACAAGATAAGGGCATAGAAAAGTAGATGAAGAGGTTTGAAAGAGGTGAGACACTTGTGTATGAGCTCAGCTTCCTACTGTACTTCAAATAAAATCTAAACTCCTTACCAAAGCTCACAAGACCCTGCAGGATCTGCCTCCTGTCCCGCTTTCAACCATGTCAATTTCATGACCTCCCTGCATCCCACTCTCACAGTCCAGCCATACAGGCCGGTCAGTCCTCAAACACACAGATGTCACTCCACCTCAGGGCCTTAGCATTTGCTGCTTTCCCCTCTGCCTGAAAGTCTTTTCCTTTTGGCTTTTCCAATGGATGATTAGATCCTTCTCATTCTTAGGTCTCTGCTCAAACCACCCTATTTAATGTGGGTTTTTCATAATTCGCTTATCTTTTCACCCTATTATTTTTTTAATTATTATTATTTTTTTTAGTATTTATTTATTTCTTGGGAGAGAAAGAGACAGAGTGCAAGCAGGGGAGGGGCAGAGAGAGAGGGAGACACAGAATCCAAAGCAGGCTCCAGGCTCTGAGCTGTCAGCACAGAGCCTGACAAGGGGCTTGAACCCACGAGTGCGGGATCATGACTTGGGCTGAAGTCGGACGCCTAACTGACTGAACCACCCAGATGCCCCTTCACTCTATTATTTTATTCAAAGAGTTTCCCTCAACTAGAAAAAAAATTTTTTTTCTGTTTTTTCTTACTTTCTGATGACCATCTCCCTGACCAAAATGTGAGCTCCAGCACTTGTTTCTTTTGTATCCCCACTGTCTGACACAGTGCTCGGTAATTATTTGTTATTGTTGTTTAGTGAAGTGAAATTTGAGTAGTCAGGTAGGGTCTGACAGGTCAATAGGGAAGACACTCGGATTAGCAGAATAATTAGCAAAAGCCTGCAAGTGGGTAATCATAGGATGAATGGTCTGATGTGCTAAGAGTTTAGTGTGTGAGAGGCAGGTAAACAGCAGAGGTCCCCATTCTCAGACACTGGGGGATAACCTGTCCTTGAACTCCAGACTACATCAAACTGACCACAGCAGGATAAAGGCTAAGGCCTAAGGAGCAACATCCACAACCACCCATACTGTCCTCCCTTTGATACACATTTCACCTGCAGCATCTTTGCCTGGTCTTTACCAAGAATCTCAACCACCTTTGATGTTCCAGGCAGTTACTGGTGCCCAGAACATCAGAGATAAACCCAGAGAAGTACTCCATTTTGTTAAAAGCAGGGAAGCAAAATTCAGAGATGAGCAGGGGCATTCCCAACATCAACTAACAAGTCACTAAGCTTTGCAGATTTATCTTCAAATTCTAAACCTTGTGTGAGTTTCTCAATTCCCTAAATATGTCCTCCTCCTTATGCACAGACTTATTTCCCTGTTAGCTCAATCTCTTTTTAAAGTTTTTTTTTTTTTTTTTTTTTTTTGGCCCCTTCCTGGAGCCTGGATCCCCCAAATCCCCTGTCCTGGAGCCTGGATCCATTTTCCCCATGGACAGTTTTGTCTTTTTCTAGTCAGCAAGTTTCCACCACTCCTAACCACTTTCTAGAGCAAAGGACCTTCTACAGAGCTTCCACCTCTATGGAACTGTTGGGTTCCTTATTCAGCTGGGTCTTAGGGAAAATCCTATAGTCAAAAAATTAAAGATCTGGAAGGAGCTCCCTCATTTTTTGAGTGTAGTTTCCTCAGCTTACAGAAATTGAGCCCATAAAGGGTCAGAAACCTGTCCATGGTCACACACAGGCAGAGCCAAAGGCTCATGACCCCAGGCATACTGATCATGGTATTTTCTAACTTATTTCTCCCGAGTGAAAGCAGGGCTTCTTAGCTTCTCCATACTATGGATTAGGGGCAGGCGGAGAACAATATGTTGGATATGCTAGTGGACCAAGAATCAGAAAGCCTGGGAACTCCCTGTGAGATCTTAGACAAGCCCCTGAATCTCTCCAAATCTTAGTTTCTCCGTCTGTATAATGGCAATAATTATATACCTCACACAGTGGTTGTAAGGATAAAATGAAATAATGGATGTGGAAAGTAATTTTGAAACTACATGGTAGGATAGCAAGATAAGGTGGTATCATCATTACTGTCATTAACATGAATGGACAGAAAAACTTTCTAACACAGATAAAAGAGAAGTAAGAGTTGGCAGGAAGGAGCTGGTCAGTGGTATGGTGGAACTGGTTTGCATTAGCTACCCAGAGCTGATTGTACCCATCTCTGGGTTCAGAAATGTTAAGTAGGTCGGGGGCACCTGGCTGGCTCAGTCCATAGAACCTAAGACTATTGATCTCAGGGTTGTAGGTTTGAGCCTCATGTTGGGTATAGAGATTACTTAAAAATAAAAACTTTAAGGAAAAAACAAATGTTCTTGCTGAAGCAGTGAAAAAAAGAAAAGTTGGGTAACTTGAAATCGGCCATGATGGGAGTATACCATAGAAATCAGCAAATGCTACAAACTGGGGCTTTCCCCCTTAAAAAGATGACTATTTAACATTTTCCAGGGAGCTCCTGGGTGGGTCAGTCAGTTGAGCATCCAACATTGGCTCAGGTCATGATCTCACAGTTCCTGGGTTCAAGTCTCACGTAGGCCCTGTGCTAACAGCTCAGAGGCTGGAGCCTGCTTTGGATTCTGAGTCTCCCTCTCTTTCTGCCCCTCCGCCACTCACTGTCTCTCTCAAAAATAAACAAACGTTAAAAAAACATTTGCCAGTATATCCCTAGAAACAATGTGAATGGCTGAAGCAACATAGATACCTGAGGATTCAGAGTCTAGAAGACAGTGTGTAGAGAGTGATAGACAGTAAAAAGCTTGTGGGAGAATAAGAGGTTCCAGCAGTAAGTTCCCTGAGGAAGAACTGAGGGCAGGGCCCAGGGAAAAACCCAGGTTATTGTGATGCCTGAGCTGGGTCTCCAAGGAATGACTTTGGGTCCTAGGAGGCAGAGAATAGTCTAACAGAATACCAACCTGTACACTGTACTGACTCGGCATGTAGCCATCCCGGAAATAAACCACAGCAACTTCCTGGCCATCCCTAGAACACAGAATGGAGAATGCTGCTATGTTAAATTATAACTAATATAGTGATTCAGTATATTTCACAGTGCATCCAAATGAGTTTGTCCTCTTTGAAAGCCAGACCACACAGGCTGCCTAGTCAGGGGTTCACTGGAAGCAATGAAACTAGATACACCCATACCACTACTTCTTCCACTAAAAACATGAAGGTATGCAGTGAAGAATGCTTTAGAATATTCTAGATCTAGAGTCATTATAGGAAGCCCACAGGGAAGCAAGAAAGCAACCAGAATCAAATCAGATAAATAAATTAAAAAAACATTTTTTTTTAATGTTTATTTATTTTTGAGAGAGGCAGGGAGACAGAGCACAAGTGGGGGAGGGGCAGACAGAGAGGGAGACACAGAATCCAAAGCAGGCTCCAGGCTCTGAGCTGTCAGCACAGAGCCCAATGCGGGGCTTGAACCCATAAGCTGAGCCACCTGGACACCCCAAGATAAATTTTTTTTTTTAAGTGGGCTAAAAATTACTGAGCCTCAGAATCATATTGCCATGCCTACCAAAACACGTTGCATTATACTACTTGAGGGCAGCCTGGGTGGCTCAGTTAAGCGTCCAACTTCGGCTCAGGTCATGATCTCATGGTTCATGAGGTCGAGCCCCTTGTCAGGCTCTGTGCTGACAGCTCAGACCCTGGAGCCTGCTTCAGATTCTGTGTCTCCCTCTCTCTCTGCCCCTCCCCCACTCGTGCTCTGTCTCTCTCTCTTCTCTCTCAAAAATAAACATTAAAAAAAAAAAAGTAGCTGAAACCAGGCTGAGATTTTTTGAAATGGTAGGCATAAGGGTGCAGAGATGCAAAATTATGAGTCTAGCTAAGACACAGACTTTTTATTTATTTTTAATTTATTTTTTTTAATATGAAATTTATTGTCAAATTGGTTTCCATACAACACCCAGTGCTCATCCCAACAGGTGCCCGAGACTATCTTTTTAAAGACCTTCCCCTTTCTTTGGCTTATTTGATACTGTCTGGAAAGTAAATTAATGACTTTGTTATGATAAAAGCACATTTTGAGAAAAGTGGTACTATGAAATTTCATGGAGGTTCTTTTTTTTTTTTTTTAATGTTTATTCATTTAACATCTTTGAGAGAGAGAGAGACGGAATGTGAGTGGGTAAGGGGCACAGAGAGAGGGAGACACAGAATCCAAAGCAGACTCCAGGCTCTGAGCTGTCAGCACAGAGCCTGATGTGGGGCTCGAATCCACGAACTGTGAGATCATGACCTGAGCTGAAGTTGGATGCTTAAGTGACTGAGCCACCTAGGGGCCTTTCAATGGAGGTCCTTAATTTTAAGAATCACAGATTAGGGGCATGTGGGTGGCTCAATCAGTTAAGCATCTGACTCTTGATTTCGGCTCATGTCATGATCTCAGTTTGTGAACTTGAGCCCTGCATCAGGCTCTGTGCTGATAGCACAGAGCCTGCTTGGGCTTCTCTGTCTCCCTTTCCTTCTGCCCCTCCCCTGCTCACACTCTCTCTCAAAAATAAATAAAACATTTTAAAAAAAAAGAAGAAGAAGAAGAAGAATCACAAATTAAAAAAAAAAAAACAAAAACCTATAAAATTCCAGGTCTAAATATGTGTGTTGCAAACAATGCTACCCAACTAAGTGGTACTAAAGTCACTTGGTGGAAGCCCCCTGCAGGGGAGCATAAGGCCTGGCGTGGAACACAAATCCAGGCCCCATAATGTCTTGCCTAAGCTCAGAGAGAAGCTCCCAGATCAATCACAGAATGAGCAAGCTATTCCTCTTCCTCCCTGACTGCTCAGCCCAACTGTCCAGGCCTGATAGCTACCAAGAGGGGCAAGAAAGCTTTTAGGAGTCCAGGGACATATGAACACCAGGGTTATTTTAAGAAGGCCCTTATCAAGAATGTTGGTAGCTCTGGGGTGCCTGGGTGGCTTAATCAGCTAAGGGTCCGACTCTTGGTTTCAGCTCAGGTCATGATCCCAGGGGTCATGGGATTGAGCCCTGTGTTGGGCTCTGTGCTGAGTGTGGAATCTGCTTAGGATTCTCTCTCTCCTTCTGTCCCTTTCCCCCATTTGCACTTTCTCTCTAAAAAAAAGAAAGAAAAAGGTCAATAGCTCTGATACAACCTTTTAGAAGCAGAATATGACCAAGCCTTCTCCAGACTTTCCTGAGATGATGGGGTATTTTGCCCCTAAAATTCAGAGAGAAGGAAGCAAGCCATCACATCTCCTAGAAGAAAGGATTACTGGGGGAAATGGGTAGCAGAATAAGTTTCCTAAAGTAGTAATGCTCCCTGAACACTTACATAAATAGCCTTCGGTCTTGGTCTAGAGACCCCTTTTCAAAGACATCTTCAAACCTTCGACGGATTACGTGGATATTCCTGGGAAAGATGGGCAAAGGTTAGAGGTAATGGATGCTCTGTTCTGAGTAGTTCTTCACAAGCCTAGGGCCATTATCTGGAGGTCTCCCCTCCTTTACTTACTTGGCTAGTAGCTCATTCTCTATAGCACGCTGGTCAAATATGTTCCTTTCCTTCTCTTGAGCAATCAGTAGCACCAGAGCGCTGGGGAGAGAGTGAGCACAGTTGGCTGAAGTGACTACAAAGCTTGTCCTCCCTCCATCCAACAACCTTCAGGAGAACACACCTTCCCTGAAAGAGCAGATATTCTTTCAAATCAGAAAGGTCTCAGGCGATACCTGAGGCTCTAATACATTATTTCCTGAAATTAGGAAACTTGAAAAAATGGAGATGTCTCTGTTCCTTCTCCAGTAGGTAGATGAAATATTGTAATGATGTTAATTTTCTACGCAAATTAAAACTTAGATTTAAAATCTCAAAAACCCAAGACGACCTTTTCTTAAAACTTAATGATTTTAAAATCTTTCTGGAAGAATAAACAGATGAAAATACTGAGGAATATTTTATAGAATAATGTGTGGGGTTGGAGGCTAATGACCCTTTTACTAGACTGTAAAAGCATATAATAAAGGAGTGTGTGGTTCTTGCATGATACATTATAATAGTCAATGGAAATCCTACAGAACCCTATAGAGCCATCCATAAATAAGGAATTATCTCTTGGGGCCTCCCAACATTACTCTGATCTACACAGGGACACGTTTGGTCCCACAGTATTAATGGTATCATTGAGGCTTACCTGACCTCTTTCTTTCTGCTATCAATATAATTCTTAAAGAAGGAGGAGCTCAAGGACAAAGGAAAAAGTTAATGCCAGGAACTGTCTGTTTGGCTACCTGAGGGACAAGGCTTTAGATTCAGACGTGAATTCTAAACTTACTAGCTATGTGACTTTTGGCAAGTTATTCCACCTCTCTGAGCCCTCAGTTTGGAGTACCAAACTCCATTTTTGCTGTAGCCGTATTGCTCTTCGCCCATAGCTTCTTGCTAAGACTCTTGGGTGGCCAGATTTGGGCTTAGGAATCTAAGTGTGGATTCCTTCCTCCTGTAACTGTCCTCTGGTCTGTTTGTCTCTGCTTTTCTCTGCCTCAGCTGAACCTCTTGGACTACATTCTGCCTGACTCCTTTCTACTTAACTGAAATACAGGTCCTAGTATGCCTCCTCTCCTGGCTTGCCTGAAATCTCTTGAGGGTCAGACGTGACATTAAGCTGAGTCTTAGCTTTGAGTTGGGTTTCTGAGAGACAAGCTAGAAATGGTGCTTTCGTAAGCCATCTTGCCCTGAGACACCCAAGGGCCAATGGCCTTGCTTTTCATATCGCAGCCTGATTTGCTCTCCTCATGGGTGGGAAGGTGGCACCTGGCCCAGGCTGGCCTACCTCCAAAAAGAGGCGGAGGAGGGAGGCTGAAAGCTGTAGGTTAAAGTGGAACCGCATTCCCTGGTTAAGTCAGCCTGCCCTCTGCCAAATAATCACAGCCAGACTCAGAAAACATATTCTACCTCCTCCTGCCTTCAGTTCTGAACAGTATTTTGGGAACAGGACTAGGAAAGTGTCAGCTAAGGAAGGTGAAGTGGCAGTAATGTGCTGGCTGGGAGTGAGGACTCCGGATAATAGCTCCCAACATTTTATACCAAGAATCCTTCTTTCTTATCCCTACTCATTCTAACCACAGTCACTATATTTTGAAAAAGTTTGAATAAATGTCTAAATTGGAATCATACTTCATTTTCCATGCTTTTTTAAAAATCTAAAAAATTATGAGATAACCGATGAAAAATTCATCTGTTCTATCAGTGCTTGAGCCTGAGTTTTTTGATCTATACTATGGGACCATTCCTCTTGGAGGCAGAACAGTATGGTAGAAAGAATGCAGGCTTTAAAGGCAGATAGACGTGAATTCTAAACTTACTAGCTGTGTGACTTTTGGCAAGTTATTCCTCCTCTCTGACCCCTCAGTCTTCCCTTCAGTAAAATGAAACTAGTACTCCTTAAATGGTAGCTGCTATTATTACTACTATTATTATTACCACTACTACTACTATTGGAAGTACTACATAATGATCCTGAGGGGTGTTGTTGTTGTTTTTAGTCTTTCAAGTTTTTAAATTCCGGTTAATTAACATTAGTTTCAGGTGTAGAATCTAGTGATTCATCACTTACACACAACACCCAATGCTCATCACATTAAGTTCTCTGCTTAATGCCCTTCCCCCATTCAGCCCATCCTCCCACCCCCCCACCCCCACTTCTCCTCCAGTAATCCTCAGTTTGTTCTCTGTAGTTAAGAGTCTGGTTTGCCTCTCTTCCCAACCCACCCCACCCCCACCATGTTCATCTGTTTTATTTCTTAAATATGAGTGAAATCAGATGGTATTTGTATTTCTCTGACTTATTTCCTTAGCATAATACTCTCTAGCTCCATCCACATTGTTGCAAATGGCAAGATTTCATTCCTTTTGATGACTGAGTAATATTACATTATATACACCCACACACACACACACACACACACACACACACACACACACACATATATATACACATACATACATACACGCACACCACATCTTTATCCATTCATCAGTCAATGAACATTAGGGCTCTTTCAATAATTTGGCTATTATTGATAATGCTGCTATAAGCATCAGGGGCATTTATCCCTTCAAATCATTATTTTTATATCCTTTGGGTAAATACCTAGTAGTGCAACTTTTTGAGGAACCTCCATACTGTTTTCCAGTGTTGCTGCACCAGTGTGCATTCCTACCAACAACGTAAGAAGGTTCCCTTTTCTTCACATCCTCGCCAACATCTGTTGTTTCCTGTGTTGTAAATTTTAGCCATTCTGACAGGTGTGAGGTGATATATCATTGTAGTTTTGATTTCCCTGATGATGAGTGATATTAAGCATCTCTTCATGTGTCTGTTAGCCATCTGGATGTCTTCTTTGGAAAAATGTGTATTCATGTCTTCTCATTTTTAAACTGGATTATTTATTTTTTGGGTGTTGAGTTTTATTAAGTTCTTTATATATTTTGGATACTAACCCTTTATCAGATATGTCATTTGCAAATATCTTCTCCCATACCAAAGGTTGCCTTTTAGTTTTGCTGATTTTTTCCTTCACTGTGCAGAAGATTTTTATTTTGATGAGGTCCCAATAGTTTATTTTTGCTTTTGTTTCCCTTGCCTCTGGAGACATAGCTAGTAAGACTTGCTATGGCCATTGTCAATGAGGTTACTGCCTATGTTATCCTCTATATTTTGATGGTTTCCTGTCCCACATTTAGGTCTTTCATCCATTTTGAATTTATTTTTGTGTGTGGTATAAGAAAGTGGTCCAGTTTCATTCTTTTGCATGTTGCTGTCTAGTTTTCCCAATGCCATTTGTTAAAGAGACTGTCTTTTTTCCATTCCTCACCAGATTTTTTAAAGCATTTTTCAAAGCCATGAGATTTCATTTAATTCTCACTACCACCCTTTTAGGTTTTATTATTATCATCCCCCTTTTACAAACTGCTGCTCAGAGAAAAGAACTGTCTTAGCGAAGGTCATATGCTAGGTCAGCAGAAATGCCTATTTGACTTTCAAAATGAGAAGCCAGTCCCAGCTCAGGCACCCCATAGTTCCTACCCACCAGTGCCTAGTTCTAGGCACATAAGTCTTCCCATGTTATTCACAGCCTGGTTGGAGAAACCCTCTGCAGCATTTTTTTCATCAGTAGTTCCCCAGCTGACCCTTTCCTGGCTTCAGTCTCTTAAAAAACACTTAACCAAGAGTTAATTATTCATCTTATGCCTTCTAAATATTCAGAGTCCGAAGTTTCTTGAGTCTTAGTGAGGCTTAGCAAGCCCAGAGAGGCTCTCTTAGAGGCAATAAAGTGATTAAGGTTGCAGATTCCAGAGGGAGTGGACTATGGGCTCTACCACCAACCATCTGACCTTGAGCCATTCACTTCTCTGAACCAGTTTCCTCATCTGTAAAATGGGGGGAGTTGGGTGGTATCTACCTTGAAATATTTCATATGAGGATCTAATAAGATCCTACGTGTAGAGTGCTTAGCACAAAGTGTGGCACCAGTCCGTGCTCATTAACGGTTAACTATTAAAGCTATGTAAACATTGCAGTAACTATTGGTACAGTGCCGCCCCCTATATATACAGAAGTCACTTACCTGGCATCTTTACACATCTGGAACATGGTTGAAAATAGGAAGGAAGCAAAAAATGCCTCTAGGCAGTTACAACAGACACCACAAAATCACTAAGTCAAAGCTTATGCATTTACTTATCAAAGAGGCCCTCACACTCATTAGATGGTACATGACAACCCAGACCACTTGCTTTCCCAAACCATAGCAAATCAGAAAGGAGGTACAGGGATGGGAATGGAGGATTCCAAATTAAAGCACACTGACAGCAGTAGGAAGTAAGAACTGATAGTAGGGAGACAGGAAAACTGGGAAGAAAAGGAGTAAGAACTTAAAGCCTAACAGTTGGGGCCATTAGTGCAGGCGGACAGCCTCACATGCCTCTCTAAGTCTAGATAGTACCTCTGTATTACATCAAGATACAATCACTAACAGTAATGCAATCATTAACAGATAATTGTGACCTCTAGCCAACAACAAGATTAAATTATAGTCTGTGTCTCTTATTTAAGAAGGAAGCCCAGAAACCCCTTAAAGTCTGGTACTTAAAAGTGTAAGCTTCTATTTCCAGGAAAAAAAATCCCTCATTTCCTAAAGATGTCAGGCGAAGAAGTTGCTTTGCACTGCACCCACGAATGCTGAATCTAAAGCAGGATTCTACCATTCTTTCTCCCCCTTACTTGGCTGAGCCGTAGAGCTCCCAGGCCTTGGTGATCCCCTGGGCCAGTCCCTTGCTGGGATTATTGGAGAGGATCTTGGCAGCTTCTTTGGTCTTACTCAGGACATTGAGAACATGTCTGTTGGAAGAGATGTCTTATTCAGTAATTGGATGGATCTAGAAGACCCCTCTCTGCCTGTGACTCACAGATCCTTACAGGAACATCACTTGGAGAATTAGCTGAACACTAAAAAGCATCTTATCATCATGCTTCTCAGGCCTGAATATACGGGGCCACCCAAACCCTGGCTCCGTGTATATGCCCAGAGCCCCAAGACCCTGTGTTTCTACTCTATACCAGCCTCCCTATGATCTGGAACGCCTTTCCCTGAGCACCAGTGCTTGCTATCTGGAATCCTGCTGCCAACCATCTGTAATCACAGCAACCTGGAGCATCACTGCTGGCTGGAAATGGTTGCTACTAGGGTCAAGCCTTCTAATGGGAAGCCACTGATCCCTCTCTGCCATGGATTCTGACCTCTCTTCAGGCCTTCCAAGCTCTTTCTCACTCAGGTACTGTTTCTTCAAGCTGGAATACTACTTTATACAATGAGGGAGCAAGACTAGATGAACAGTGATGTCCCTTCTCTCCTTGACATACTAAGACCTAATTACAAGTGGAAACTGCTACAGGAGAAACACATGACCCAGGGCCTGGGAAGAAATAGTTGGAATTGGAGATCCCTGTTCCTGCCTGTGACCGTAGGCCTATTAGGCTTTCACCCCACCGGTGTGCCCAGTGTTGCCCAGGGTACCCACCGGTGCACAGCTGGGGTACGGGAGGCCAGGCCCCCAAAGCTGGCAGAGATGGTGTTGATTTCAATCTGTTTCAGGACTGGGGAGCCATCTGCATTGCGCTGGAACATGTAGTCTGAGCGGTTCAGGCCCAGGAACACAGTCTGTGGGGAAAACTGAAGGCTGAGTACATTTGCCCAGGGCTGATTGAGGGCCTAGCCACAGAACAGACAGGTAACATGAATTCTACATAGAGATCAGAGTTGCAGGCTAATGCTCCAAAACCTAGTGGAATCATTCTTTTGGTCATCCCAGGATTGGTCACTGATGTACAAACCTAGTGGAGACCAACAAGAGGCAGATTTCCATGAGCTCAGGGCCTGGGCCAATTTCTTCTGGTAAAAAAAAAAAAAGGGAGGGACAGGTCCTAGATTGGGGTGGAGTGGGGACTGGTTACCTGAGCAATGCCTTCTTTCAGGACTTGCTTGTAGATGTTAAAGAGGCGAGCAGTGAAGTTGTCCCTTTTGATGGTGCTGGAGGAGGAAATAGAGCATTTTCTAGGCTAAATGGGATCTTAAAGATCAAATAGTTCTACCCTCATCCATTGCCTCCTGAATCTTTCAGTCTGCTGACCCAAACTTGAACAGCCACATCAACCTGATAGACAATAGTGGTTTAGAACTCAGGTCTAGAGCCAGATAACCTGGGTTCAAATCCCGGCTCTACCACTCACCACTAGGCAACCTTAGAGAATTATTTCACTGTGTGTCTCAGTTTGCTCATCTGTAAAAGATAAAAATGAAAGATGAAGAGGAAAATAATTTTACTTCTATCATAGAGTTGTGGTGAAGGGTAAATGAGATATTATATGTACAGAACTGAGCATAGTGTCTGGTCCTGAGAGAAACTAAGAAATGTCATGTGATAAAACCATTCCATCTTTGAATATCTCTGATGGTTGGTAAACCTTCTGGTCGACATAACATTAACTCTCCATAGCTTCTCCTACACTCTGGGGCTTCCAAGGACAAGTCTTTTCCACCTCTTATACAGCAACTCTCAGAGATGAAAAGACAGCAGTTATGCTCTGTGCACCAAAGCATTCTTCTGACTCAAGCTAAATATCCTTTTTTTTTTTTCTTCAGCCAGTCCTCATATGATATGATTTCCTCAGGGCAACCTTCCCTATCTGGATCAGATCCTCCTGCCATGTGCTCTTAGAACTCTGTGGACCTCTCCTTTGTAGTACAGATTAGTTTTAAGTTTCTGTTTTATTTCTGTGATAACTAATGTCACCTCTCCTATTTGCCTATAAACCACATGAGGGTAGAGACTTTGTCTGTGGTAGCTCATCATCATGGCCCAGTGTGCTGCTGTGACATGTTATATGAAGTAGGAGTCCATCCAGTGTGGAAGAGGCACCCACAGGTAACTAACACCACACTTGTCTGTCAAGATTCAGGGCAGTCTCTACATCCCTGCTCAAGCCTAACTCACTCTCCTCACTTGTTACAGGGACCCCACTGAGCCCATGTAGCTCAGGCCTGCCCTGCAGTTCCTCTGTTCCCCAGCCAGCTCTTTCATGAGGCCTTTCCCAGCCCTTGGTGAGGAGAGTCCCCAGCTGGGCTTCAGCCTCCAAGAAAGTTGAGACACATTTTTGCTTTACTGAAGAGGTGTGTCCCTTCAACCTAGGTCCCAGGCTGCTATTCTAGCACATGTGATACTAGGGCTCTATTCCCGTACAAGCTAGGGTTTGTGTGTATTTCAGAGGACAGAGAAACAGGGAAGGCAAGGTTGTAGACATGGACTGCAGGAAAGGTCTCCACATAATTGCATCTTTAGGGCAAAGATCATAAATCAGGTTGCTCATATATTCTGCAATCCAGAATCAGAGGTACAAAAGCCAGGCCCACCCCGAAAAAGACCTGGGGGGAAGGTGGTGGTAGGGTTTGTACATTCATAACTCATTGCATTTTTAGTTTCAAGTCAATGGTTTCCAAATTTCTTACCATTATGATCCCTTCCCATATTCACCTTCATACCAATGTGCACATTTTTAAAAGATTGTATCTCTGGGGTGGCTGGCTGGCTCAGTCAGTGGAGCATGCGACTCTTGGTCTCGGGGTTTTGAGTTCAAGCCCCATGTTGGGTGTAGAGATTACTTAAAGATAAAATCTTAAAAAAATTTTTTGTCTCTAACAAAATAATTGTTTTCTTTTGAAAAATTAATCAGACATGCAAGTATGTATGTCTAGTCTGTTTATGTATACACACACACACACACACACACACACACACACACACTTATTTATTTAATTCTAAAATAAAGAATTTGGGGCGCCTGCGTGGCTCAGTCGGTTGAGCGTCCGACTTCAGCTCAGGTCATGATCTCGCGGTCTGTGAGTCTGAGCCCCGCGTCGGGCTCTGTGCTGGCAGCTCAGAGCCTGGAGCCTGCTTCGGAATCTGTGTCTCCCTCTCTCTCTGACCCTCCCTCACTCATGCTCTGTCTCTCTCTGTCAAAAATAAATAAACATTAAAAATTTTTTTAAAAATAAAGAATTTAATTCTAAAGTAAAGAGAGGGGCCTGAGTGGCTCAGTCAGTTGAGTGTCCAACTTTGGCTCATGTCATGAGTTCGAGCTCTGTCATGAGTTCATGTCATGGCTCATGTCATGAGTTCGAGCTGACAGCTTAGAGCCTGGAACCTGCTTCGAGTTCTGTGTGTGTCTCTCTCTGCTCCTCCCCGACTCAGACTCTGTCTCTCTGTCTCTCTCTCTCTCAAAAATGAATAAACATTAGAAAAAAAAATTGAAAGTAAAGGAATTTCCCTTGTCCCAGGGCCTGAAGATAAAAAAAGGATTAAGGGAGAAGAGACAGAGCGGTGGATGGGGTGAACCATTTCAGGAGTTCTGTATCCTCATGCCCTGGGTGGGGCCCAGTCTACCCCCCCATCTCACCCAGAGATAAGAGGGCTGAGGAAAAGAAGTTAGAAATCTGACTTTAAACCCAGTAATCTCCTTTGCCCTTTGTTTTCCCTAAAACAATGCTGACATTCCCTAATTCCAAATAGAAATCTCAGTCATCAAAGCAAGGGGCCATGGATCAGAGAATCACAGAATGTGATTGGAAGAGATCTTAGATTTACGCCAACATCCCTACATTACAGATGAAGAAATTGAGGCACAGAGAAAGAAAGGAATTTGCTTGCAGCCATATAAATGAGGATTAGAGCCAGGATTAAAAGCCAGCCCTCTTGACTTCTGTTCTACTACTTTTGTTTTCTCTGGGGGGTACCTGTCCCCAACCCCACCAAGTCAGCTGCCAGAGCAACATCTCATGGCTCCTCAGTCTTCCAGTCCCTTGGGTTCCAGCAACTCCCGGCCCCTATTGCCCCATCACCCAGTACCTGGAGAGAGTCTGCTCCAGAAAGGCTGCATTCTGGCTGACAGCATCCACCAGCATGTTAAAGTCCATCTGCACAGCATAGGCCTGCTCCAGCAGGGCACTGGGGACCAGTGAAGGGAAGAGCGTGAATGGGGCATAGCTTACCACCTGATCAAGGAGAAAGAGCGGGCAGGGGTAGAACACCTGTAAATGGGCTGTTTTCTTGTAAACATAATCCCATGAAAAGTGTAACCTACATTTATTGACACACAAACTGCCGAATAGTGGTTACCTCTGTGAAGGGAGGGAGAAAACAGGATGATGAAGGGATATAATGGGAACTTTCAGACTCTGTAATGTTCTATCTCTTTACATTAAAAAAAAAAAAAAAACAAAACAAAACAAAAACAAAAACAGAAGCAAAACAGCCAAAACAAATAAACAAAACCACAAAAAATTGAGCACTTACTGTGTACAAGGCACTGTTTTAAATACCTTACATGGATGCGTCATTTAACTCTGTGAGGCAGATACTATTATTATCTGTTCTTTTTTTTAATGTTTTATTTATTTTTGAGAGACAGAGCACGAGCAGGGGAAGGGCAGAGAGAAAGGGAGACAATCAGAAGCGGGCTCCAGCTGAGCTATCAGCACAGAACCTGATGCAGGGCTTGAACCCACAAAGAGTGAGATCATGACCTGAGCCATAGTTGGACACTTAACCAAGTGAGCCACCCAGGCGCCCCTATTATTATCTATTCTTAATAAATAGATAAAGGGAATTGAGTCTCAGATTAAGTAACATGTCCAAAATTATATCAAGCTGTTACATGGCACTGGGATTTGAACCAAGGTGGTTAATAAACAACACACACACACACACACACACACACACACACACACACACACACAGCTCCTAGCCAGGGTCCTAAACCCAGGACCCTCGTGCCAGGAGCTCCCACCCCAGCCCCCTTGCCTTCTGGTTGGGGCAGAGGGAGAGTCCTGCTGGTAGGGCTGCATCAGAAGTGATCTCTGGCCCCCAGAGTAGAAGTTAGGAGTGGTTTCTCCCCAGTGTTGGAGACAGTGACTCAGGTTGCCAGACCTGGAGTTAGGCTGCATTCTGAGTTCTTTGGACTTTGGCAGAACCAGGAAACCCAAATACCCATCTGGAACACTATTTCTAGAAGGGGATAATGCATTTGGAGATTCACAACAACAAATGAACTAGAATTTGGGTAGGAGATGATAAAATGACCTTGTGATTTATATTATGATGTATTCCTGAGTTTAACCTCTGAGTTAATATCAATTTGCCATTATCATAGTATGAGTTTATGACATTAGAACTTGGCATTTATATATTTAAAAATATTTTTTGAACAAATGATACAAAATTCAAGAGACAGAAGGATACATAGTGAAAAGTATGTCTCATTCCCTGATGACCCAATTCTCCTCCCCAGAAGCAAATTGTATACTAGTGTCTCACATGTCCTTTAGACTATATGTATATACACATTTTTCTTTTTTTACACACACAGAAGCACATGGTACATATATTGTTCTGTCCTTTGCTTTATAAATATTTCAGAGACATTTCCATATATGTTCAAATAGATCTCATTCTTTTTAATGCCTGTAGAGTATTCCATTCTTTGGATATAAAATAATTTATTAATTCAAGTTTTGTCTTTTTTTTTTTTAAGTTTATTTGTTTATTTTGAGAGAGAGAGAGAGAGAGAGAGAGTACAAGTGGGGGAAGGCCAGAGAGAGGGAATCCCAAGTAGGCTCCACACTAACAGCACAGAGCCCAATGTGGGACTTGAGCTTATGAACCATGAAATTGTGACCTGAGCCAAAACCAAGAGTTGAACACTTAACTGATTGAGCCACCCGGCACCCCTGAATCTAGCTTTCTGTTATGAACATATAGGTGGTTTCCTCCCCCCACCCCATTACAATCAATGCTTCAATCAATATCCTAGAGTATATATTCTAGGTATTTTGTGTGTGAAAAAGTCCATAAATTATAAATTTATAAAAATGGAAATGTCAGATAATTAGAGTAAATCCACTTAAAATTTTCATAGATAGTTCCCAAATTACCTTCCTCAAAATCTCAGAAGACAAAAGTGAGGAAGGATATTTGTGAGAATAAGGTTTTTTCAGCTTGAAGCTTTTCTGTGTTAGGCTGGGAATTACTGCAGATTACATAGGGGGTCACCTAATACCCTGAGTGCATGTGTGATGACAATAAGGGCATTTCCTTGGCTTTAAAACTTAGAACTCTGCTTCCTCCAACAAGTCTCATTTGGCCTGAAAAACTCACAAAGGCTTTTTCTAGTAAGACTTCCCTCTGCCTCTGTCCCCATGACTCATTATGCCCACTTGAATTTGGGATCCACAGTATACAGCTGTTCTCCACTGTGTATAGGCCAAAGGCTGAAACACACAGTCTTTTAACTTTTTATGGAGACACAGGCACAGAGTAATAGTCTTCTACTCTGAGAAAAACGGTAGCATGTGCATGACAATAAAAGATCTCCATAGTCAAAGAAACAAAGAGTGATGGGAAGAAGAGCTCCTATTTCACCTGAGGGGCCAGATTTTTTTTATTTCATGAAAAAAAAATCCAAACAAACATTGGCCCTCACATTTTAAAGACACTGATGAAAAAACTGTTAACAATGCTTGTCTCTGGGGAAGGAAACAGTGGCTAGAGGGAGGAGACTTATTCTATGCTGAATTCCCTTTAAATTTTGTAACCTGTTCATGTTTGTTTTTTGTTTTTTTTTTTTAATTAACTCCCTAAATCTGCAGGGACCAGCTATTAATTCTGCACTTGGTTTGTCACCCCTACCTACAGGATAAAGTTCATGTTCCTCTTCCTCCCAGTATCCAAAGCCTCTTGATTATCTGACTTCGACCTGTCTTCTGTCCCATATTCAGCTGCATTCTCTTGAACATTTTGTGCCTTTTCCTATTTTAGACCCTCTGTTATGCTGTTCTTTTCTATTTATTTTTTAAGATCTAGTTCAAATACAACTGATGAGTTGCTCCTTCGTCTAGGTGTCCCATACAGTTTCCTGAGAGAGGCAGTAAAGAATGGAAGTTCAGAGCATGAAGTCAGGTGGCAAACTCTTTGGATTTGAATTCTGGCTTTGCCAATTCCACAACCATTTGAATGACCTCAGGCAAGTTACTTTACCTTTCTGGGCCTTGGTTTCCTCATCTCTGTTGTGAAATTTAAACGAGTTAGTGATTTCAAGCTGTTAGAATAGTGCCTGGCACATAGTCAATAATAAACAGTAGCTAATATTGTGCAGCAGGCTATCTATGTTTCCTCATAGAACTGACATTTAATTTTGTCTTGTGGCACATTCTCCAACTAGACCATGCGCTTTAGTGGCCAGAGTCTCTGGCTGACTCACCTGTGTCCTCAGTGTCTAGAATGGCCTGGCATAAAACAGCCACCTGACAAAGATTTGGACTGAAATCTCTTTCTCTTTCTCACATCCGTACACATACACATATTTCCTGTCTTTTTTCTTTTTGATGTTTATTTATTTATTGAGACAGAGAGAAAGAGAGAGAGAGCAAGCATGAGTGGTGGAAGGGCAGAGAGAGATAGAGACAGAGAGAATTCCAAGCAGGCTCCACACTGTCAGCGCAGAGCCTGACATGGACCTTCAATCCACAAACCCAACAGTGAGATCATAAGCTGAGCCAAAATCAAGAGTCGGACGCCTAACTGAGCCACCCAGGTGCCCCATTTCCTGTCTTTTTTCTCTGAATTGGGAATCTCACTGAGGACTATGCCTTTTCTAGGCTCCATTAACTTCCAGAAAGACCAAGTGTTGGACCTTCACACAATACCTATTGATTAATAGAACAAAAAAATCTTGGAGGGGAAAATGCTTAATCCTGGGTTCAGACAAACAGTTCACATAATGTAAAGTTCACAAAGCAAGCAATTATATTCCCAAAGCCAGAGGCAGACCTTCCACAATGTCAGCCTACCTTAGGTAACAGCCATTCTCATTCACTCAGGCCTCAGCAAATATTTATGAGTCTGGACTCTCCACCAGGCCCTTAACTTAGTAAAAAAAAAAAGATGGTCGCAGCTCTTTAGTTACTCATATGGATTGTCACAAGGTATACTAGTAAGTAAAAAGAAAAAAGCAAGGCACAAAAGAGTTTGTCTAGGATGCTTCTTTGTGTAAACAGTGGGAAAAAGGAATATATACTTTTTTTGTTATGAGTAAACTATATGAAAGAATAAACAAAAACGCTAAAACACAGCTTGTCTTCAGGTCAGGAGAACCGGATGGCTAGGGAATATAGAAGAGAGGGTTAAACTGTAAACTCTATGTCCTTTGAATTTTGAACTATGACAATGTCTTACCAGTCACAAAATAAAAACTTTTTTTTTTTTTTAAGGATGAGACTTTTAAAAAATGTGGTTTGGACTTAGCAGTTCTACTTTTAAAAGCATCAACCCTACAGAAGTACCCAAACAGGCATGTATGTAGCTGTTCCCTATAATGCTGTTTATAATCATAAAACATTAGAAATCAGGGGTACCTGGGTGGCTCAGTCAGTTAAGTGTCCAAGTCTTGATTTCGACTGAGGTCATGATCTGACCGTTCATGGGTTGAAGCCCCTCATCAGGTTCTGCGCTGACAATGCAGAGCCTGCCTGGGATTCTCTCTCTCCCCCTCTCTCTGCCCCACCCCTGCTCAAGCTCTCTCTCTCTCTCAAATAAATAAACGTAAAAAAAAAAAGGGGGCATTAAAAAAACACGTTAAAAATCACCTAAATAGAGGAAAGTTAAAATGTGATTCATCTATATATGGAACACTGTATCAGAATGAAGCTAATCCTAATGGAGGGAGTTGTAAAGAGTTCAACCGCAGATTGTTAAATGAAAAACAAAAACACAGGGGCGCCTGGGTGGCTCAGTCGGTTGAGCGTCCGACTTCGGCTCAGGTCACGATCTTGCGGTCCATGAGTTCGAGCCCCGCGTCGGGCTCTGGGCTGATGGCTCAGAGCCTGGAGCCTGCTTCCGATCCTGTGTCTCCCTCTCTCTCTGCCCCTCCCCCATTCATGCTTTGTCTCTGTCTCAAAAATAAATAAACGTTAAAAAAAAAAAAAAATTAAAAAAAAAAAAAAAGAAAAACAAAAACACAATCACAAAATAATCTGCATGATCTGTGTGATCCAATTTGTGTTTTAGAAAACTATATATTTTGGGGCACCTAGCTGGCTCAGTTGGAAGAGCATGTGACTCTTGATCTGAGGGTCATGGGTTTGAGCCCCACATTAGATGTGGAGGTTACTTTAAAAAAAAACTTAAAGGGGCACCTGGGTGGCTCAGTCGGTAAGCGTCCAACTTTGGCTCAGGTCATGATCTCACAGTTCGTGAGTTCGAATCCCCCGTCGGGCTCTGGGCTGACGGCTTGGAGCCTGGAGCCTGCTTCAGATTCTGGGTCGCCCTCTCTTTCTGCTCCTCCCCCACTCACACGCTCTCAAAAATAAAAACATTTAAAAAAAAACTTAAAAAGAAAAGAAAATCATATATTTCTTTATATACACATATATGTATATAAATGCACAGAGAAGGATGTACACAGACCAGTTGTACAGATATACTCCCCCTCTGCAGTGTGATTAGGTAGTCTTAAAAAATAATAGCTCACTGGACAAAGTGTTTCACATGAATTATCTTCTCATTCTCTTACCAACTTGAAGAGGCAGGTCCCATTATTATCCCTTTTTTATTCTATGAAGAAACTGCAGCTGAGAGAGGTTATGTAACTTACCTAAGTCATACTAGAAACTCCAGACTTAAATTTTATGATTACTCTCAGCAGGCTTTTTACATATATCTAGAGATCAATTTTAGTTATTGAAAAAGATAAAATAAAGCAAAAAAGATGTCTCGACCTAAAGGAGCTGCTTTTAGCCTGGCAGGGACCAGAAAGTGAGCATTAGGATCCAGAGCAGTGTCGTCAGTGCTTGTGAGGAGGGGTCAGGGGCTTACATCGGAGGAACTGGGCTCCTGCAAGGTCCTCAGCAGCACTCCCTCAGCCAGGGCCCGGTCCACAGCCTGCCGTGCCAGCTCCTCCAGCTGCTGCTCATCCTGCAAGAGGCTCCCCCAGCCGGTGGCCATCCCAACCTGCAACAGGAGAGGGGAATGATTGGTGATGGGTTGCCTGGGGCCCACCCAGCAACCAATGAAACTGGCAGTGTGGTACAGGGGAGTGAACACTGGATGGCAGCTCTCAACTTCCATGAGTGCAAAATGGAAAGCCTGACAAAGCATTTCCACTGCCACTCTCTTGGTTCCTAATACAATGATGGCATTATTCTTACAGTAAGGAAGTGGAATCTCAGACTGGTAAAACCTGGATTTGAACCCAGGTCTCAGGACTCCCAGCCCAGGCCTTTTACATTGGAGAAAGAGGCACTAATGTCATATGTGATTGGGGCAAGTTCCTTCCCCTCACAGAGTTGCAGATTCTCTACCTGTGAAACAAGGGGTATGAGGTAGACCAGTGGTTTCCAAATCTGGCTAAATATTCTGGGGAGCCTGGTAAAGAATACAGATTCCTGGGCTCCACTCAGAGATTCTCATGCAAGAGGTCTGATGAGTGGAGGGAAGGGCTGAAGCTCTGTATTTTTAACAAATTTAAAATCACTGCAAGAGAGTATTAATTCCCCTTCTAGCTCCAACAACCCAGGTCAGCAAATCTCAAATTATGTGGGGGGTGGGGGTAGGAGGATCCCTTTGTAGAATACTATGAAATGCAGATAAGGTGAACTCCTCCCTCACACTAAGCAGAAGCAAGCTCATTAGCAGGACATGATTACATTCCCTATATGGACATCTATCATCACAGCAGCAAGACAAAATATTTTTGAGAAATCACATTAGCAGAATAGAAATAACTGAAACCCAAGTGCCCAATGTAATAGGATGAGGAGTCCAACTGGCTGCCCAGAGACACACAGATATGAACCAACTAACACCTTGATACTAATTTTACAGCAGGCCTCAGGGATTTAAGAAGATCTGAATAAAAATCTGGAAACACCAGTTATTAATTTTGGTTTGCCCTACTGTCATTTGATTTTAGGAAAAGAACATGGCTACCCAGCTCAGTTGTCCCCAGAAAGGGAGCTAGAGAACAAGTAACAAACTGGAGAACAACATTCAGTTCCATCTCCTTCCCCTTATAACAAAATTGGTGCGAAACCAATTATGAAAATCTGTTGGCCTCAGCACAACGTTTTCAAAGAATGACCATGTAATTTCAAGAGGATCCTAACAACATTTCTGTCCAATGAGACACAGATAAGGGCTCTACGACTACAGAGTCATAGTAGAGCCCTGGGGTCAGTCAGATATGGGTTTGAGCCCATAATATTACTTCCTTCATATATAAGGTCCCCATGTGAATTAAATGAGAAAAATCTGTGTGTAGTTCCTCAGCAGGGTTTGTAGCTCTATACATGGGAGCTTCTTTTTGGCTATACCCACTTTACAGGTGGAAGACTTGTCAGGAGGTCACACAGCAGGCTGGTGGCAGAGCCAGGACAAGAACCTATGACTGACATTAGAGCAATGGAACCCTCCATTAGCCCCCATCTCTTAACATCTCTGGGATTCCAGCATCTCTGCCTGCGGTTGGACTTTTGTCTACTTGGTAAACACTGAATGGCATCTACTGCCACGCCCTTGACTAGGTACTGAGGAGACAAAGAGATAAAACATAAAGATAATCACTATGTAAAGTGCTGATTGGGCCCTTTGTTTTTCTATTCTATAGTCTCAACCCTGTGGCTTTGTTTGTTTTGCTGAGGACATTCAAATCTATACTTTCACAGTGGTGCTTTCCTGACTTCCAAACTGTAATAACCAACTGCTTACTGGGAGTCTCCACAGAACCAGAATAGAATTTGTCGTCTCCCCACAAATCTGCTCCTCCTCTGATGAACCCCACTCAGGCACTCAAGACTTGTACACACTTCTCTCCAACACCCCAGTCTCCCCAAATCCTGTAGTTTTTATTAAATATAGATTGCTTTGAATTCCTCTATTTGTCTCCACCTCCACTGTCAGATGCCTGTTCCAGCTACCATCATCTCCCTGGGCGCTAAACAGACTCAAGAGTGAGGTTATCCCCAGTAACCAAGATACACAAGCCTCTCTCCAGCTCCCAGGCTTGGCACGTGCTGTAGTCTCTTTTTGGAACACTCCCCACCACTCCTGACCAGCGTTCACGTGTGTGTTTCAGAAGCTGTCCCTGTTCTCCGCCCAGGGCTTCTACAGCCCATTAGTTGCCCCTGTACCATAGGAATTGTTGTGTATCTTGGTCACTTCTCTACCTCCAGCACCTACTACTGTATTCAATGAATGTTAAATGAATGGATGACGAATGAAAGACTGGGGCCAGATCTTAAAATGCGCAGAAGAAAACCCAGTCGGACTTTATCCTGAGGGCGAGGCCAGTGTCTGCATGAGGCTCGGGGCATAAACACCCGTCTCCTGCCCAGGCTTGCCCCACTTCATGGGCCCGTTCACTCCCATTCTAGACAAAGTTTGGTTCTAATCGCTCCCAGTTTCTTTCTTTTTTTAATTCCGGCTCTGGCTCACTGGCACGGTGTCCCCGACACCGGCCCGATCTGGAATCAGGAGATCTGGGAAATCTGGGATCCACAATCACCAGCCCAACCCCCTCAATGGTCACCAATTTCCCCTTCCCTGCAAAGGGCATGAGCTGCAACATCTCCTAGCCTTCAGGATTCCAATAGCTGGCCAGAACCCTCCCTCACATCCTCCCGAAGAAGCTTGGCCCTTGCCGGCCGCCGTTGCCTTTCCCCAACCTACTGGTTCGTCGTCCTGCCGCGCACGGTACTCAAGCCCCTCGCGCTGTAACCCAAGGTCTAGAGGGCGGGGCCTCGATGCGACCCAACGCGTTTGCGCAGACCGCGCCAGTGGGGTATAAAGGGCAGGGCGGGGGCGGAGACGTGCCTGTGGAGCTGGACGGCGACCGGGAAGGGTCAGTCCGTGCGTGAGCAGCCTTGGCGTTAAGGGTTCCTCGGTTGGATCCAGAGAGACAGGACTTGGGAAGGAGGGGAGGAGTTAGGCTGGGTCAGCGAGGAGTTACGGGTTTGCAGAGCTAGCAGGATGTCAGATCTGGTGACGTCCAGTGTAAGATGAGGAAACTGATACCCAGAATGGGGCAGTCACTACCTCAGGGACACATGGTGGGGGTAGGTGTGATAAGGGAGGCCCAGAAAAGGGACAGAGACCCCAGCGCAGGGTACCTTAGCACGGTAGGGGTCGAGCCAGTGTTGGAACCCAGGGTTCTGTTTTACACCCAGCTGAGTCCCATAAAAGCCCACCTGACTTCTCTAACCTCGGGACAGCTGCCGAAAAGCTGTAGAGGTAAAGGAAAGTATTTTCATTTTTCCAGCAATTTTTAAGTTGGGAACGTTGGAGGGTGACGCATTGTATATCACAATGCCCAATATCATTTGCATCAGGATCTGGGGCACTTTTTGAGAATGCAGATTCTTGATCCCTATTCTTATCTTACCTTTTGGCAGCCCTCCAGTTCTTTAACTGTTCCTTCTTTCCGGATTGTGATAGGATCTTCTCAATGTGAAGCACCTGATATGAATTTTTAAGTTCAAGTAACCTGAACTGATCAGTCCAAGCTCTGGGAAGTTAACCGTAACTAAGAGAGAACCCCAGCTTTCACATCTGATTAAGAAGGTAGACTGGTAAACAGTGCTTTTCTGGGGAATCAGGGAGGGCTTTGGAGTCTGGAGGGCTAGGTAGGAATGTGTAAGCAGTGAAAGAAGTAAGGGTGGAGTTAAGAGGCAGGAATGGGGACAGTGTTCCAAGTAGCAGGAACAGAAACCGCAAAGGCAAATAATTCAAAGTGTGGCTAGGCTCATTTTAGAGACATTGAGGAGTTTGATATAGATACTGAGGAGGGCCTGGGAGTTGATCAGGCTGTTAGGAGCTCATTCTTGGCGAGGGAGCCTTGGATGCCAGGTTAAGAAGTTTGGCATTTTTCCAGTGAATGATGGGGAGCTAAGGATTTTTTTTTAAAAAAAGTTTTTTTAATGTTAATTTATTTTTGAGAGAGACAGAGCGTGAGCAGAGGAGGGGGCAGAGAGAGAGGGAAACACAGAATCTGAAGCAGGCTCCAGGCTCTGAGCTGTCAGCACAGAGCGCGATGTGGGGCTTGAACTTACAGACCGTGAGATCATGACCTGAGCCCAAGTCAGACGCTTAACCGACTGTGCCACCCAGGCACCCCAAGCTGCCTAAGGATTTTAAGCAGGGGAAAGACCTGGTCGATTTTTTGTTAGGTGCTGGCTACAGTGTGGCAAATGGTTTGGAAGTGGGGAGACTAAGGCCAGAAAGCATGCTCAGAGGGAGTTAAGGTGCGTGGCAATGAGGAGATGGAGAGAAGGGGACAGGTTAAAGAGACATTTAGGAGGGAGAACTACAACTAATTATAAATCAGTGGCCCAACCCAGGGGCCAGGATGTTTCCACCTCCTTAAATAAAGCTTGTACACCCTCTGTCTGCAGGACAGGCTGAGTCCTCCAATCTTCTTGGGGGGAGGGAAGGGATAGGTGGTCTGGTTATGGGCAGGACAGTGTTTCCATGATGTCCTTCCTTTGTCTGCTTTTATACCTGAGGAAGAGCCCAAAGCAGCAGTTACTATAAAAGGCCCCAGGTGGCAGGAAAAGTCCATCATGTTCACCAGGAACAAAGGAAACTATATCTAGTGCAACATGAAATTAAAATAAAAAATCATCACCCAGGGTTCTCTGCAGGTTCCCCTCCTCCAAGATGGGTGCCAAATGACGTGTATCAGGTGTCTATTGGTGAGACTTGGGGAAGATCCCAGACCTTAACAGCCCTCTGATTGAGTCCCCTCACTTTGTGGCAGGTAAGGTGTCTTTCTTCCCATTTTGTAGATGTGGCAGCTGAGTCTTAGAAGTTATGTGACTTGTTCAAAGGGACCTGGTTTGTGGTGCAGGGAGTAAGGTGTGGGAGTGTGAGGGGCTCTTGGCCAAGCATCTTACAAGTGAGGCTTTGTCTTTGTGCTCCCTTTGTCCTGAGGCTTTGCCCCTAAATCTCGGCATAACTGACTTCTTGTCATTCACATGTTTCTTCCTCAGATGCCATTCCCACCCCATCAGTATATATTTTTTTTTCACAGCTCTTACTAGTATCTGAAATTACTAATTTTGTCTGTTTCTCTCCACCATGTGAGTTCCATAAGAACAGGGACAATATCTGTCCTGTTCACCACTTTACCACCAGCACCTGGAGTGATATCTGCTCCATAGTAGATCGTCAATATCGTTTGCTAAATGATAGAAATAAGCTGGGGAGGGAGAAAGTCAGGGAAACCAACATAGGTGGAAGCTTAGGATGTTTTGGGTACTTTTCATAAACTACTTCATTTAATGCCCTCACAGCTTTTCAACGTAGGTACTGTATCTCCTTTGGGTAGGTAAGAAAACATGCCAAGTGAGGCCAAGTCAGTGGCTTGTTACTTTTGAGGTGATAGACTCCTTTGAGAATCTCCATTAGACACAATCTTTTGGCACACCGTGTGGAGGAATTCACAAACTTCCCTGAGCCCACTCGGGGGTCCCAGATCAAGGAACCCAGGATTGAGGAACTTGCCTGAGGTCTCTCTGGCCCCAAACCTTTGTTAGTTCCCCTCTCCACAGCAAGGTTATATTCCATTTAGTGGACTACAGAGAGCCTCCTGAAGATTCTGTAACAGAGGGAGATTATGAGGCACTGAGCCTTTGATGTGTCAGACCTGAGTTCAAATCCTGCCTCCAAAGCTAGCAGTGTAACTGTGGGCAACACTTCTCACTTCTCTGAATCCCACTGCCCTCACTTTGAAAATGGAATCTATTTTTTTTCCCTAACTATAACTAATCTTTATTAATCTGTTCACCAAGTGCCAGGTATTTGGTTAATGGCTTTACAGTTATATCACTTTTTATGTGCCCTGACTTGCCAGAGATCATGCAGCCTCCCACGGTTAGCCACTGTGCTCCCACATGTGCACAGGCTTCCTAAAGCTGGCTTTTGAATCTATTGCAGTCTCTGCTCTTGGGATTTGTGGGAACATTTGAGTCTGAATTCACTGAAAAGAGACTAGGAAGGCTGCACTGCAGTGTGAATGGAGGCCAGTGCCTTCAGTTGGTATGTGTCTTTCCCACGGTGAGGGCCTCTCTCCAAGCCCGTACTAGGCCTCTCAATTGGGACATCTCTGCCTGTCCCGGGGTCTGCGTTGCACATGGTCTGCTCTGTGCGTGCGTGGCTGCTGTCTCTTTTTAGCAGTGACATCACCCTGCCTGGTATTGTTGTTTATGGGGCTGTCTCCCCACCTGGCTGGGGGCCATTGCTTGGCCATTCGGTGGAATTCCTCTGTCTTCTAGCCCTAGTACAGACCTGGCCCAGCAGTGCTGCTCAGGAAATGCCTGTGGAATCAAAGTGAGGACTCTCCCATGTGTTGAGGATTTACTGTGTGCCAGGCCTGTCCTGGACACGTTATATGTGTTATCTCATTTACACCCCATGGTAATCCCGAGAGGGAGAAGTTACTGTCCCTCTTTTACCAAGAAGAAATAGAGACTCAGCTGGGCTTTGCATTAGGCCCACTTGCAGTGATTGATGACACCAGGGCTGACTCCAGGCCTGTGCTCTCATCGTGCATAAGCAGTTCTTGAAACTGTGGTCTGATAAAGGGGAGAGACACTCCTCAGCCCCCAGGACCCTCAGAGACTTTCTACTAACAAGATTCTAGTCCAGCTGTCATTTCATCCATGAGGAGGGGTGCCCCGCTGGCTCAGTCAGTAGAGCACGTGACTTGGGATCTCAGGGTTGTAAGTTCAAGCCCCAAGTTGGGTGTAGAGATTACTTAAAAAAAATTTTTTTAACGTTTATTTATTTTGGGGAGACAGAGACAGAGAACGAGCAGGGGAGGAACAGAGAGATGGGGGAGACACAGACTCTGAAGCAGGCTCCAGGCTCTGAGCTGTCAGCACAGAGCCTGACATGGGGCTCAAACCCATGAACTGTGAGATCATGACCTGAGCTGAAGCAGTCGCTCAACCAACTGAGCCACCCAGGCCCCCAGAGATTACTTTAAAAATAAAATAAAATAGGGGCTCCTGGGTGGTTCAGTCTATTGAGTGTCCAACTTCAGCTGATACCATGATCTCATGGTTTGTAATTTCGAGTCCTGAATCAGGCTCTCTGCTGTCAACTCAGAGCCTGCTTCGTATACTTTGTCCCCACCTCTCTCTGCCCCTCCTCAGCTCATTCTCTCTCTCATTCTCTCTCTCTCTCTCTCTCTCTCTCTCTCTCTCTCTCTCTTAAATAAACATTTAAAATAAAATAATCCATGAGAAAACAGAAGCCCAGAAAGGAGAGATGACTTACTTACAGCCCTTCTTTTCCACTTACTGCTTATCCTTACCCACTTACTTTTGGACAGGATGGGATCTGATTTTACCCACCATTAAACCACCCAGGTAGCCCTGGTCCAGGTCGACACTCAGTAAATACTTCTAAATTTTATTTATGATGAAACATTAAGAAGGATATACAGATTAGTATAACAAACACCCGTATTCCCACCCCCCAGTCTATGAAGTAAAACATTGCTAATATAGCTGAAGGCCTCGTGCTCCTCCACAACTGTAATCCCTCAGGAATAAAGGCTCCCCTAAATTTGTTGTTTATTCTATGTAATTTTTTATTGAGCTATAATTCATATGCCATAAAATCCAACCTTTTTAAGTATACAATTCAGTGGTTTTTAGTATGTTCACAAGATTGCACAACCAATACCACTCTCTAAGTCCAGAACTTTTCCATCACACCAAAAGAAACCCCATACCCATTAGCAGTCACCTCCCCATTCCTCCACTCCAACCCCTGGCAGTCACTAATTTGCTTCATGTGTCTATGGACTTGCCTATTCTGGACATTTCATATAAACGGACTCCTGTAGGTGGCCTTTTGCGTTTGGCTTGCGTCACTTACCATTATGTCTTTAAGGCTCATCCATGTTGTAGCGTGTACCAGTATTCCGTTGTGTGGATACACCACATTGTGCACCTCCGCCAGTTGGTGGACATTTGGGTTGTCTCTACTTTTTGGCTATTATGAATGAAGGTGCTGTGAACATTCATGTACAGGTTTTTGTGGGGCTGTATTTAATTATCTTGGGAATAGACCGAGGAGTGGACTTGCTGGCTCGCAGGGTAATTCTATGTTGACCTTTTTTTCTCCCCCAAGTTGTTTTTTGTTTGTTTGTTTTTTTAATTTAGGTAATCTTTATACCCCATGTGGGACTCCCAACTCACGACCCTGAGATCAAGAGCCACATGCTTTTCTGACTGAGCCAGCGAGGCGCCCCTCTCTATTGAACTTTTTGAGGAACTGCCAGACTGTTTTCCAGAGTGGCTGCACTATTTTACATTCCCACCAGCAATGTCTGAGAGTTCCAATTTTTACATTCTTACCACGTGTTCCTGCCTGGCTGTTTGATTCTGACCATCCCAGTGGGTGTGAGGTAGTGTCACTTGTTTCAATTTGCATTTCCCTAATGACTGATGATACTGAGCATGTTTTCATGTGCTTATTGGCTATTTGTTTATCTCCTTTGTCTATTCACATCTTTTGCCTAATTTTGTTTTACTTAAAAAATTTATTATCGCTAAATATACGTAAAATTTGCCATTTTAGCCACTTAAGTGTACAGTTCGGTGGCATTCGCATTGTTGTGCAGATATCGCCACCATCTGCTTCAGCAACTTTTTCAGCTTCCCCAACCGAAGCTCTGTACCCATTGAACAATAATTCCCCGTTCCCCTCTCCCAACCAGTCCTAGGCAACCACCATTCTACTCCTAAATTACTTTTTTTTAAGTTTATTTATTTATTTTGAGAGAGAGAGAGAGAAAGAGAGAGAGGGACCATGAGCAGAGGAGGGGCAGAGAGAGAGAGAGAGAGGGAGAGAGAGAATCCCAAGCAGGCTCTTTGCTGAGAGCATGGAGCCCGATGTGGGGCTCGAACCCACAAACTGCAAGATCATGACCTGAGCTGAAATCAAGATGCTTAACCACCTGAGCCACACAAGTACCCCTCCTAGACTGCTTTTTGACTCAGTTTCTCTTTCACTTAATAAAAGAGAGGGTGCATTTTTAATTTCAGTTATTTGTCTTTTTATTGTTGAGTTATAAGAATTCTTCATATATTCTGGATCTTAGACCCTGATCAGATACATGATTTGCAAGTAGTTTCTCCCATCCTCTGGATTGTCTTTTTGATTTGTTGATAGTGTCCCTTTTTTTTTTTTTTTTTCTTTTTTAATTTGAGAGAGTGCACAAGCGGGGGAGAGGGACAGGTGGGGGAGAGAGAGAATCCCAAGAAGGCTCCACACTCAGCATGGAGCCCAACACCGGGCTTAATTCCACAACCCTCAGATCATGACCTGAGCTGAAATTAAGAGTCAGACTGAGCCACCCAGATGCCCCTTGACAGTGTCCTTTGAAGTACAAATGTTTTTCATTTTGAGGAAGTCCAGTTTATCTGTTTTTCCTTTGGTGCTTGTGCTTTGAGTATCATATCTAAGAAACCATTGCCTAATCCAAAATCGTGAAGATTTGTACCTATGTCTTCTTAGAGTTTTATAGTTTTCACTCTTACATGTAGGTCATTGATTCATTGTTCGTTTTTGTATATGGTGTGAGGTAGGTCCTATGCATTTTTAATCCTTTTACTAGGTGTGTGTTTCTAAACATTATTTGATACAATTTTTTGTTTTTTGGACTTTAAATGGTAACATTGTTTACATTCTCATGCAGCTTGCTGTCACTTCAGCCTTATGTTGGGAGAGTCATCCGTTTGATCAGGGTAACTAGTTCATTTGTTTTCACTGCTGTATAGGTTTGCTGCATAAAAACCACACTTTATTTACCTTTCCTCCTGTGAATGGTCTCTTGGGTTGTCTCTAGTATTTTGCTGTTACAAATGATAAACCATCTAAAATGTGCCTCCTTGTGCAGTGTGTTGAAGGTCATGAGCATATTCAGATTTCCTAGATAATGCCAAATATCTCTTTTAAGTGGTTTTATAAATTTGCACTCTTGCCAGCAATGTATTAGAATTGCCCTTGTATTAGAATTGTATCCTCAGTAAGACTCAGTATTGTCAGGCTTTTTTGTTTTTGCCAGTCTAGTGGGTGTGAAGTGACACTTTGTTGGAGTTTCCCAGATTAATAGCAAAGTTTCTTTTTCAGTAAATATTTGAATGGTTGGATAGGCAGGTGCACACAAAAGCAGAATAGAGGCAGCTCTTTGAGGAGATGACCCTGTGACCCTGCTTGTGGCTAGATGATGGCAGGGCTCTGGGCCTACACTGTGCTGGCTGTTATAGGGAGACTCTGGAGCTAGGAAGTGTTGGGTGAGACTGACAACCCTATAAATGGGAGAAGGCAATTGTCACCTTGACACCAGTAATGGGAGCCTCTCTCCAGGGGGAGGCTGTAGTCCTGCCCTTCCATTTCACCAAGAAGAAAAGGAGCTGGAAAGAGAGAAGGATCAGAATGGGGTCCCATAGTCTAGGAATGACCTTTTTTTTTTTTTTTTAACCTTCTCATAGTCTTGATATTGGTGGTATGTATTTCTCTTGTTTATTCTACTGAGTTTGGGAATGATGAAAAGGATAATAAGAAAAAGAATAGCAATGATCATTTATTAAACACTTATGTGTGAGGCATTGTGCCTTTTTTATGAGTATTATCTCACTTAATTCCAACGGAGTAGGTGCTATTAGTATTCCTGCTTTACAGATGACAAACAGGGTAACTCAAAGAGACAGAGTAACTGAGGGTTTTCACTCAGTCTGACTCCAGAACTTGTAAGCACTGTGCTATATCATTCGCCTGGCTCAGCTAAACCCAAGAGATCAAAGAAAGAAGAGGCTTTTCCAGGCCTGGGTGGGTGAGAAACATGAGTTATGAAATCCACTGGGCCTGGTGTGGAAAGGGCAACAGGGAGCAGAGTGAGAGGCCCCCTGGAAAAGATGGTTCTTGAGAGGCAGGTGCCCCCAGCCCAGTGGACACGGCCCATTTAGCAGGCACTCATGGGCACCTCTTCTGTGCCAACTCCTGAGCTGGCTGCTGGGGTGCAGAGTGGGATCTGCCCATTTCCAGGTCTCAAGAAGTCCCTGGACAGATGGAACAAGAATTTGGAGGATGTGGGTGACCCTGGCCTCCTAGGATGCAGGTGATAAGATAGCACCTCAGACTGAGGGCTGTCCAGGTATCCTTCAACAGGTAAGATTTTAACAAACTGTGGCACATCCATAATATGGAATACTACTCAGTAACAGAAAGGAACACATCATTGATGTAGGCAACAACTTGGATTAATCTCCAGGGAATTATGCTGAGTGAACAAAGTGAATCTTAAAAAGTTACATACTGTATGATTTCATTTATGTAACATTTTTTAATTGACAAGTAAAAAAAAATTTTTTAATGTTCATTTATTTTTGAGAGAGAGAGAGAGCATGAATGAAGGAAGGGCAGAGAGAGAGAGAGGGAGACACAGAATCTGAAACAGACTCCAGGCTCTGAGCTGTCAGCACAGAGCCTGACTCAGGGCTTGAACTCGGTAACCGTGAGATCATGACCTACGCCAAAGTCGGACTCTTAACCAACTGAGCCACCCAGGCACCCCTGAATTGACAATTTTAGAAATGGAGAACAGATTGGAGGTTAATTTTGGATGGGTTAAGGATGGGAAGGAGGAGGGTGTCTTGTTGTTGGAACTCTTCAGAATATTAACTGTAGTGGTGGATCTGTGAACATATACAGGTGATAAAATTGTATAGAACTTAATACACACACACACACATACACACATGTATATGTAAAACTGGGAAAACTTGAATGAACTTGGGGGATAGTATCAATGTCAATACAGGTGATCTCTCTGTATTGTTTCTTATAATTGTGAATATGTAATTACCTAAAAGAAATTTCAATTAAAAAATGAAATTTAAGGCCCAAAGTATTGGCAGGACAATAGAGATATTTGTAAGACAGCATTCTCAACCCACATAAAAAATTCTGAGGGCTAGGGCGCCTGGGCGGCTCAGTTGGTTAAGCATCTGATTCTTGATCTCGGCTCAGGTCAGTGCGGAGCTTGCTTGGGATTCTTTCTCTCTGCCTCTCCCCCACTTGCATGTGCATATGCCCCCCCCCTCCAAAGAAATAAATAAACTTAAAAAAAATCCCGAGGGCTATGTGCAAGGAGGTTTTTTGCCCTTAAGTTAGCAAAGTCCAGCTCCACAGAGAGGTGGGCAGTATTCCCTGAGATGTGGAGGAGTGCAGGGTCACCCTAAACACTTCAAGAGACCCAGGGTAGACCCATTGGGTTGGTTTCTGAGCTTAATTCTTTGAGTCTCTCTGTCCTTCACCTCCTGAACTGACACCACTATCATAAGGGCAAGGGCAGAGCCACAAGCCACTCCCACTCCTCCCACTCCACCTCTGTTTGGTCTTCTGAGAAGGACAGATGTTCCTTCTTCATTCTCTACTCCACCAGGTTGCCCCTCCCCTGGGATGTCCTGTATCAATTGTTACGAACTCTCTGTGCCTCCTCCATGACTGTCTCCTCTACTAGACAGACTCCTGGACCTTGGGAACAAGACCAGAACCAGTCCCAATCTGGGGGGCATCAGAGAGTGTTTGTTATACTCAACTAAATGGGAAGTTGACCCTGGCTGAGATAAACCTGTTCTGATCCTGAGATCCTAGGGAGGGCCTGGACTGTGGCATAGGATTTGGGGGGTAGTATGGCTGTGGTCTTACAAGATTCTGGGACTTTGTTTCCACCTGGTAGGCCCACTAGGATATCTCTTCCAGAATGTTGGCTGCCCTGAACACTGCTTCAAATTCTGTCCCCAGAATGGGAGACCCAAGGCTCCTCCACTAGACTACCCCAACATACATGTACTCACAGGGATCATGTGTTCACATTGCTGACCTCTTACTTTGGGATAAGCACTTTGGTTTCTTTATTTCTCTCAGCAACATTTATAAGGGAGGTATTCTTTATATATCCATTTTGCAGAGAAGGAACCCAAGGCTCAGAGAGGTTAAGTAACTTGCTCAAGGTCACTTAGCTTGTAAGTAGCAGAGCAAGGACTTGAAGAGGCATTCCTAATGTGTGCCAGTCTAGTGCCTGCAGGTGCAAAGCTGAAAAAAAGAAACATCACTGCCCTTATGGAGCTAATGATAAAATCACCAAACATTTATATGTGCTTATGTATGGCAGTCAGAGGCTAAGCTCTTTATATACATTATATAATTGACTGCTTTACAACCAAATGAAATAAGGTTATGCCCATTTTACAATGGAAATTGAAGCTCCAGGAGGAAAAGAGACCTGCTCAAGGTCACATAGCAAGTAGAATACAGACCTGGACAGTCTGCTCTAGAGCCAGTGCTATCAGACCCTCTTCTGCCATCTCCTCCCTAGACCTATTTTTGGCTTTTTCCCTCCTCTGTACACAGGCCCCCTCCATGCTATTATTTCTGCCCTCCCTTCACCCCAGCTCTTCTGTCTAGCCTGTGTCCATAGACCCATTCATATTCTAAGCATAGTTTGGAACCTGTGGTTGGGCCAGAATATCTATCAGCACGATGATACCCCTTACTCTGACCCTTTCTGTTCCACCCAGCTGCCTGGCAAGGGGAGTCTTGCGGGAGACTACTACCCAGTCCCCTCACCTACCTGTGGTGGCCGGAATATGTGTGGCCTCTGCAGTGCAGAGGATAGAGCAGCAGGATGCCCACACCTGGCAGAGAGGCCAGCACACCAGGGGGTGCAGGTAGCACTGGGCCTGTCAGTGCTAGTGGTTCTGGAGGCTAATATGAGCAGCAGCAACTGCTGGCATTATCTAGCCTCTAAGAATAGCTTGGGCTGAAGAGTTGGGGTCTGGGGCCAGGGAAGAGGGCAGGAGCCTGTTTCCACCGCCCCTGCCACCTCTGCTGCTGCTTGGCCTAGAAACTGGAAAGCCTCCCTTCTGGCTTACCATTTGCTCTGGGATGGTTTTGCATGGATGTGTCTTGCCTGCTATTGGGCTGGAGGAAAGAGGGTGACCCATAGACTCAGACCCAGGGCTGAGGTCAATGAGCCCACACCCTGAGGACTGGCCCTCACCAGGCCTTCCCCATTGGCATAGAATAGGAGCTTGCTTTTTCAAGGATCATGTTGGAAGTGAATCTTATTCATTTAGCGAATCCTTAAGAACTAGATAATATATACCCATGATTCAAAATTCAAAAGTATAAAAGGGTAAGCAAGAAGAAAATCAGCCTCCCTCCCTTCCCTAGCCCTCAGCCGCCTATTCCCCTCTCCAGAGGCCACCGCTCTTACCAGCAAAGGTGGTCCCTCCATAGGTAGGCATGTAAATACGTGACTCTTCTATCCCCCCATTTTTGCATGAGCGATAGCACATCCCATCCATTCTTCTGCCCCTTGCTTTTTTCACTTAATGATATATGTTGTAAAGAACAGTAATTTACTGAGTCTTTACTCTGGCATGCACTATTGTAACTAAGCACTTCAGATGTTATAACTCATATAATGTTCATCAGAATCCTGTGTTGTGGTAGGTCTTTTTTACGATTTTCCATTGTTCAGAGGTTAAATAATTTCCCAAGATTTCAGAGCTGGTAATTGGCAGAGCCAGGATTCAATCCCGGGCAGTCTGACTTTAAGGTGTTCTTCATCACTACCCTATACTGCCTCTCATGCTTGAGCCCTGTCACTACATAGCACCCCCTTACTCTCCCTAAGGGCCAAGGTAAGAAATGTATATTGAGAGACGCCTGGGTGGCTCAGTCAGTTAAGTGTCCAACTTTTGATTTCGGTTCAGGTCATGATCTCGCAGTTTTGAGATCTGGCTCTGCCTTGAGCGTGCAGCCTATTTAGGATTCTCTTTCTCCCTCTCTCCCTCCCCTGCTCTCACGTGTGCGCACGTGCTCTCTCTTTCTCTCAAAAAAAAAAAAATTAAAAAAAATAAGAAATGTACATTGAACACTCACCATGGCCAGGTTCAGGCTGGGATACAGCAGAGAATAAAAAAGATTAGGTCTTTGCCCTCACGGAACTGGCACCCCAGTGTCCACACGTGTCTGTCAACCAAAGCAGGAAGAGGGAAACACACGTCACACACACCCACATGTCCAAGTACAGGCCTGCTGTTTGCACACACTTTTCTCCCTTATCCACTGATCATTTACTCACACAGCCTCTGAGCTGAAAGGCCTTCTAGCCCAGAGCTATAAGTGGAACATGGAGGTCCACACAGAGATAGATACTTACAAGAGATCACGATGTGGGCCTCGTGATTCTCATCCCCTGCCCCCTAGGATCCATTTCAGCAAGTCTGGTGGGGGGTGTCTATAATCCAGGGCCCAGCCATTGTTTGAAGTTGGGAACAATTGAAGGGCAAGGGAGCTATAGATAGATCCACAGCTGCTGTCACCTGTTCCAGCCTGGGCATTGGGCCCGAGCATTGTCTACATGGGGGCACTTTACCAGTGAGGGCCCACTGGGGGTGGGAGGTTGGCCCAGTCCAGCCCAGCTCTAGAGAGACTGAGTCAGAGGTCAAGACAAAGAAATACAGAGTCTCAGAGGGCAGAGAACGACAGGGTGACAAAGAAGGACCAAGACCCATGAGCGATACAAGAGACTCCCACCTCATGCTAAAAACACAGAGACTGGTTGGGAGTGTGGGCAGAGGCAGAGAGAGAGCTATCTAGACAGTGAGGGCCTAAGGCAAAGATTGAACTCCAGGATACAACAGATCACAGCCCCAGACCAGAGCCTGTGCTAGGGTCCAGACCACTTCAGTCCAGCATCGAGGCCTTTCTGTCCATCTGTTTATCTCCAGGAGGGTGACACATGCACATTTCTCTCTGGGGCAGCCACACCCCAGATTCTTCTAGGGCAGTCTGAGGTAGGGCAGTCAGGAGTGATCCAGGAGGCCCCTGGGGTCTCTGAAAGGGAGAGTTTGTGCTGCTGAGTCTGTATCTAACTTCCCTCCCTCTTGATGCAGCTGAAGCCACAGTCCCCTCCTTTGTTTGTCCTTTGTGAGGATGGGGGACAGCTGGTCTCCCCCCACCTCCCCTCCCACCAAGTAACCTTTTACCACGTTGAGGCATCTCTCCTCCGGATAAACACCCCTGATGCCTTTTGGCAGCCCTCATCCTATTTTCTGCTCAGGCATCAGAGCCGGGGCCCACTCGGGCTCTCTGCAGCTGCCCAGGGCCCCAGGAGGGGAACAAGCCTTGGATGAGCAGGGGCCCCCCCACCCACAGGGTGCCAAGGGGAGGGCCCCCCTCTAGGGCCTCACTGCTTTGCTTTTGGACTGTTATGGCAGCCACCTCCTAAGTAAGTCTTCCTGCCACCGGTCTCGCCCCTTCAGTCCATCCTCCACACCAGCTGCCACCGGGATCTTGTGAACACATAAATCTGACCATGCTGTCAAATGTCCTTGCTCAGAGCTCTTTGATGAGAAACATAAAATACAAATGCCTTTGATGGCTCCCCAACTCCTGCAGGAGAACGCTAAACCCTAATCTGGCTTCTGAGGCCGTTCACAGTCTAATCCCAGCTGCTCCACCTGGCCTCCCTTCCCTGTGTGCCTCCCGTGGCCAAGCCTCCACCTGTGTGACTGCTCTGGCCTTGGAGTTAGGGCTCATGCTCTGTGTCCCCTCTCCTCTGCCTTTGGTGCCCTCCTCTCACCTGGACGACCACTGCCTCCTTGCTGCTCTGCCTGCAGCATTCCAGTCCATTCTCTGTATGGCAGTCAGGGTGGTCATCATTAAACCTCAGACCACTTACTCTCTTGCCCTGACAGCTTTATATAATAGAGTCCAGAGTCCCTTTCAAATCCTACAAGACTCAGTGATCCAGCTCATGCCTACCTATGTAACCCAACCTTAAAAAACTCTCCCCCTAGGGGTGCCTGGGTGGTTCAGTCAGTTAAGCATCCACCTCTTGGTTTTGACTAAGGTCATGATCTCAGTACTCGTAAGTTCAAGCACTGGATCCGGCTCTGTGCTGACAGCATGGAGCCTGCTAGGGATTCTCTGTCTCCCTCTCTGTCTGCCCGTTCCCCGCTCACACACTCTCTCTCTGTCTGTCTCAAAAATAAATAAACATTAAAAATAAAACTCTCCCCCTGTTCCCGCTCCAGCGGCACTAGCATTGTGATGGCATCAAACGCACCATGCTATTTTCTGCCTCACAGCTTTTGTATTTACTACTACTTTTGCTCAGAATGTTCTTCCTCTGGCTCTTTGTGTGGCTCCTTCTCGTCCCTCAGGTCTCACCTTGAATGTCACCTCTTCAGAGAGCCCCACATCCTTGACCAACTTGAGTACTGTATACCCCACCCCCATGACCCTCCACCGCGTTACCGTAGTGCCTTTATATCCTGTGCCACGATCTTGAATTACCTTAGAAACTGTATCTGCTTGTTCATTGACTGCCGCTCTATGAGGGAAGGGACCTTGTTGTCATGCCCCTCTCCTTGTCCGTCTGGGTGTCAGACTTGCTCTTGTCCTTCACATCCCTCCATTCTGACATCTCCTGTGGGTGTCTTTCTTTTCCTGGACAGAGAGTATTGGGTTCCCATCCTGGACACAGAATAGAAGGCACCAGATGCATGTTCACCTGAATCTATGTGATCCTCCCAGCTGAGGTAGCATTTTAACAGAGTCCTTCAATGTCTTTATCAAGGATTTCCAGGGACTGAGGAGCATTGGTGACAGATACATTTCCGGTTGGGGCTGGCTCCCAAATCCTATCTTCTCTGTCTCCCTACCTGCCCTTGCTTTCTCCAATACTCAGCTCCTCCAGTGGCATTTTGGGCTAGAAGAAGAGAAGCCAGAGGTAATATGTCCCTTTTGGGCTTTGCCCCATCAGCTCATTGCTCATGGGAATCTCCCCCAATAGCCCCAGCTCAGCAGCTGCCTCCAGTTCTGGCTGCTACTAAGCTGTGAGCTCCAGGACCCCACAAAACTGCTTATCTGAGGCCTTTGATGGAGAGAAATAGGGGACGCGGAGGCCATGGTGTCTGGCTTGGTTCCAGCTCCCCATATCCTAAGACTGCCTATCTCTATCTTTCACCGCTTTACTCTCTACCCTAGATCCTGCTCTTCCTTCCCAACTCTGTTCCTAGTCAGGCCCAAGGTTCCTTGGCTTTTCTGTGGGGGATGCAAATAGGGGATTTACAGCATTGCTGTCTTTGAGGGTGGCAACAGGCCGGTCTGGGGCCTGGGAGCACTGAGGCCGGAATGCCTGAGGCTGAGCCCTTCCTGACAGTCCTTCCTAGCACTATCAGCATGTTAATTAAGTCCCTTGAAGATCGTGGTTCTTAGAGCGATTTCTGGAGAGAGTCTCTGAAGCCGAGGAGGGTGGACACCCCACACCACAGGCCAGGCTGCAGGTGACCCAGCTGCCTTCATGCCAGTCCTCACCATAGCTGCCTTCTCCTTTGCTGGTTTCCGTGTGCTTGGGTAGAGAGCTAACCTCAGGAGTGGGATCCTGGAGTCTGGCCCAGGCTCCCTCTGTCCCCATCAGGGCCTCTGTGTCCTCAGCTAAGCAGAGGGTCTGGACGAGATGATTTCCCTTCCAGCCCTGATGCTCCTGATTCCTAATGCCCTGCTGTCTTTAACTGGAATTGGAGAAAAGGGTGGCAGGCAGGGAGAAATAGAAAAGGTACAGGAAAGTACAGAGAACAATTAAGAAACCATTGTACACATTTTGTTATATTTGCCTCAAGTCTTTTGCCCCTGGATTGTAGCACTTCAGGGTTCTAGTGATACCGATTCTAACATGCCAGGATTCGAAACTGAGGTACATATAGTCCTGGCTCTGTGCTCATAATGTTGGGAAGAGAAGGGAGGAAGAAAGACTTTGGAGTGTCTACACTGGCTACTCAGTGGGTGGGTTGGTTGGGATGAGAGGGCGGTGGTGAGGAAACGAAGCTTCCGGAGGTTCTAAAATCCTAGAATCCTAGAATCCTAGAGTTGGAGCAGATCTCAGAGGTTGCGCAGTCCAAAGCTTCAAGCCCTGTGCAACCTCTGCTTGATTCTTCCTTGCTGTTAGCAGGCTCATTTTCTTCTACGAAGCCTCTTCCATGGCTGACAGGCTCTGAGTATGAAAAGACCCTTTTCTGTGTATGTATCCAAACTCTGCTTCCTTGTAACCACCCCACTGGCCTGCTCTTGAGGACACATAAGTCACACAGGTTTCGTATGCTACAGGACAGCTCTTCATATATTTAAGGTTGGTGCCTTAAGTCCTTGCAGATTGTGGCATTTCGTGCCTCTCTTAGGTGCCTCTTGGGTTTCCCCATCGCTTCGTCATTTTTGTCTGTGTGTTCATCTCAGCAGGAAGGTGTGCCCTGTGTAGTAGAAGTGAACTTACAGTTCTAGACCCATTTCTTTTGGTTGGTTTCTCAGCCCCAGATTTATACACTGAACAGATAATTCTAGAATTCAGACCCACATTATATTTGGTATAGGCTAGGCTCATTAAAGGTTCTAATTCTCCAGGCTAATTCTATTGCTCAGGCCCTAAGAAAGAAGGCCCTGCTTTCTGAGCATCTTCAAACAGCAAGCAGAGTTTTTCCCACTCTTTGGGGTTTCTCTAAATAAGGAGATGAAAACCCTATAATCTTTTTCTTTGATGTTTGTTTGTTTGTTTGTTTTTGAGAGAGAGACAGAGTGAGCAGGGGAGGGGCAGAGATGGGGAAGAGCTGTCAGCACAGAGCCTGATGTGGGGCTCAAACCCATCAACTGTGAGATCATGACCTGAGCCAAAAACAAGTCAGATGCTTAGCCGATTGAGCTATCCAGTTGCCCCAAAACCCTGTAATCTTTAAAAAAGAAATTTTTTTTGGAGAGAGAAAGGGGGTGCAAATGAGCAAGGGGCAGAGAGAGAGAGAGAGAATGTCAGGAGGGGCAGAGGGGGAGAGAGAGAGAGAAATAGGGTTCACCCGAAGTGGTGCTTGTGTTTTACCTGAAGCGGGGCTTGTGCTCACCCAATGTGGGACTTGAACTCATGAACCGTGAGATTGCGACCTGAGCTGAAGTCAGATACTTAAGGACTGAGCCACCCAGGTGCCTAACAAAACCCTATAATCTTAAACTATCTATCAAGTTGGGTTCATGCTCTTACTCAGCACACACTTACTGACTTTCTGCTGTGTGCAGGCATTCTGTAAGGTGCTGGGGATATAGACCAAGCTCTTGCCCATTAGTTGGTGGGGAGGCAGGCCAGAAACAACCTACGTTCTATGAAGAGAATCAAAACAGAACGATGTCATCACAAATATAATGTGGAGAAAAAGAAGAAAGGAATACATAATGTAGGATTCCATTCATAGAAATTTTGGAAACTAATCTGACATTAGAAGTCAGGATGGTAGGTGAGGGAGTGGTGAATGAAAGAGGGAGGTTGCTGGTAATTTGTTTCTTGAATAGGGTGTGTTTAGTTTGCAGAAACTCAGACTGTATGGCAATATTCACTATATCCCTGATTATAATGACAAAAAGACTGGGGACAATCTAAATGTCACCCAAAGGAGAGCTGTATCATTTCATAACTTGGAGAGTATCTATAGGATTAATTCCTAAAAAGGTCTCAGCATTTGTAATTTTAATAGATATTGCCAAATTTGGCCATGCATTTTTAACAAAGTTTTTGTGTAACATACATGCAGTGAAGTGGGTACATCTTGAACGTACAGCTCAATTAGTTTTACAGAGTGAACACACTGCTCTTTGCTCAGTACATAGTGTTTCCTGCATTCCAGAGGCTGCTCTTGTGCCTCGTCCATTCATTACTCTCCCTCAGAGGACCACTCTTCTACTTTTATCAGCTTACCTGGTTTTGAACTATGTATGGTTGAAAATGGGTCTTTGAAGTTATTTCTATATATTTTATAGAATATAGGTATATGCATATTTGGAATTGGTAGCCAGATGGTACAGAGAATTTCTCTGTGTGGGCACAGCCTGACATCTGGCTGGAATCCTGGCTCTGAACCTGTGTAGTTCTATGTGTCCACTGTCTCGAGTTCCAGGATCCTTTGATTCTCTGACCATAAATTTCTGTGGTGTCACCAGGGCCTGAATGGGGTGATGGACAGGACAGCCTGGAAGTGCCCTGATGTATTCCAAAGCCCGTATCAGGCAGACTGAGTGCCAGCACACTGAACCCCTGTTGAGAGTGGGGGGCAGGAGGGGGCTAAGAGTGGGAAGTTGGTTTCCTGGGAATCTTGAATGCCTTCTAATTGTTCTAAATTTCCTCCTTTTGCTTTCTTTTCAGCCAAATCATTTCTTTACGTGTATGGTCACAGGTCTAGTTTTCTTCATGTACAATTTCCCCAGGGGACCCCAAGGAGATGGGGATAGAGGTAGGAGGTAAGAGCATGCAGGTACTGGAGAGGGATATCTTACTCTCTCTGCTTCTCTTTTTGATCTGGTCTCTGCCACTACTTATCTGTGAGATTTGCCAGTGCTTTCTTTTCTCTGGGCCTCAGTTTCCCTGGGTGTATAAAGAGGATTGTGCCAAATAGTCCCAGAAGGCACTCTGTTGTTTCCTCTCACTCAGTCTCCTTGCTCTTTGTTTCTGGGGGTGTGAGCCTTTTTCTGGGTGGACCAGACTCCTTGTGACTCAGTTTCTCTCTCTCTGGGCTCCTCAGTCTTCCCGGATCTCTCACGGCTTTGTCCCTGCCCCATCAGTCTCTGAATCCCAACCTCCCTCTCTCTTAGTAAGAGTGTCTCTCTCCGCCTTTGTGATCCCATGACAATGGGAGGTAAAAATAGCCCAGGGGCCGTGCTGGTGGAGATAAAAGGGAATTTGCCTTTTGTGTCCTGTGGCCAGGCTGGGGGGGCTGTGACACGTGGAGATTGCTGACATAGCTCTCCTCTGCTGACCTTGACGGTGGCAATAAAAGGGGTAGCCCAACTCCCAGCCCTCACCGTGTGCTGAGGTGGGTGATCAGGGCTGAGGTTGGAACCACAGGGTGAGGAACCCATGGGTGGGCACAAGTCTCTCTCTATCTCTGGGAAAGGATGCTCTGGTGTTTGAGTGTGTGTGTGTATGTGTGTTGGGGGCTCACCAGGGAGGCTGAGATGGGGACCCCCGAGGAATCACTGAGTATTAGGCCTTGTGGGTTTTGCATCACACCCCTGTTTGGGGTCCCTGGGTCCCTTAGTTCCTCCGTCACAGCCATCTTCCAGTGCCTGATGCCTTGGATTGCCTTGAACCTCCAAGATTTTTAGTCCCTCATCTTCCACCTCTCAGTGCCACCGCCATGATGGATGTGAGTGAACTTGGGGAGTCTGCCCGCTACCTCCGCCAGGGCTACCAGGATCTGATGAAGGTGCACACTGTCCCGTGGGATGGTAAGTGAAGGCAGAAGGGCACGGCCATGGTGTTGCCCTTATAGACTCAGACCAGGAGTGGGGAGGGGTGAAACTGAGCCCGCGGCTGAAGGGGAACTGTGGCTTCAAAGCTTTAGCCCTGGCCCTTTCCCTCAGAGTCTGGGGTCCTTAAGGGTACATTCCCTGAGACTCTGTGTACATCACTGCATGTTTGTGAGCAAGCCTTGGTTTGCTCCTCTGTAAAATGGGACAATATTCCCTGTCTCCCAGAGCGGCAGTCTGTGGCTGGAGCCCGAGGCCTCTGAGATGGGAGTGATTAGTATGCAGGCTGGTGTCCGTAAAACCTGTGCTGGAGTTATTTTTAGTGTTTTCCATAGAGCTAAAGCCAAAGACAGGAATAAAGACTACTATTTATGACCTAGTTTGCTCATAGGACAATAATAACAATAGGCAATGTGTATCAAGTGCTTATTTTGTGCCAGGCCCAGAGTGAATGACTTTCCATGCATCATCTCAATAACCTGGGAGCTGGGGACCAGGGCCAAGGCCAGTTTCATGGGTGTGCAACCTCTGCAGTTGCACAGGGCATCACCTCAGAAGGGCCTTTGTGTTTAACACTCAGCTCTCACCATATTGAAATGTTTAATGATTTAAAAACTTGTTTTTAATGTTTGCTTTTGAGAAAGCGTGTGTGGGTGGGGGAGGGGCAGAGAGCGAGGGAGACACAGAATCAGAAGCAGGCTCCAGGCTCTGAGCTGTCAGCACAGGGCCTGGTGCAGGGTTTTGAGCCCATGGAACGGTGAGATCATGACCTGAGCCAAAGTTGGATGCTTAACCGACTGAGCCACCCAGGGGCCCCAGTGTTTAATGATTTTTTAACAGGGGTGCTGCATTGTAATACTGGGGACTGAGAGTTATGTAGCTGGTCCTGAGTAAGGCACTTGGCTAGTAGTGGCAGGACAGGAAACAGAACCTGGTGGTCTGCTATCTGAGTCCATGCCTTTAACCACCATGAGATATGGGCTCCCTGAAGTTGTGGGACCAGCTGACCAGGCAAGAAGGAACACAAGCCACAGAATTAGGAGAAGTGGGTTTGGGTCTTCAGCGAAATGGGGGAGGCAGAGCTCCCCTGAGAATTATGTGCCTGATTTTGAGGTCTTCTCCATCAGGAGATGCCTGTAACATTTTGCCTTTGAGGGAACAGGCCCAGAGAGAATGAGAGTTTTCCCCGAACTTGCAGGGTAGATATGGCAAAAGCAGGAATCTGAACCCAAGTATGTAATCCAGGGTGGTGAGGGCCTATTACCTCAGTCAGGGAATCCTCTGACAAGGTCCCTATGGACCCTCCCAGCTTTGCCCTTCCAGGATCCTGGGTCTGGAAGGATCTTTGTGTACTCCTGCATCCTGACAGGGGCTCATGGGAGGGGCAGAGGTTTATGGACAAGGCTTGGGAACCCCAGTTCGATGTGCCTCAGCCTTTCTCAAAGCCCCACTCCTCTCCCCCAACCAGGGAGGAAGAGGGTCTGGGTACCTGATGAACAGGATGCCTACGTGGAGGCCGAGATCAAGTCGGAGGCAACTGGGGGCAGAGTCAATGTGGAGACCAAAGACCAGAAGGTTTGGCTCCCCTCTTCCGGGATTATCTCCTCTGCCCCCTCGGGTGCAGCTCGCTGGCGCACTGGATGAAAAAAGGGGTCTGGGAGGGCACCGGCATAAGAGACTGAGGTCAGAGGTCAGTCAACTGCTGCCCGCCTACCACCTCACCCCACGTTAAGGTCTCCTATGATACGGTCTCCCGGACAGATGCTGCTAGTGCGCGAAGCAGAGCTGCAGCCCATGAACCCGCCTCGCTTCGACTTGCTGGAGGACATGGCCATGATGACGCACCTCAACGAGGCAGCGGTGCTACACAACCTGCGCCAGCGTTATGCTCGCTGGATGATCTACGTGAGCCACGGGCCAGGCTGGGTTCGGTGGGGGTGGGGCCAAAGAGGCAGGGGCGGGGCTAGGGGAAGCGCTACTGCATGGTGGGGAGTGGGCGGGGAGGGGGGGGAGGAGCAA